>NW_022900935.1:29212318-29219539 GCF_012274545.1 Fukomys damarensis
ATCCCTGGACAAATTGTTATTTTTAACATAACTATAGTAAACACACACACACGCACACACACACACTTTTACCACCACCAGCTTTGGCAGTACTGGGGACTGAAGCAAGAACTTTCACATTGAGCAATATTCCCAGCCCTCTTAATCTACCTTTTAAAACATTGTGATGCAGGCTGGGAATGTAGCTCAGCAGTGCCACACCTGCCTGACAAGCACAAGGTTTTGAGTTCTATCCTTAGGAGGGGGTTGATACAGGGCCTGATTAAGTCACTAAATTGCCCAGGCTGAGCTAACATTTTGCTACTCCTGCCTCAGCCTTCCAAGGGACTAGGATTACAGAGGTGAGCCACCCCACACCTGGCTAACCCAATGCTTTTAAATGGGCAAAATATATGAACAGAATTTACTTGCAAGGCAGGTGGCGAAACTACTGAGCTGAACAAAATTCACTGAAGAGGATATATGGACAGAAAATAAACACACAAAAAATGGCCTCAACATCATTATCAGGGAGATGTGAATTAAAACCATAAAAGATACCACTACCTTTTTTAAAAAGTAAGCTTTTAAAAATGAGTAAGACAAGCCAGCCAAGTGCACTACTGAGGCTAGTGGGGCTTTCATTTATTGTTGGTGACAATGAAAAATGGCATAAGCCCTCTGATAAAGCTTGACATAAAGTAATTATAAAGTAATAACTGATAAAGCTTGACATACCCTCACCACATGACCCAACCATCATAATCTATTATTTATCCTGGAGAAACAAAAACATGTGATCATACAAAAGCCAGCTCTTGAATATTTATAGCAACTCCATTCATAATCACCAAAAATTAAAACAACCCAAATGTCCTTTCACAGTGAATGGGCCACTTGCAGTGGTGAGTGACTATAGTCTCAGATATTCAGGTGGCTGAGACAAGAGGATCACTGGAGCCCAGGAGTTTTAGGCCAGCCTGGAGATACAGCAAGACTCCATTTCAAAAAAAGGAAAAAAAAAAAAGAGAAACAGAATGATGAACAAATTGTGGTACGCCCATACAACTGAATACTACTCAGCAATAAAAAGGAATGAACTGATAACACAGCATACTGTAGATGAATCTATGCTCAATAAAATGTCAGGCTCAAAAAGCTTCATATTGTATAAACCATTTATATAACATTCATATAACAACAAAAAAAAAGAAATGATAAAAACAACAGATTGGTGGTTGCCAGAGTTTGGAGGGCTGTTTGAATAGAGAGGAAGTTTTCTGGGAGTGATGGAACTGTTCTGAACCCTGATTGTGTCTGTATATATTCAACCTTTTAGAAATGTATTTTGAAAAAGTCAACTTGACTGTATGTAAATATTAAAAGTGAGGAGGTGACCATTTGATATACACATATGTAAAAGATACATAAATATATTTAGAGAGAATAATTTAAACTTGAAAATCACTGCAGAGACTGTTTAGAACTTAAATCACCAATGAAAGATTTTTGAGGTGAAGAATATTTTATCCCTGACATGGTGTAGAATTGCTAAGATGTGGTTAGAATTTAAATGTCAGACAATGTTTAGTCTGTATTACTACTGTTTTAAATTCTCTGCAAACAGTGTGTGGTTTTGTTGCCCACTCTGGGAAGGTTCTCCCACCATCCCAACCCTGATACGTCTCTCTTGTGGTTCTGGAATAAAAGCCCACAGGCACAAAGAAACCAATCCTGCAGTTGTAAACCAGTGGACTGAAAGATCGAGGAATATTCTGACAACTCCTCTATAGAAAATAATCCAGGTTGGAACAAATCAATTGTTTTTTTTAATTGTTTCTCCAATGAGGGTATGAGGGTACATTTTTAAATGTATTAAGTATTAGGTAATAAATAAATTATTTTAAATGTTTATATTGTGGCTTTTAAGAAAAGTTCAGCAGAGTATGGTGGTGCACATCTGTAATCCCAGCACTCGGGAGGTTGAGGCAGGAGGATTATGAATTCAAGATCAGCCTGGGCTACATGTGAAACAAGTCTCAAAAAAAAAAAATGCCTTAGGTGCCAGTGTTGTGACTCAATGATGATAGAAAACCTTGTCTACAGTGTTAAAGGCCACAAAAAAGAAGACAAAGAGGAGGAAAAAAAAAGGAGGAAAGGTGGAGGGAGGGAGAGGGTTGGAGGGAAGGAAGGAAGGAAGGCAGGAAAAAGGAAAGGTTTTTATGTCTTAGAGATCCATATTATATATCTCAGTGAAATTTCAGGGTCTGTATTTACTTTTAAATACATCAAAGAAAAAATTTATGTGAAACAAACAGGGCAAAATGTTAATAGTTATTAAAGATATTGAGTCTATAAGATTATTCTCTACTTCCTTGAAATTTTCATAATAAAATGTTTTTAACATTTTTTTAAAAAAATCCAAATATTGAGTCTTTTAGTGCCAGAGCGACTAAACTCTCATTCCAGTAAGGTCCGTGACATTTTGTGACCCATGATACATCCCAAACAAGACCCAGTAGGGGGCTGAGATGGGCAAACATTCACCTGTCCTGAAAGCATGGTTTTCTGGGAGGCCCCATGCCCTCCTGAAGCGGAGCCCTGAGCACTGGGTGCAGGGAGAGCAGCAATTGCTCCAACCTGCTGGGCACTGTTCTCCCCTGTCCTTTGGCCACACCTGCTTTTCCTGCGGTGCCCCCCCCCACAGTCCTGCTCATGTGGTTTGGCTTGAGCGGCCTCTCGTCCCACCTCAGGAATGACACCAAGGATGAGCCCAACCATGCAGTCATGATTCCCTCTGGATTAAAAGGGTGACAAAAGTCTGCTTAATGAATCAGCTCCAAGATGCTCTGTTTAACTATGGGAGGGAGAACAGAAAAGATGCCTGAGGCTACCAGTGGCCAGGAAGAGCCTTTCTTCACTTGGAGAAAGACAGTCTGATATAAAGTCAATGAGGAGTATAGCTGTCCCAAAAGGCAGAGAAAATCAACTCAATGGGTGGTATTGAGCACCTCATTCCAGTTATTTTTGAGATACACCAAACATTTTGGTTTTAAGAGTTTTGAAGAAAGAGAAGGAGAAGGAAGAGAAATCAATTCTCTCTCTTTCAGGTCAGTTTGACTTGAGTGTCAATCAGTTGCCAAGAGTCTTGTCACATTCTTTGACCTGTCATGCTATAAATTTCTACTTTCTGCTGGAATGTCTGCCTTAGAACTGAGTCAGTGTGTAACAGTCTGATACCCAAGGTCACCGTGAGGGACAGACTCCATACACACATTCCAGTAAATGTCCAATTGAACCCAGCCTCCCAAGGCATCCAGGCCAAGGTATCAGACCTGTGGCTGAAGCTGTCCCAGGCACTCCAGGCCAACACACCCATAGACAAATGCCATGAAAGGTACACAGAGCCAAAGACAACCTAGCCAAGCCTTAGCCAAATTCCAGGTCCATAAAACCTAATATAATATATTTCTAGTTTTTAGCCACTAAGTTTGAGAGCTGTTTGTTATACAATAGTTAACAGGAACAGGCAGCTAGAATGGTGTGACTTAAATTAGGCAGTTTTGGCAATGCTTGATTAAGTATTTTTCCCCGTGTGTGTGTGTGTGTGTGTGTGTGTGTGTGTGTGTTTGTGATAGTGAGAAGTGACCCTAGGGTCTTTGCACTGAGTGTATTGTATTTTTATAGTGTCTCACTAAGTTGTTGAATTGCCTGAGCTAGGCTCCAACTTTCTATCCTGCGTTGCCTCCCAGAGTGTTGTGATGACAGGTGCGTGCCACCATACTCAGCTCAGGTGTAGTTTTTAATGGTACATGAAGCTTTAAGGAAAAAACAAAAGTCACCCAACTATGTGCACAAAGTACAACACCATGAGAAGGAGCTGCACAGGTGATGAGTCTCGTGATGATCTGTACTAGGTACACAATTTTAAGAGGCCAGTCCTCTCAGTGTACACAGAATTAGCGAGAGGCAGAACCTCAATATCTGGGGTCTCAACATGCATTCTAGACCCTTGGCCTCCAGGAAGAGTGTCTGCTTTCCCAGTGCCAGGCAGGGGATGGGTTGGGGATGGGACGTAGTGGTCACCTCCTCCCTCCCGAGGCCCTGCTGCAGTCTATGTGTGGACTCTCTGCCATTTCATGTCCACACCCAGAGGCCCTAGAAGTCCTCCCAACTCCATGTTGAACATTGAGCTTTGCCTTCACCCCCCAACTTTGTCTCTGCTTGGGGGCTCATACCTCTAGCAGCCATCTGAAGCCCGACCCTCACCCTCAGGAATCAGCCAGGAACACTCCTCCCCTGCTGCTGACCCAACAGAGCTGAAGTCTGAGCCCCAGCAGTTCTCACAAGACATCTCCGCTCCTTCTTCCTAGTGCTACTGACCATTTTTCAGCACTATCATTGTTCCTGGCTTTTCTTCGGAGGGATTCAGCCTTTTTCCTAATAATCTACGAAATCCAAACTCAAATCTCACCAGGTTTGCCTACAGCTCTCTGCACACTCACCTGAAACACAGGCACTGAAGGGACCCTGACCTGTCCAGACTCAGCAGCCTTACCCACCACCACCACCTCCTCCTCCTCCTCCTCCTCCCTCTCTCCCAGCTCCTTACCAAATGCTGTCTGTAGCCCCCCAGCCCGGGGCCAGTCCTCTCCCGCCAGGAGCTTCCCAGCACCACACTCTCCCCCTCTCTGTGGCCCCTTCCCCATGAGTTCCATAACCTTCAGAGGACTGACAAACCCGATCTGCCCTCCATTCAACCCCTCTGTGAAGTTTTCTTCTCTGTTAAATGGGACAATAATAGCCCACCCTAAAGAATATGAGGATTGTAATAGTGAACATCTAGTGAACAAGCACTGAGCTAAGACCTTTTTACACATGATCTCATTTAATCCTCGCAGCGCCCACAGAGACAGGCCCTACTATTAGCACCGTTTAAAGGAGCGGAAGCTGCGTGAAGCACCGGCCTCTGGCGCTTTCCCCGCTTTCCCCGGGGCAGCTCCCTGACCGCCGCCTCTCTGGGCTCGGAGCAGGGCGTCCCCTCCGTCCCCTCCCCAGGCCGACCCTTGCTTCCCCCAGCACCCTGTGGCTGCTGGGAAGAAGCCTGCGCTGCACTGGTGTATCCCAAGGCCTAGAACTGGGTCTGGCACACGGTAAATACGCACTTCGTAAATATTTACCGACTGCTGTAATCCATGAATAACCCCAGCTCTTGGCAGACGCTGGCTCTCAGCTCTTGGTTCTCTCCTGCTCAGAGCCGGATCCTGTTGGAGAACAAGTTTAGTAGAGACCTGGTACACAGTAGGCGCTCAGTAGTGTGTGGCACAGGAGGAGGAGGACGAGGAGGAAAATAATTTTTAAACAACTACTTCTGACATCCTGACTCCCCAACCAGCAAGCTATCCCAGCTGCCCAAGTCTGTGTCTTCCCAGGGCCCAGGACTCAGGGCCCAGGTTGGCCTCATGGAGAATTTGGAAATAAACGTGGACAATGAGGTCAAGGACGGAACTCCCCTTCCGCATCCCCTACAGGAAGGAAAAGAAGTAACGCAGACTCGGCAGCTTTCTCCCTCCGAGAGCCAGTGCCTCCTGAGCTCGGGGCACCCCACGCTCCTCCCTGGCTTGGATCCCACTCTAGGTCCCCTCTCTGTCACTACAACCAGGGCGTGAGCATCTGGATTCTGATTAGGTCTTCTCCGGGCCTGGAGGAGCAACCGGGCCTTTCCTAACCACACAGTGGGGAGTGGGCCAAGGTGCGCCTTGGGCGAGGACTTCGCCAGACACCAGAGGCTTCCAGGCGGCTCCCCGGGCCACGGAGATGGGCCGGCCAGGGGGCAGCGGAACCTGGGAACCGCAGCACCCAGCTCTCGCGCTCCACTGCTCCCGAGCCCGGAGCTGGGGCAGAGGCCATGTGGGCTTTCCTACAACCGCGTCCCCACGCTGGATTGCGTCGCGGATCTCCCATCACGGGGCAGCAAGGACGCTTGGTGAGAGGAGAGGAAGGGCGAGCCGAACGACAGGACAAGTCCTTGGACCACTCTGAACCTCACTTTCCTCCACTGTAAAATGGAGCCGGTAACGAACAACTCACCGGATTCGCCCCAGTTTGCTGAACTACAAACAATCATCCCCATATCTGCGACGCTCCCAATGCTCTCGGGAATGAGCAGGGTGGACCCACAGGCCGCCAGCCTTGGGTTTGGCTCGAACAGAGGCAGAAACCAGGAGGCTCAGGGGAATCCAGTGCAGGTCCCTCCCGATCTCAAGAGGCCCAGTCCGGTGTTAGCTTCACTTGGATATGTGTGGTGGTGGCAGTGGTAGGGAGTGGATTGGGACCGCAGAAACCCAGGCCGGGCCAGGCCTGGAGACCTTGGGAAACTTGGGATGGGGGTGCCGGAGAGGACAGAGCTGCCCAGGGCTGGAAAGTCCGCACTTCTAGAAGCTGCACACTTTCTCCGCCTTTCTCTCTTCTTCCTAACTATTCCTCTCTTTTCTTCTCTTCCCTACAACTTCTTTCCCTCCTATCTTCATTCTCTTGTTCGTCCAACACTCTTGCCCGAATCTTTCTTCTCTCTTTCTCCCCCCACTTCCATTTCATTGTCACCCTCGCACTTCATAACCAAACAGCCAAACCCCCTTTCCAATTAAAGTGGAATTAGGCAACTCAATCAAATTAGCTCCCTATTAAAGCCCTTCTTTATTAAACCGTTTTCTTGTCCTGCTATTAAGTTTCGCCTCCTGGCGGAACTCGAGCCTGCCACAGAAGTTTACATTGGGACGTCGCCGGTCCGGCCTAGGGGAGGGGGCACCCTGTTTCTTGGGGAGGGGGAGCCACCCTGCGGGGAGCGGGAGGGACCGGAGGTTGGAAGAGGGGGTCAGTCCGGGAGCCGCTAATTTGATCAGCTGTGCTCTGCAAAGGAAGATAAGAAGGGCGCGGGATAGCAGCCTCACAGCCACTCTCCTTACGCTGCTCCAGGAGAAAGCAGTAGCCCACCACCCCCAAATTAGCGCCCTGCGACGAGAACGGCGGCACCCATCACCCCGGGTCGCCATCTCCACTGTCCTGGGCTCCGAACCTGAAAAGCGAGGCGCGCTCTGTGCAGCTCGGGCTATAAGAGCAGAAAGTGTGTCATTAGCCTCCCGAGGACCCTCGGCCCGGGTCCGGGAACCCTGAACCTGCCTAACGGACCCCGCCGCAGCTCCCTCAGGGCGGACGCACCTTCCCAGCCGCGCAGCGGGTGCG
>NW_022900935.1:29219601-29219833 GCF_012274545.1 Fukomys damarensis
CCCAGCGGGACCTCGGTCAAGGTGCTGCCTGGCACCGCGGCCCCAGTGGAAAATAAAGATCTTTTCTACCCGCTGCCTAAGAAGGGGGACGGGATTCGGCGGTGTTTTCTTAGAAAATAACATTTATTTCTAACTCATATCTATGCAAAGGAAAGCACAAAGTGAGCGGTTCTTTGCAGCAGTTTCTCGAGGCAGACCTTCGGCCAGGGCGCTCGGCGAGTCCTAGGAGGCG
>NW_022900935.1:29219998-29220803 GCF_012274545.1 Fukomys damarensis
ACCTGGCAAGGACGATGTGCGCATAGTCTAATTTTTTCCATGTTGTCCTTTTTATGCTTGCTTTTGAATGTTTTTCACGTTAATACCGAGGTCACCTACAGATTACAATTAATAACTTAGAATTCCATTTTATAACATTATACACTGGCTTGTATATATATATGTATAGATTATATATAGATTTATACATATATAAAAACTCACACTGCACCAAGGAAACCCATGCTTATCGGCATAAGCAACAAAGAGCGACAAATACCGCGACGAGGAAAGTGCACCTTAGAACTTGTTTCCTTTTTTTTTTTTACAATTGAAATCGATATATATGTGTGTCCCAGACTCAACTCAGTGCCAAGAGATGTATATATCCTAAATTTATATTTGTTAGAATATTTAAAAAAAATAAGAGAAGGCCGGGGGAGACACAGAAGAGACTCTCGGGTCATCCTGCCATCCATCTGAGAGTTGAGAGGCGGCGGCCAGCGAGGTGAGCGCAGCTAAAGGAGCAGCGGGTGCGCGGGCCGCCGCCCGAATTCTCAGGAATCCTTGGCCTTTTGAAAAAGCGGCTGTGCGAGCCTGAAGGAGGTGTCCAGAGAAGGGTGAGGATCCCGCGAGAGCACCTCCCCCTGTAACTGCTCCTCTTTGCCAGCCCTCGCCCCCCACCCCGTAGAAAGAACAAAACTGCAGACTTGGGGAGCAGGAGGCCCCAGCCGAGGCAGAGCGCACCAAGGGCACAGGGGCTGCGGCCCACCGGGCCCTCGTCCTACTGCTTCTCAGGGGCGCCGTTGACCATGGGCCCGTAGAG
>NW_022900935.1:29221617-29223091 GCF_012274545.1 Fukomys damarensis
GGCAGCTGCTGCCGGCCTCCTTGGAGGCGCGGGCCAGAGGGGACCCGGAAAAGGACTCGCTGTCGCCGTTCTCTGAGCCCGACCCGGGCCGCACCTCCGGGGACGATGTTCCGGGGCCTGAGTCTGCGCAGTCGGGCGATAAAGGCTTCACCTGCGGAGGCTGAGGGCTGCCTGGACGGCCTGCCTGAAGCAGTGTCTTGGGGAACAGGTCAAACTTCTGCAACTTGGCCTCTGAGAGGGGAGAAAATAGGAATGAAAGGAGAGATTAAAGAGAACACAGCACCTCAGCCCTTAGGGTCCCAGTTTTCCTCTTCCTGAGCCCCAAACCAGGGTTCACTGTGCCCTTCTTCCTTTTTTTCCAGCACCCCCCCCGCAGCCCCATGTGCCCTGACTCGCTCTTCCTATACCCGGAACCCAACCATTTGTGCCTTCTAATGTTCAGGGCTGCTGTGCCCCAACGTTCTTAGCTCTCTTCCCAGGTACGACCTGCCCTGGAAAAGTGGCCTGGTGCAGGGTTCAGACAGGAGCCAACTTAGTTTCTCCCTGTACCTCACGCTGTCTAGAAAATTCCTACTGTTTCCGGATTCCAATAGCCAACCTTTCTGGGCAGTGCAGCCTGGAAGGGAAGACATTTTAGGTATCCAGGGGGTTTCAAGCCTCTGCAGACAGACAGACAGCTGTAAAACTCTATTTCTAATCCATCCTTTCCAAAACTGAGACCAAAGAAGCTCTCCCTAAACTGAGAGCTGAGCCCCTGTGACTCGACCTAATTTCTGTTGTCCCCAAGAAAAAAAACCCAGGAGTCCAGAAGAGGAGGGTGGGTCCAGCGAAGAGTGGACAGCAAGGAGGAAAAGGGATCTAGGGAAGGGAAACAGCACACGTTCTGCGAAAACCGGGTCTTGCGTGGGGGAAAAAAACTAGAAAGAAGGCGGGGGGCGCCGCCTGCGGTTGTTCATGGGCAGTTAGGAACGTGAGAAATGAACTGGGGCGTCTTCTGAACCTAGGAGAAGCAGTGCTGGCCCGGGGACTTGAAGAAATTAGGATTTCCGGAAAGAGTTGGGAAGGAGCAGAAGAGAGGGAAGAGTGCTGCGTGCAGATGCCCAAAGTCTAGTAGAAGACGCGTTGTTTTCCGCCCGCGGGGGCACCAGAAGCAAGTGGGTAGAAAAGTAGGGACCGGCCCGCCTCCGGGTAGAGGAGGTAAGAATAAAGTGGCTACAGTTGGACCCGCAGGGAGAGCGAGTAATAAAGAGCAAAGGCTCCAGAAGGTGGAGAAAGGAGAGTTTGTGCCTACACTCCTAGGAGCTGGGTGCGCGCTGAACTCTAGAGTTCGGGAGTTTGAAGAAGGAGATTCTACTCTCCTTGGAGACGAATCCCTGCCCCAGCCTCCCGACCTCGCCCCCGCCCACCTAACCGCGCTCTCACCTGCGCCCCCTGCTCCCGCTGCGCCACCTCCGTTTCCCGCCGGCGCCCCGGC
>NW_022900935.1:29223522-29288443 GCF_012274545.1 Fukomys damarensis
GACGCTACAGATGCCACGGGCGGCCCTGTCGCTGTCGCTGCTGCGGTCGCCGCGCCGGGCACGCTGGGCAGCTCCGAACGCAGCTCCATGACAGGCCCTAATGTGGAAGAAAATGGGTAGGAGAGAGAAATCTGAGTGAGGAAACCACGGCGCCCTAGGTTAAAGCGCAGATCGAGGAACCCAAGCTGAGAGAGCGAAACTTTGACCTCCGAAGTTTGGGTAGCAGTTGCCAAACTGTGGAAAGAAAGTGCATTCGCCTTGGAAGCTCCAAATAAATCCGAGCCCCCCCACCGCACTCCCATCACAGCTGATCTTATATATGATTTACATGCCCGGAGGTAAGATATGGTTTGAATAATTTCCTCTGGAAAAAAATAAAAAGACAAAGTTTGAAGTCACTGGTTCAGATGAATGTACGGAGAATTTGAAAAAGAAAATATCTCCAAAAGTTTAGGTTAATTGGGGTGACGGGGAAGAGAGAAATGTTTGCTCGATGGGACTCAGGTATCACAAAAAAATCTTGGACCAACAGTTATGCTGATGCCAAAGACAAAACAGAAAACTCCAGAGCAAAATGTTCAGATTGGTGGAAGGAAGATGAGGGGAGTAATGTTGGAGTGTAGGTTGGGCCAGGGTTTTGTTTGGTTTTTGTCTTTAATGTGGGTGGGACCAGAAAAGTTCGAGAGAAAAATCAAGAACAGAAATAATAGCTTTCTGTTGAAAGTATAATGATAGCTAGAAAACAAAATTTGGGGTAACATTAAGCCTTGGCTCTGGATCCCATAAAAATGTGAGCTCTGGAAATTCTCCTGCGAGATTGGGAAAGAAAACAGGTGTGGGACTGAATTTAGAAGGTTGGAACAGAGTAAAGAGAAAATTCAGCAGAAGAAACTTTCTTTGGGAGGCAAAACCAGCCCAAAGATTAGAAAACATTGAAAAACGGCTGATATAAGTGCTGAGGACTCAGGGCATGCAAGGAGACACGTGAGTATGAACGAAAAGCGCTTAGGCAAAGCTAGGTAGGGTTGGGTACAGGGCCAGGCCTGTGGTAGTTTTATCCCTGTAGGCTGGAGTAGTTGGGAAGGAAGTGTCTGGCGAAAAGTTAGGCACTGCTCCAAGGGGATCTTTTTCTCCGACTGCCTCACACTGCCCTCCCCACCCCTCCCACTTTAGGGACGCCGTCGCCAGACACGCCCTCCTCCTTCAAGTCCTGGCACCCCCTGGGACCCCGCTGGAGCGCAGGTTCCGAGTTTTCGTCTCTGAGCTGGGTTTCTAGGACTCGGATGGCTCCACAGGCCGCAGTGAGGCAGGGGAGCTGCCTCCGGAACTGGCCAAGAACCGACACAGAAGTCTCGCCTGCGCCACAACCCCAGAAAGCTCACGCAGGGCCCAGCTCCTGGCTTCCGCCTAGGCCTTCTCTGCCCACTTTCCCCTCCCCATCCCGGTCCCCGATGGAGCCTGGAACTGAGTCCTCTCGTCTCCGTCTGCCTGAGACTTCCAGACCTCCTCCCTTGGCGCAGGTGCCTCTTCCCTCAGACCTTTCAGGCCGCTCTGTCCGCGAGGCCCGCCGGGCCTGGAAGGCCTTGCTGTCCGGGGCCGCGGGCCGGATCGCCCCCAAGCTGCTGTCCCTGCAGCCCTCAACTACCTGCCTTGGGCTCCGGGATCCTCCTCCGCAGGCGCGGCACGCGCCTCCCAGCTCGGCTCCTGACGCTGGCACTCTTGGCCTCTTCCCCTCGCCCCCGGCCCTTATCTGACCACGTCACCCTCCTTCGGTCACCATTTCCGAACTTCCGGACCCCCTCAGAACGCAGCGCGGTCCAACCCTCCCGTCGGGAACGGGGCCGGGAGCCCGTCTGGGGGCCGGCTGTTTGGAACCTGCGACCCAGCTCTCTCGGCGCGCCACGTCCCCGCTGGCACTCTTGGCCTCTTCCCCTCGCCCCCGGCCCTTATCTGACCACGTCACCCTCCTTCGGTCACCATTTCCGAACTTCCGGACCCCCTCAGAACGCAGCGCGGTCCAACCCTCCCGTCGGGAACGGGGCCGGGAGCCCGTCTGGGGGCCGGCTGTTTGGAACCTGCGACCCAGCTCTCTCGGCGCGCCACGTCCCCCGTCCCCACTCAACCGGGGCTCAGTGCCCGGCGCTGCCAGACTCTCAATGAGCCGTTCGCCCGCTCTATTGTTGCTCCTTAGGGCTCCATTAGACAGAATTGGACAACAATGTGGCGCCTGCCATTGGCCAGGGGAGGCAGACAGCGCTCTGATTGGCCGGGCCCGCGCCCGGGGAGCCCCTCATCCTGCAGTGTCCGAAAGATTCGAAACTCCAAAAGCTGCACTGTGCGCCTCTGGGAGGGGAGGGGGCGCGCCGGGGATGAAGTGGAAAAAAGTGGGCGAGCAGAAGCGTTGAAAATATCGTGACAAGAAGTTTCCGTGTGCCCGAGAGCGTGAATTGCTCCTAATTACCGTGTCCGGTGCGTCTATCTACGTAGACGTGTGTAACCCCTCGGCTTGGGGGCGCCGGCTCGGCTGCGCCACTCTCACTGGCCTGGGGCGCTTGGCAAAGCGAAGCTTCCCAAGTGGCCCCGGCGGCCTGGGGCGGGATGGGGGCAGGTGACAATTCAATTACCTCGGTTGAGGTGGGAGTGGAACGGGGTGCGAGGGTGGGCAAGGGAGGGTGCTTGTGGCATAAATGCCAAGACGGTGTTTCCTGCCTCCTTCTGGCTCGGTTTCATTGAGCTCCCGAGTCCGGCGCGTGTGTGGTAGTTGGAGCTGTCCCCCCGACCCCCAGCTATCTTTAAAGCTCAGTGTCTTCATTTTAGAAGTCTTGGTACGTCACGGAGGGTAAGTTGTGGTTAGGATTTTCCTTTTAAAAAGAGCAGCTCAGAGAGGAAAAAGGAGACAGAGCTTCCTGTCCGTTCCACAGCAACCCTGCGCTCTGCGCGTTCCCCTCCTTGCTCCCCTAGTCTTCCCAGGCCCCTCTGGCTCTTTCCTTCATCTCTGTTTCTCTTCATCTCTTTTCTTTTCTGTGGCGATGGGATTCTTATTGTCGTTATTTTAAATTAACGAAAAGTTTCTGTCGTTTTCCAACGAAAGTAAGAAGCAACCTCTGCGTCTCCCTAGATCGTCCTGGGCCCTGGACTCGCGTCCATCTGTCCTTCCCGGTGGAAGTCGAAGTCGAGGTCTCCGCGGGCAGAGGAGCGGTTTTGGCCTTGCCTTGCGCTTACCTGTGCTGACGTCACGGACCGGAGGAGCAGCTCGGTCTGCCGAGGAGGTAGCAGGTTTCGAATTTTGTTTCACTTATGATGGCAACATTAGGGATAAATACTGTGATCTTCCTGTCGGGGTTGCCCTTAGCTTCTCCAGCTCTGATTTTATCACTCCCCCCCCACCGCCCGTCTTTGCCTTTAATGAGCTAAAGTTCTGTCAGTCTCATTTTTATTCTCCATTTTTCTCTCTCCAGAGTTTTTAAAAAATCATTTAAATGAGAAAAGTGAGCTTCCTGATTGTTCTCCTTTCACCACCGACCTCACTTTTTCGCGTTGTTCCTTCGACCCTCACAGGCGGCAGGGGTCTGGTCCAGGAGCGGACAAACCCAGCTTCTTCTGGCCCTGGAGCCGGGAACTGGGAGGAAGACGCGACCGCCAGGGCTCCACCGCCAGCCGCAGAACCTCGCGCCCGAAGAGCGCTAGGCTCGCTCCCCTGAAGGAAGCCACCCCGAAGGACGAGGCTGAATGGCAGGAGGGGTCAAGTGACGAAGAATCCGGACCATCTGCCACCCGGACCGAGATGGGCCGCTGGCTCCCAGGAAATCCCATCCTCTCAGGAGCCTGGGAATGGGTTTGGGAGAAAAGGGTCAGCTCCAGAGATGGTCTTCCGGGTGGAGCGAGGCTAGGGGAGTGCACTGGGTATAACAGGTCCGCCCGGGCGCGCAGGACCGAACCCCACCTCGCAGCACCCAAAGTTGTGCGCCTGAGCAGATCCACGCGACAGCTGTGCCCCCTCCGGGGGCGGTGGCTGGGAGGATCCCTTCATTGCCGGGGATTCGCGCGGGGGTCCTGGGAGCCTACTCCCGGAGTCTTTCCCAGGAAGTTTTCAGGAAATTATTTTAAACCCAAAACGAAATAAATTAAACAAATTCGCTTAGGTTGCAGGAGGATGGTGGCCCAGGTATCTTTTCTTTGTAGCGATGCACTCGCCGGATCCAGGGGTCTTACCAAGAGGACCGGGAAGCAGAGCTCTCCCTCAGAGGTGTAAGGACCTCCTTTTCTTAGGAGAAGCAGGGGCCCAGTATGGAGCCCCACACAGCAAAGCCTAGGGAATCTCTCTTGCTTAGTTCTGTTGCCTCTGTCTACGGTTCCTCTTTCCTACCGTTCACATCACATACCCATGGGTCCCAGACCCACAACCTTTCCTCTCACACCCTGAGAAGTTGGGGTGCTCATGTAAGTGAATGTGTTCTGTAGGGAGGCAAAATACCAGTCCTGGACAGAGGTCACTGCGCCCACACTAGGACATGGTAGATGCCTCTGCCCAGCTTCCCGGGCCATTTGGGGCCTGTCCTTCCTGATTTGATCCGGTGAGGAGAGGACCGGAGTGGGTCCAGATGAGCCGCTAGCTGTGGGGGACCGCATCTAGGTTGAGGAAACGGGAGCTACCCTGTCATACACACACCTGGGGTGGGTTCACACCCAAGCTTTGATGTGCACGTTTTCACTGCAGAAGTTTGGATACACACGTGGGGCGAGCGAATGGGAGGGCGTGCTCGCCTCTGACACTGTCCTACCGCCCGAGGAACCCTTCAGAAAGTCTCTGAAATTCTCCTGTTAGGGCCTCCACTTGGTGAGTGAACCCACAGACTCCCACCTCAGGTGTCTGCCAGGCCAGAGAGAGGGAACACCCTCTCCACATATGCTTTCCTTTGCTTACTGAGTCTCAGACCCCAGGCCTAAGGCCGGGCCTGTGGCAGAGAAAGCCAGAGATCTCCGGATGAGCGAGGCAGCCTAGAGCGAAGGACCTGTCGGTCCTCACGCACGTGCAGGGCTCACACACCTTCTCTTAGCTCAGCGTCTTTTGCTGGCGTCTCTGGTGTGCCGAAGGTTGGGGGCCCGGGGCGAGAGCATCCAGCCAAGAAAATGTCCCTAAACCTTCTTCACGACCAAGCCCGTCCAACCCCACGCCCACGCCCAGCAGGGCTGGGGTCCGGGGGGAGGGGCCCGGTGGGGCTGAGCTGGGAGCCGAGGGCGTCGATTCCGATTCCGTGGCCCTGACTCGGAGCAGGGCTGGGGGCACCGACGGGGGACCTGGGAGGCGTTGACTTTTGCGCTGTTTGCCCGTGGCCTCGGAGCAAGCAGACGCCATCTGTTTGCCGGCTGCGACGCGTCCCGTTTAATTACCCTCCCGGCAGCCTAATAGAGATGATATTAAACTAAATCTTTCTGACATTAAAAGTAATTATCCCCAAACCGGTGGCTCCAGGACGAATCGCCCCTCCCGCCCCCACCTCTTCCCCAGCAGCGCTGGATTCCGTTAGTTTGGCTGAAACTTCACCCGGGAATGGGGCGCGGGAAAGACGGGGAAGGCGCCGGTGGGAGAAGGGGTCCCGCAGGCTGCCCGACACTTCTTCCCCACGCAACCACAGACGCTCTGGTTCGTGCGTCGGCACACACTGGTACACAAACACATTTTTCTCCCGATCAACTCACAGGTCCGTCTGGTTAAGACCCTCAGCCGCGCGCACCGCCGGGTGGACAGGGAGAAGCCTGGTTTGTTGTTCCTGTCCGAGCTAAAATGATTCCTTTCCGTGGGCAAACCCAGGATCAAGCCTAAGCCAGGCCAGGGACCAGGCACAGTTACGGAACTAAGAAAAATTCCTCACATGGCGGCGGTTGAGTCTGGGCTTTCCTCGCGGTCTTCCTGCGAGGGGCCCTTCGCCTGGCCGTGTGGAAGTCGCGCCGCCCTGTACCCGGCAGGTCCTGTTATCCACGTGTTCGGTGAGCAACTCGACTAGGAGAGGTGAGGTGACTTGTCCCACATCTCACAAGCAGCATGGAACTGAGCAAAATTCGAACCCGGGAGTTCTCCGTCAGGCACCAAGGATCTGCAGGGTTCCAGGCGCGGGCTCCTGCTGGGAGCCAAAGGCCCAACCCTAGCCCCGAGGCCCTCTGCGCCTCCAGGGCCAGGGCCCGCTGGAGCTGTTTCCTCCCCAGGTCCTCGATCCCGCTTGGAGCTCATGGGGGGCCAAATGAAGGCCGGGAGCCTAGGCACTGGCCTCGAGAGCACAGCAGAAGCCCCCAACGCTGAGCTCCTGCTGGCCACAACTCTCCTGGACCAAGTCCTGTAGTCTGCAGGGCACGCTCAAGGAAGGCGGCTGGCGAGTCTTGCCAGGCTTCGGCCTCACCGAGCCCTGGTTGGGTGCTTCTGAGCCTGGGGCACATGCGCACCAGGTGGGGCTCATTGCCTGTGTGCTGGTATTTTGAATGCCTACTGTGTGTTGTAACGGCCTAACCCTCGGTGCCTGAGGACTTGCTTGGCGCACAGTGCGACTTCCACGTTGCACACACCAAGTCGCAGGGTTCAGCCCTGCAAGGTAACTTGCCTGGAGCCACAGCGCTGCTGCAGCTTGAGAAAGGTAGAGAAACTCATACTAAAAGTCCACTCTCGGGCTGTCTTCTTACCTTGCATTCGGGGTAGGTAGGGTCAGACTTAGGGGCTTCTGTTTCAACCATTCACAAACACCAGAGAACCGGTTCATTCATTCATTCACTTAGGTAACAGGATTTAGAACGTAGTACTTGCAAGGTGCCAAGCCCCCCCCCCGCAAATGAATCACCTGGGAGGGCCCCTTATAGAGCTGTTGGCCAACTGGGGACACTGTCACCTACCAGTGACCTTACAGTGGGAAGAGAGCGGCAGTGGGAGTCTCTAATATTGGAAATAGGGCGAAAGGGGCTTTCTGGAGAAAGACACCCCGGCTGTGAGACAAGTTTCCCAAATCCTGTTACTCCTTGTTTGGATAAGGTAAAACAGAAAACATTTCAGACAACTCAGCCAAATACTTTTGGTGTGTATGTCTCAACATTTTTCACAAAATATTTTGTTACCTTTTCATTTTCAAGAATGATAAAATTTGTGTTACTCAACAGTTACATAATTTTAAAGGATTAATATTTTATTGTATGGATGTATTTTAATTTAGCCAATTCTTTACTAATGGATATTGAGTTTGTTTCCAATTTTTGCTCCCATAACATTTGCTAACATAAACATCCTCTGTGAATTTGAATTTGCCCAAATACTTCTTTAAGATACATTTCTAGAAATAACATTGATCAGAGACTTTTGTTTTTTTAAAAAAGGCCTTTGATAGCTACTTTTTAAAATGCCCTTAGGAAAGTGTGTATCAAGGAAAATGCTCAACAAAAATGCACCTTTGCTGATGCTTTAAATCTCTGCCATTTAAACAAGTAGTGTCTCATTGTCATTGTAATTCGCACTGCCTTAGTTATTCCTTAGTTTTTTTCTATTCCTTAGTTTTTTCTACAGGTGTTGATCACTTGAGTTTTTATTTTTTCAACAGTCTACTTATACTCTGTATTTTTTTATCACAGAACTCCTCCTTTCCTTAATTTTAGTAGCTATCTATTTACCAAAGACAGTAGTGTTATTCTTTTCTCTGCCATATCTGCTGCACTTCTCCAAATTTTGTTTTTATCCTGCTTTGGTATTGTAATGTTGAGCTAAAATTTTTCAAGGTAGATGCACTTGTTACTTTTTTGCTTATAGAGTGTAGGTATAGTATTATAATATAAATACTATACTATACTATAAATACTGTACATTGGCTTCTTTTTCCCCTGTAGTCCTAGGACTCACCCAGGGAGTCCAGCAGGCTAGGCAAGTTACCACTGAGATACACCCCCAGCAATTTTTGTTTTGTTGGTTATGCTAAGTTGTCCAGGCTGACTTCAAACTTGTGGGTTTTTTGATCCTCTTTTATCTCAGCCTCCTGGTAGCAGGGATAAGAGACCTCAGCCACCACTCCTGACTTCACCTATTTTTATATTTGCTCTTTTCCATTATTTACCCTTATACTTTTAGCTCATCCAAAATTAATTTTGATGAGAATTGTGAATCTCATCCAATCCTCCCCCAAATGATTAGCCAGTTATCACAGCACCATGTGATGATCCTGTCATCCCCTCACAGACCATATTCTATATACTAAAGTTTCAGATGGCCTTGGTCAGTTTTAGTTAGCACTTTCTCTTCCAGGATGCTGTTTACTCTTCTTGTTCTAGCCTCACCATTTTAATTACTGTAGTTCTGTAATGCTTGGGAAGGAATTAGTTCTGACCCCAATTCTTCTTTTTAAAAATTCTAAACTCTGCTTTCAAAATATAGTCTTCTAATTAAACATTCTATTAACTTTAAAGCTAATTTCAAAAAAGAAAGAGTAAATTTGGAAATGTAACTATCTTTAACTTTTAGTAATTTGAGGGCTAGGATGCCTCTTCACAGTAAGAATTATTGCTATCTAAGACACAGGTATCTTTATTCATGACTTTTATGTCTCTTGGTGAGTGCTCTTGGTTCCTTCCTATAGTTCTGCATCCTTGGTGCACATCTTCAGTATATATAGCAACTAAGAATGGAATCTTTTCACCCACTACAACTTTTAACTGGCTATGACAGGAGCTTAAGAAAGTTACTGATTAGAGTATGTTTATCTCAGAACTAGTCTTATTTCTGGCTTCTCTGCTTAAAGTTTTCAAATTAGTTCTCACAGAACTGACCAGGCAAAGGGAAGGGAAGAAATGCAGAGGAAACAGAAAGACTCAGGTGATTTTTAAATTCAGGTTTAGCCATGGTGTGTATCCATAGGTTGGTCTCATCAGAGCCATCTTTCTCCTGGATCCAAGGCCCAAGAAAGCAGCCTCTGGAAACAGCAACTCCAGGAATCAGCTAATTACAGCCCTCAGATGCAGAGACTCTACCCTGACATATGACTTTGGGGAAATCACCAGCCATCTCTGGCTCATCCTACAGTCACCCAGTCAGACTACCTAGGGGACAGCAGTAGCCAGGCTGCCACATGTTGGGCGAAGGAGAGTGGGTGGAGGAAGGGGATTAGGGCTGGCCCCTGGGCTAATCAGACTGGATT
Source organism: Fukomys damarensis (assembly GCF_012274545.1). Classification (NCBI taxonomy): domain Eukaryota; kingdom Metazoa; phylum Chordata; class Mammalia; order Rodentia; family Bathyergidae; genus Fukomys; species Fukomys damarensis. The sequence goes on from NW_022900935.1 coordinate 29,232,681, forward strand.
TGAGCTCCTCCTCAGAAGTGTAGTGAGAGACATTGGTAGCCACATGCATAACCTCCAGGTCAGAGACCAAACTAAAGATAAGAGGGATGGGTCTGGAAATTGACCCCTGCAGGCCACCCACGCCCTCCCTCTCTGTTTTTCACACAGTATGTTTTCACTTTTTATTTCTGTTTTTCTTTCTTTTTTTTAGGGGGAATCAAACTTGGGATCTTGCACTTGGGAGGCAGGCCACAGCACCAGTGAGCTAAATCCCTGGCCCTGTTTTCATTTTTTCCTCATGTAGAGTTCTACTCTAATTTCTTCGCTATACCTGCTTCCCATTTCCTGCCAATCGTCACGGCCTGCTAGGCTGTGTGGACCAGGTGAGTTCCTGGTTCCGGGCTTGCTCAGAGCCTGCCTGCCCATCCTTCTCTAATTTGGAGACTGATACTAGTTGGCACAGACCCAACATGTCAACCATCTTTCCTGGGGTGAGGTCAGGATGCAGGATGCTCATGGATGGTTCTGACTCCAGGTTGGCAGTGGTATGATGCATAAACATCTGCCTCCTCCAGGTTCCCAGTCCCAGGCCAGTTAGTTACCTGGAAAACTTCTACTCATCCTTTAGAGCCCAGTCTCTGAGATGCCCTGCATTATCTTGTTGGTGACTCAGTAGGTCCAGCCAATGCCTGAGGCTCTCCAGTGCCTCTGTACTCTGTCGTCTCTGAACCTCCATAGCAGCCATTTTCATCTTAATTTATATGAGAAGAAACCCAGGCACAGGGGGTAAGTGGTTTTGCAGGGCAGTAGAGTAGTTTGGGGAAGGGTGAGAAGCGTTCCTTGCATCTACAGAAGAGAAGTTGGTGGAGACTTAGAAATGGAATTTCCCCACCCTGAACTGGCCTGATGTGCCTGGACACAAGCACCAGGAAGGGAGCACTTGCTGTGCTGCTTGGAGCCTCTTTCTTCTTGTGTTCGCACTGGGGAACAAGAGTCTGGGACCCCTTCAAGTTTCCCCAGCATTTCTGATCACAGAGCCTGGGCGGGCAGGGTTACAGACTGATGTCCTGTGCATAGCACCTCTGTTCAGTAAGAGGGCTGTAGAAATAACACTTTCATGGGGTCTCTGTGAGCCTCCAGTGGGCAACTCATGTGAAGTCCTCCTCAGGGTCTAATCTTATAGTAACCGCAGTAAATTTCGGGTATCATTGTTAGGCCATTACTAAAGGAATAAATGCCTCTGCCATTAAGAAGGGAAGTTTCCTTTTTAGCATCTTTCCACCTCTCAGAGAAGGAAGACTGCGGAGTTGGGAGCTGATGATATGAGGTACCTTCCTACATGCCTGACTGAACCCTCATGGGAAAACTCCCCTGGGAACCAGCCCCAGGGTGCTCTGATCTATCTCAGGGGGATCCTAGGGGATTCTGAGCCGTCTTACTTCCTAGGTCATCTTACCTAATGCATTAGCATCTTCTCCAGAGTCTCTATTACCCAGGACATGTTTGCCATGAAGCACAAAGTAGTTCTTCCCCACAGGCAAGAAAGGAGCAGCAGAGCCCAGGGCCTACCCAAGCTCTCTGAGCAGGGCACTCCCACTCCTTTATTTTTCTCAGGGTCTCTAACATTTGTGACATTGCTGGTTCAATAGGGCTCCCCAAAGGCAGGGGTCGGTGCAGTACCACCTTTACTCTAGAGAACATATTCTTCCCTCCGTGCCTATGACCTCCCGTAGCATGTGAACAACTCATCAAATACACTCTATTTGAGGAAACTGAGGCATGTAGGTGATAGCTACACGAGTTCCTCACTGATGCTTGCTGAGGCTAAAATCATGTCAGAATGAACCTTGGGTCACTTGACTGCTCTAGGACTGTTTCTTCATTTGTAACTGAAGGAAGGTAGACCTGCTGAATCTGGAAATGTTCTGAAATTAGAAAAGGACTACGTAGACCCAGCTGGGAAGATTATACTTCTTATGTGGGGTATCCAGCCGAGGCCTTGGCACCTATCTCTGGAAATATAGCAAATTCCTAGTTGTTCACCTGGTACCCCTTACCTGTGTTTCCCTTGGCCCCAAAGCACAAAGAAAGTTTTCAGTGAGACTCTCCTTGTTGCTATCTCCTCAGAAAAGTCTTATGCAAATGTTACCCGTATACTAGTGTGTGCTCAAGTAAGGCAGATAACATTTGCAGGGCCTGGAGACCCAAGCCCAGTGGGCAAGATCCACTTTGATCCTCCCTTTTCTAATTCTGAGCTCTCAGATGGTCAGGCTTGGCAGACCCATTTATTACACAGCAGACTCTGGGCAGAGCTCTCAGATGGTGCTTCTCTCTCTCCCAGTGCTGTTTTGACCCCCAGAGCAGGGGCCTCCTCTGGGTTCCCACAGCTCTGGGAATTCTTCCAGAACTGCCCTATTGGCAGCCCCATCTCACCCCCAGCTTGTACTCCTGGGTCAAGGATAGAGGCTGAGAAGAGCGTTTAACAAAAGGCTTCAATGAATGAATGAGTCAAAGTGAACTCAATCTGCATAAGGCAAAGGATGCTTACATAGCACTCGACACTGGTCTGCTGAAAACACAGGATGGAAAAAATATTTGCTGTGATGATATGCTCAAGCACAGGTCATAGGTATGTGATATAGTAGCTATGACACTTTGTACAAGTGACTTAACCTCTACAAGCCTCGGTTTATGAATGGATGAAACAGTGAAAGTAGTTCTGTGGTTTCATTCATTCAGTTACTGTCTGTGCTCTGTGCTAAGTCCCATGACAATGGACCTGCCATAGGCCAGTGAGGGAAGTCTTCTGCATCAATAATGTGATAACTGGGAAATCACGGGGAATAGAAGAGGATTTTCGCTTGTCCTGGGGTTCTGGCCAAAGTAGTGCAGCATCGTGACATTGTCATGAACTCTGGAGCTAAAAGGCCCATGTGTGAGTCCTGGCTGCTTGGTTTGCTAGCTGTGTAACCTTGAGGAGATTACCTAACCTCCTGGGCTTTAGTTTGCTCACCAGTACAGTGAGGAAAACAATAGCTTCTACTTCATAAGGTTGCTGTGAGGAGCTAATGGGCCAGTAGAAATAAATATCATAATGCCTTGCATACAATGAGCATGAAGTGTTTGTTCTCGTACCAGCAGATACTTAGCAAGCCTCTTACATCACGCCAGACCTGTGCTGAGGGATAAGTTGACAAGTCAGATCGACTCTACTCTCACATAGTTTACGTTCTATGCAAATTCTGAGCGAGTCTGGAAGTACAAATTGTTAGCTAAGGAGATTTTGAAAGAAGTGCAGAGGGTAAGGAAAGAACTCAGGGACTTTTGACATTTAGCAGTCAGACAGAAGAAACTGTACGAAAGACAAAGGGATCCTTCAGAAGGCAAGAAAGAAATCTAGGCAAGTACATTACCCCAAAAGGCTGGGCGAGGGGAATGTATGGGAATGTTTATTATGGACTGCTACCTATCATTCTGTACTGCAAACACATACTACTAAAAGAAGACATTATACTAGTAAACTGGCTTAGGGAGGGGGCCTCATTGAAGAGGAAAAGCAGTAGGCATTAGCAGGGCAAAGATCCAGAGAAGCCCAGAGCCTCTCCTCCTAGCTATGTGGCCCCTGGATATGACTTTGTTTCTCTGAACTTAGGTTTCTTAGTTGTAAAGTAAAGATGATAATAGTGGCGACCTCAGTCATTCTGAAGGTGGTGGGGACAGGCCTTATAAAGCTTCTACTATTCTATGGGGCACACCTTCAGAATCAACACCAACTTTTTAAAATTCCTTTTTCATTTCTCAGCAACTCCAGTTGGTTTTCTTCCAATTCCAATTAAGTAACTGCTTCAGTAACCACTGGATGCATGGGTGCTATGTGCCAGACCCTGGGCTGGCTCTGGAAATAAATAGGTGATTAAGACCTGTTCTCAGATGAGTTGGAGGTTAGAGATGGAAGTACTTATTAGTACTTGGATACCAGTGTCTGTTTGTTCAAATTCAGTTAATAAATTCAAGTTTACTGTGTGCTTATTATCCAGTAGTCACTGTGCTAGGTAGGACTTGAGAATATGAAGTGACTCAGATCATTTCAGGGGCTCAAAGCCTGGGGTGGGGAGTGGGACATGGGAGCTGAGAATCACAGTTCAGAGTAATCCTGTTATGGAAAGGGCAGCATGGGGCTGAAGAGTCACAGCACAGCCATCTATAGAACCTAGGGGTGGGGGTGGGGAGAGAGGCTGCATCTGCATTTGGGGGTAGCATAGTAAAGGAAACATCTGAAGAAGAAGTTTAAACTGAGGATGCAGGATGGATGGGTGGTGGAAGTCCATGGGGGCAGAGGAAGTAGTATGCAAGGCCAAAGATAAGAAGCCAGCACACTCAGGAAACTGAAGGTCGCTCAGGCTCGGTGGAGGATGCTGCTAGAGATGAAGATGGAGGGAGACAGGCAGTACTTGGAAGGCAAAGGGAAGCTTTCAGAACAAAGGGGGCTGGGAGTGGAGTGGGGAGTACAGCACCACAAGGCAGGTATTGAGAGAGCTCACTGTGGCAGGGGTGTAGAGCATGGTGTAAAAAAGCAGGGCATGGAGAAATGGAAAACAACTAGGACAATGGTTTTACAATCCTGGTGAGACTAAAGGCTTGAGGGGAAGAAATGATAATGGGATAAAGAATGGAGTAGGAAATGGATTTTGGAGGTCTTAAATTACTGAATACACTTAAAAATAAAAGGCAATTGCTTGAATTTTGGCTCCTGACACATTTCTATGTAACAAAAGCACTAAAAACTCTTGGGGAACATATCAAGGAGCAGAATTTTATATAAAAATGCAGCTCTACTGCTCTTAGCATCCACTATTTAAAATTTATTATAACTAGTATTTGAAATGTCTCAATAATATGTTGTATTTTTCTCAGAAACACAGCAGGGGCTTTGGAGACAAAGGTCTAGGTCTGAAACTGCTCTTCTATTTATTAGTTGTAGACCTTGGGCCAATTGCTTTACCTTTGAGCCTGCTGACTCTTAAGAAGAGGGTCAAGGGCACCCACCTCACAGGGCTGTTGTGAGGCTACTTGAGGAAAGGTCTATAATGCTCAAGGGAAGTGTGGGCACATCCTAAATGGTCAGCAGGGCTTTTTGACTCTTTCCAAGAGTCCTAGAGTAGCACACCTGGACTTCTACTTTCCATGTCTTCTGTATCCTCCCCGATAACTACCCCTTCTCACTTCTGTCACCATCCTTTCCCATTATACCCTACTTGAGTTTGCAGGACAGATAACAGCTGCTGTACATTCATTCATCTACTTTCCCTAAGACCTCATCAACCAGGTACGGTAATAGCTGAGAGGCTGAGGCACAGGAAGGTGAAGTGACTTCCCCAGGGCACACTGCCAGCAAGTGGAGTGGCTTGAACCCAGGCAAATGGCTCCAGAGGCCATGCACTTAGTCATACATTGTACCACCTCTCAGGATGAAGAGCCATAGATAACAGATGGTGTGCAAAGTAAGAGTTAAGATAAAGAAGACTCAAGATCAAGTCTTTTTTGATATTCCTCCAGGACCAAACTTTCAAAGGTAGCTGAGAGGAGCTGTATGGTTGTTGGGAGTTCAGGTTTAGCCAAAGCAGACTGGGACAGGGGGAAATAGTAAGTGCAGGGCAAGGCTCAAGGCAAGAAAGCCTACTGATTTCACTTGACCTGCTTTGGGAAGTTTCTTTTAGCTAAAAATATGGCTTAATAAAAGAATGGGCAGGTTCAACTTCCTAAATGTTGTGATGTTGTTTTTACAATGTAAATAAATGGTAAATGGTGGTTCTTCAATTATCAGTGGATCCCACAGAATCTGATAGTGCAAGTAAGAGAATCAAGGTTCAAACTGGAAGACACTAGAGCCTCTGGAGTGTGGATGAATATGAAGATTTCCCTTCTTCCTAGAACTTTAAAAACAATCAAATGAGAAAACCAATGTAAGTGTTACAAAGACTGTGAGTCTTATTTTGGACTATGTGACTTTCTCCTGGACTGAACTGAGGACTCCTCTGTGTACCATCCACCTATGGGGTCCAGGATTGGCAGCTGACAGGCAGAGGGGCCAGGTGGAAGTGCTCACCACCAATCATTGGTGTTGCTAATGGAGCTAAGTAAGACCCTCTCCCAAATCCAAATGAAAATGTTTTGTGCTTTGGAAGAAACTTGCCAGAGCTCTGTAACCTCTGAAAAATCAATCCCATTGACGGGCACACTCAATCTAACTTTTGGGAGTAGCACTTTTAATGTAAGTACAAACCCATTTCCTGTTTCTAATGCACTAATAAGCAAAATTGATAAGGCTTAAATATTTTCACCTATATTAGAAAGACTGTATAAAAAATGCTTTAATCCAACTCAGACTTTGGATGCTTCCAATTTAGAGACGAACACCTGCATGTCCCATACAACTAATAGTGCCAGAGCATGGCAATCTCCCAAACCAGAACCACCGCCGCCCCCGGAAAAAAAAAAAAAAACAAAAAAACACAACAAAAAAACTGCACTTTCTGAAAGGGAATGGGAAGTTGGCACACAACTGGTAATCTAAGAACACCAGGGAGTGAACTTGGGATGATGGGAGGACAAGGGGCCCTGAGGCTCACTGTAAACAGCTGGGCAAAGAGTGCCTAGCAAATATTCTGACTGACTCACTTTCTCATCTGGAGGCTGGGATATGCAGTCCAAGGCAGCTGAAGGTTAGGAGGAAGAACTAGAGGACACAACTAATTCTGTGGTGGTGAATTAGCATTTCAATGTTAGCTTGCATGAAAAGGTATAACATTGTGTTGGTCTCCTATTCTGGAGCTCAATAGGGCAGAATGTCATGAGTAAATAGTGACAATTAGCTGAGGTCTTTCCCAGCTACAGGGCCTAGCTAAGAGCTCTTGGGATTGAACAGGCCAGTCTGAGAACTTTCCAAGACAGGATTAAAAAAGGGTGTTTCAACTTCATATACAGTCAGGTTACAGTAACTTTTATAAAGCTGGTTTCAGAGTAAAGTCTCTTGTTGGAATACACAGGTAAAAAGGAGTGGGAGAAACAATATAATTAAGTCAAACCCAAAAGAGATAGAACAGGTTAAACATTGAAGTTAATTCAGAGAGCCTTGTCTTATAGCCCTTCCCAGTCCTGACTTCTGTTCCTGAGTACAGGCTTGAGTTGAGGGCCATGGTTTCTCCACAGCAGTTATAGAACAAGGTCTACTAGGAGAAAGAAGAGCTGGTGTCCTGCTGCTTCATCTAGAGAACTGAAATGACCATCTAGTGGAGCCACTAGGTTAGAAACGAAGGAGAAGACCCAGAGAGGAAGTATTTAAGTTGACCTCCCCAACAGTGGGCTTCCTTTCAGTCTCTTTGGAGAGACCTCTGGAGTCACAGAAAATCCCAAGTGTAGGCCAATGAATAACAAGTCTGTTAGGAACCCCCCTTTTCTGTTTTTGTTTTTCTGAGACAGGGCTTCACTATGTAGTTCAGTATGGCCTTGAACTCATTACGTAGCCCAGGCTTGCCTCATACTCATGGTGATCTTCCTGTCTCAGCCTTCTACAGTTAAAGGCATGTGCCACCAAGCCTGACACAGGAACACATCTTTGTGAGAGAGTTTCCAGAGGAGGTTCCTGGTGAAGCATCAGAGAAAAGAAATAAAGTGGAATTTTCCTGACCAGCACTTACTACAAGACAGAGAATGACCACTCATATCCCCAGCTTTGGTTAGAGTCCCCTCACTAAAGCCAAGGGAACAAATTTAGCACTCATATTCTCTTTTGCTCAAGAACAAAGTCACAATTGGGATCTCAACTGCTAGAATAAAGACGAAAGTGACATAAAAGTAGATATGGAGAACATTCTAAGACTAAAAGGAAATCATTGTGAAGGTATAAAAGATGTTCCCACAAACTACCCCACATAGCAAATACACGGATTAACAAAACCCACATTTACTGAATCAAACCCTCAAAACACATGTCTTCTGGGCTGAGTCCCCATGTTTGATCCCTTTAAATGTATAAACTCTGAATTTTCAGCCAAAGAATGAAATCCTTTTCATTTGAGATAGCAGTTCCAGATCTAATACTAAAACATTGAAAGAATGAAATAGAGCAAGTTCCTTACTACAGAAGAGCTGGTGCAATAACTGATCAGATTTGATAATAGACAAGGTACTTAAAATATCCAGTGACAAGGTCTGACATGTGAAGCAGGGCCAGAAAAACAAGTAGGAATTGTGTTCAGTGGACAGTGATGGAAAAGTAACTTGGAAGCTAGTACGCATGAGGTTCAACTGCCCAGATGCAAACTCCACAGCAGCTCCCCACAGCTGGCCCAGACACCGAAGTCTTGGTGTTAGATTCCTCTGTTGAGATACCTCAACATTCACACTGTGTATGTGAGCAGGCTCCCATGCAACGAAACACCAATACCTCCCAGATGAGACCTGAAGATCCAAGGCAGCAGCAGTAAATAAATACCTTTCATATATGTCAGAGCAGCCCTCAAATAAAACCTTACCCTTAATAAAGAAGGCCGAAAGCACCAACAAGAATGGTAACTTTTTTCCTACAATGTTTAATCTCCATGTAAAGAATGTCCCATTTGATGTTTTCCTCAGCCTCTTAAAATTAGGTGACAAAGTAGAAATCCATTTGTGAAAATAAAAAGGCAGAGGTGTAGCCCTAGCTCAATAAGACATATCAAATACATATAGCGTCCTGGTGTAGCAGGACAGACAGAACTGTCCTAGATACTGTGGGGAAAAGATGGGTGCTGAGGAGGTCAAACTTCCAATGATCACTCACACTTGAACAGTACATTAGTCACTGGGCGAGGGCAAAGGGCAAAAGGTGGGGGAAGGTGCAGAGTTATAGTTCTCTGGATGAGGGTCGGGAACACATACTCATGGATGGGAAACTTTAAGTAGCTATGTTTATTATTACTTATTTTTCCAGCAATCTTGCAAGAGGCAGAAGTGTGACACTGAATTGAGTGAGACGAGCGCGTGGGTGGGTTGGCAAGGAGCGTATCTCTTGACACAGGCCGCTGGCTTGTCAAGGAATGGCTGGTTCCACCGCTGAGTTGTGTTTACTCTTTTGCTTCAAGGAAAAGGGTTTCTTGAGGGAACAACTTTACTTCCAATAATGATTTGTTGGGATCTAGCTGAGTGACCTGAAAGAAAGAAAACATACATTCAAAAGACTGTAAAGAATAATAGTTTTCCACAAGGCATTCCAACTAGGCACACTAATGTCGAGCCTCCTATGCAATGGCACAAGCATTTTTACATGGTCTTATTTAACAGCTATCATAACTCCATGACATAGGTGTTATTATTTATATTTTATATGAGGAAGCCAGGCACTTCAGTTTAGTGGAAGAACTAGCGTTGGCCTCAAGGCATAGGTCCTTTTCCTTCTTTTCTTTCCCTCTCCTTCTTTCTTTTCCTTCCTTTCCTCTCATCTGTCTCTTTCTCTCTCCACTTATCCATTGATCCATCCAACTATGTGTTGTAGGCAAGCACTCTACCATCCCCAGCCCAAAGCTAGGTTCTAGAGATTTCACCTTCTCCTGTGCCCTTAGGGAAAATGGTAGATGCACAACTGAATAGCATTCCTGGCGACCTCTGCTTGTTTAACTCCCGAGAGTAGAGAGGGTTGGTTCTGATTGGAGGAGCAGCTAGACCTTTGGTGGGACAAGAGATAAGTCTTCCTCTCATAAGCACTACCTCATGGCCACCATGCCTACAATGAAAGGACTATCTTCCTTGGTGAGCACAGACAAATCACAAACTCTCTGTTGGGTGTATATTTAACTTGAAAAAATAAATCTGAATTATAATGCAACTTTGTTTTAGAAATTAAAAAATATGAACTATATTTTGTCTAAAGCTAGACAAAATCTTCTTGGCATCATGGATTATGCTACAGGGATCCTAAATTAGATTTATGCCTTCCTGGGCTAGTAGCACGGATGAGACAGGAAAGTTTTCTGAATCTGAGAGTGAAAGAAAAATTTCCTGTTCACTAAAAAGGGTCATGCATTTTAAAAGTAGAGACATACTAGTTAGTGGAAAAGACACAGGCTGAGAATTAGAAAAACTGGTTTAAATCACAGTTGTCTTGACTCTCAGCTTTGTGGCTTTGGAATTCATATCAACCTTGCAGAGATGATGTGAGGATTAAACGAGAAAAAAACATATAATTAACACAGTGTCTGGCACAGAGTAGGTGTCAACAATGGCCGCTGTGAGTGAGAGCAATGTTAAAGGTGGATGGACAAACAGACAAATGGGCAGCTTGAAGTATGTGATGGAAGACCAGGCAGGCTCCAGTCAGTCCCACGGCTGCTGCCTTGCTAACCATCAGGAATTCTGGGCCCCGGGGAAAGACTGCAGATAGCACCTGTGCAGACAATCTTGTCTCCTGCTCAACTCAAGCCGCTCCTAATCAGATAGCTGTCATCTTCGGACTAGCAAGGAGGGGAGTCCCTTGGGCCAAGGCTGGGTGTCTCAGGTGGGCTGGCAGGCTGAAGGGGGAACACTATCTTTGTATCCAGGTGGAAACCTGGTATGCCCAGGAGGGTCATTAAGCAGACACATCTACCCTCAGAATCCTCTTTGCTTACAAGGGACCCAGGGCAAGGCTGGCTCTATTAGTATCTCTTGGGTTATGGGCAGATGGACAGACAAGACGGTGGGGAGGGCCCATGCTGCTGTCTGTCTTCCAATGCACTTGGGGGCAAGCTGCTGGCAAATGTTTACCCACTTCACCAATTAATGTACAATACTGCACTGGCTTCTGTCAACAAACTGAGCTCTGCTGCCTCTGCTTCCGACTCTTTGGCATTTTGTGTCCAGCTGCTTCCGCTATTGTTCTTAATTAACATGCCAGAGCTCTTCCGGCATCTTCTACTTTGTTATTTGTGGTTTGTAAATATGATGTTTGCTGGTAGAAACCAAAACCATAATAGTACCAGAGCTGTGAGTACAGGCAGAAAAGTATGCTGGGAAGATAAAGAGGCTGGGCCACTGAGGCCTGTGGTGCACCCTGCTGAGCTCTCAAGATGCAAGGTCAGAGATCCATTAACTATACCCAGTTTTCACACGAGAAAACAAATGAGGAAAGTTTAGTGATTTTTCTCTTTGAAGAGAAAGTCACTTTGAGAGGAAGAGCTGGGATTTGGGAAGGGGGAAACAAAAATTTCTTGGGCATCTATTAAACCCCAGGCACTTTAAATATATTATTTCATCTATTCCATATAATAACTGTGCAAGGTTGTGGGAGCTGAGCCAATGGGGAGGCTCCAGGGGTTGCCACCTGTGTAAGGCCGTATAGTTAGTGTGGGTCTGTCTGTGCAGCACAATGATTAAAAAGAGTGAAGCTAACTCAGATCAAAATACCAGGTCAGCAATCTACTACCTATATGACCTCCACAGAGCCTGTGTTACTAGCTGTAAAATGGGAATCATCATTTCTCCATTTTACACTGTTGTGATGGCGAAATAGTGTTGGTGAAGCCTCTGGAGTCATTAAGTGCTCAGAAAGTGGGAGCCACACTGGTTGCAGCGTTCCTGGAGTAGGGACCCCATTCTCCAACTGCCAAGCTGAAGTGTCATCCCCAAGGCCTCCTGGAGCCCAGGTGCCTGGTTGCCTTTGCTTCTGTCTCTGTCCAGTAGGATACTGCCCCTTCCCTGACTAGTACCGCCTCCACCTCTGAAGACCCCCTCTATAGCTGCAATGGGCCATGCCACCAATGGATTGCTTCAAAGTGAACATGGCTTAGTTGAGGCATTCCCTCTGCTGCCCCAGATCAAGCAGTTTTTTTCTTTGAAGGTCATTATGGATAGGAATTTCAAAGCAAACAAGGGCAATCATCTCTGTATTCTCTTTACTTGGCTTGGACAAACTGACTGAGAGGAAACTAAGGGGATGTAAGACATGCGCTCTTCCTTAGTACGACAGTAGCCATACTGTCAAACTACTCTGCAGTGCTCAGGGCCACTCTCAAGAAGGGCATGGAACATGATAGGAGGAACCTCCTGGTAAGGAGGAGCCTAAAATCTAGCTGAACCAGCTGAAGAACAGAACTGCCTGGAGCAAACGCTGTGTCAACACTCTTTGAAAATTTTTAGGCTGAGCGCTGGGGATGTAGCTCAGTGGTACCTTGTTTGCCTGGCAAGCACAGTCCTGAGTTTGATCCCTAGTACTGGGGGTGGGGGTGGGGGAAGAGATCTTCAGGTTGACAAGTAGAAAAGAGCAGACATGTTCTCTGTGGATTCAGTGGGTACAGCTAGGACTAGTGAGGTAAAATTATAGGAAAGCAGAACTCAGATGGGCAGAAGACACTTTGTTTTTTGGTACCAGGGATTGAACTCCGGGCCTTATGCTTACGAGGCAGGCAGTGGCACCACTGAGCTAAATCCCTATCCTGGCAGAGTACACTTTAAACAGACAGCAGTAGCTGATGATGTGGCTACTAGTACTTCTTTTTCCTCCTTTATTTTCTTTTTGCTCTTCAGTCTTCTTTATATAGCAGCAATCATTATTTAGTGAGCTCCTCCCATGGAATTGGAACCATGCAGAGTATTTTCTATACTTTACATATAGTACATTAAGTAGTCCTCACAGCCCACAAAAATAGGTACTGTTGTCACTCTACACACGAGGAAACCAAGGTTATCTGCCCATTGTTACAGAGAGTAAAGTTTTACACTCATGTTGGCCTAACTCCAAAGCTCTTTATAACCAGAGTGTTCCTGGGCAACACAGCAACAGGCTGCTTTATGGAGGGCAGCAGTAAGTGAGCCTTCTACCCTTCCCAGAAGCTTTCAAATAGGGGCACATTTGCAGATGATGACTGCTATCACTTATTGAGCATTTATTTTGCACCAGTCATTCCTTGAAGCACTTTATAATTTAATTTTCTTAATACTACTCTCAGGTAATTTGAGGTGGGTATAATTATTATTCCTATTTTACAGTTGAGGAAATTGAATCATGGAACACAATAAGTAACTTGCTTAAGGTCTCATCTCAAACCTATTAGGGACAGAGCCAGAATGTGAATAAGGTTGGAATTCACTTAACTACTACATTATATTGCCAGAGTTGTTCAGTGTAGGATCCACTGCTAGAGAAGTTGGATGAAATGACCTTGAATTTATTTCTAAGCAAGCTTCTAGGATATAAGACCTTCACTTGAAGAATGGCAAAAGGTCAAGGGTCATAAAAAAAATCCTTAAATGTTTATAAAATACGAATACAAAAACCCAACCTGAGCTTCTGTTTTGCCATTTACTTGGGACTTTACTGAATTATTGACTCTCTAAATCAACAGAGAAACCCACCCTTTGGGACTCCTGGGGGATGAGGTGTGTTCTCAGATAAGAGGTATAGTTTGACTTTGTCTACAGTTGGAAGAATAAGTCAACCATTTTGACATTTTCTTCATTGTACTGAGGAAACCTGAATGGGTATATTTTCTCATTAAAATAATATTTTAGCAAGTTGGCTTTGTGAAACGTGTATGTTAGCAAAAAAAAAAGGAACATGCTTTTTGTCAAACAGAGCTGTTCTTTTCTGGATTATTTTTTCAGCAGTTTAAACTTTCATACATATTTTATTTCTGCTACTTCTCTGGGCTTCAGTCCCTTTTCCTAAAACATTGCTAGTGAGAAAAATGTGAATTAAGGTGATAGATTCTCATAGTAGGCCACACTGTGAATTCCAGAAAGTTGGGGTAAAAAGTTCCTTAAATGTCAAATAGTCCAAGCCCTTCATTTCACATGAGGGCAACCTAAGGCTCAGAGAGGTCAACTGACTTGACCCAGGTCATACAGCTGATTAACAGCAGATGTATATGCTATCCTAGGGTCTTGACTTCTGTTTCAAGAGTCTTTACAGCCATATCATCTACCTTTCAACTTTTTTTTTTTTTTTAACGTGAGCAAAAGTATACTACTATTTAATGCTGGGAACTACTAGGGGGCAGGAGCTGAGTAATATTAAAAATAGTAACAGCAACATTTGTAAAACATTAACTCAGTCATGTGGGTTAAGTATTATGATAAACCCTTTAATTTTGTTGAGATGATGCTTTTATTTTGAAAAGAAAGTCTGGATCTAATATTTTACATTTAGAAAAAAATGTTAGGTTGGATTTTTCTTTTTCATGTTCCTACTGTATTTTGACAGCTTATAGAGGAAATACATTGTAGTAGTACTTGGAAATCAGCCTTCACTTTGTGTATTAGGAAATAAGACCTATAGTGAGACTGGGTGTACCTATGTCCGCATACACAAGAGGCAGAGGCAGAATAAGAACCCAGGCCTTCCAATGTGGTGTCCCATAATTTCCACCACAGCTCCCCACTTAAAAGGGGTCTTTCTCCATGAGTGACAGCCTTTGAATTCATGTATGGAATTGGGAATTTTTCTGGAAACTGGGAAGATTTAGAATAAAATCTGCATTTTGGAAAATTTTAGCATCTTCAAGGCAGGAAAACCTATTGTCAAATTTGCTCTAGTAGCGCCTGCTTGCCTCTGATGACCAAACCTCCCTACTTTCTAGAATGTGTTGGCAGCACTGTGAGCACAGACATGACCTCCAGGGGTAACCATTTACCACACAGGAAGAAATATTTTATCTCTTCTGACCCACACATATAACAAACACCAAAGCCTCGTCCACAGTCCTCTTCCCATCTACCAGTGTGAAAGACAGGTCCCATCTACATCAAACACAGACAGGCCATAATAAATGTTCCCACACTTAAGGAAATCCCTGCTGCTGTACATCTCTCTTCACTTTCAGCCTTCCACAAGTTCTTCCTTTTCTGAGTTCTCTGCTGACTACCAAGGCAGTATAGTATCTAATGTTATCAGGATATAAAGGGACCAGAATGTATAGGTTTCAAGCTTGGCTCTAGCAGTGCAACTTTGGACAAGTCGCTTTATTCTTCAGGCTTTAATTTCTATATTTTAAAAAATGTGGAGGTCAGTAATTCAATGGAGTCAACTGTACTACAGTTGAACTTTGGAAATCTAAACACTTGGGTTCGAGCCCCAGCTCTCAGCCAAGTCAGCAGGAAGCTTGGGACCCCATTTTTCTTCTCTACTGGGTGACACATAGAAAGCCATTATAATTCAATGGCTTCTTTATACGTTAGTGGATGTCATTTCTATGGTCCAAGCTACTTGATAGTTGGAATAGTTAATGGATGATCTAGAGAGGACTATCTGGGATTTTGATTTCCACTGCTATAACCTCCTAGCTGTCTGATAACCATGGCATGTTGCTGAATCTTCTGGGTGTTTCTTTCTTCACACAATTGCATTTTTTTTTCTCTCCCAGAGTTGTGAGGATTCGGTAAGATAAAGCCTACAACTCCTATTCTACTGGGGGTGGGATTTAGTTCATACTCATGCTTCCACATGGAGGGGACTGCTGGATGCTCCCTATCTCTCACACAACAGTGAGAAGAGACTTACTTGCTTGGTGAGTTAGGGAGAAAAATCTGAGCTCAGCCCCTTCTTTTCCTTATTCTGGAGTCAACCTGCTCTCATGTTCCATAGCACAACAGCCTGCAGGGCACAGCTGTACCAAGGACTGGGTAGATAAGTCTAACTCAAGTGTAGCACATATATAAATAAGTTCATTGGTTGCAGATCCCAAGCCAAAAATCTTTGATCAACATTTTTGATAACAAAGGTGATATTTTTCTTCTTACCTGAGCCCTAGGTTTATTTTTCAATTGGTCTTATGTCTTTCAATTAGTCTTACACTAGTTAAGTGAAAGGACATTACTTAAGGGGCTCTAAGTTCCCAAACACCCCCAGAGCATTGTGTGGTTTAACAACTGTGATGTAATATAACATGATATAACATGAAGCCAGGTGTAGTGGTGCATGCCTTTAATCCTAGCTATTTAGAGGGCCAAGGCAGGAGTATACCAAAATTTAAGGTATGCCTGGATAACTTAGGGATATCCTGTCTCAAAAATAAAGGGCTAGGAAAGTAGCTTAGTGGTAAAGCACTTGCCTAGCATGCATGAGGCCCCTGGATTCCATCCCCAATAATAAATTTAAAAAAAAAAGGAAAGTAAAATAAGAGTTAAAGAACAGAAAAAAAGAAGACTAAGGTGACAAGAGATAGAAATTCTTTCTTGTAAGGTGCCCTGTTTTGTCCTTTATCACACTGTAATCTTATGCTCACATATAATTAACATTTATCGATAGCTTAGTAAGTGCTAAGTGTGTTCTGCACTTTATGAGCACATCAACCCTTCACTCCAAAAAAAATGAGGAATAGAGGTTCAGAGAGATTATATAACCCATTTTTGAGACTGTATAGGCAGGAAGTGGCAGAGAAAGGATTTAAAACTAGGTTTGAGGACTGGGGATTTAGCTCAGCGGTTCTGCCGCCTGCCTCGCAAGCACAAAGTCCTGAGTGTGATCCCCAGTACCTAAATAAATAAATAAATAAATAAAGACTAGGTTTGGCTCACAAGCCTTTTCTTTTTAACTTTGACACTAGGTGATTTTAGAATTGTAGTCATGCACTGGACTATTTATTCTAAGTTCCTTGTTTTGAAGGACTTTCCCTTCATGTACCTGAAACATATATTTTCTTATAACAGAGTATGTTAGTACCTTAGGCATTTGGGGAAATTTTACTTATCTAGTTCCTCAATTATCACAGAACTATTGACTGTCAGAACTGGATGGGTTCTCCGAGGTCATCTGTATAACACATGGGGATATAAAAACCCAGTCAGTGGGAAGAACTTACCCAACAATACTCAATATTCATGGCAAACCTGAAACCAAACCTGGATTCATCGCTCTCAGACTGCTTAATGAGTACACCAACTTTAAAATGGTTTCAAACTTGGTGCATGGTTAGGAATGCTCCGGACACCAAACAAAAAATATGACCATCTCCTTGCATCTCTGATGGTTGCTTTGGTCACTGTACTATTTATTAAATAATAATGTTAGTGGGAATGGCTCAGAAGTAATAAAGGGGATTCTCACAAGGGTGGGGAGAGGAAAGCCAATTAGGTCTAAAACCAGGAGAAGATTCAAGTATGCAGAATGCACATAAAAAGGACAAAAGAATAAAGAATACAGAAAGAATATAAATGGCATGAGAGGAAGGAGAACAGGCATGTCTGTCCATCTTGGGAAGTCAGTTGCTAAGATTACTCTCTTGTGGGATCTCAGAGAAATAATTTCAAGTAAATAAAAGGGAGTACTGCTTTGTAGAGCAGTTTGCAAGCTCCTTGTCCTTGGAAACATAAACAGAGGATAGGCAAATTCATGAAAGAAGATTCTGTAGTGTGGCAAGAGAAATTTAGTGCAGAGTAATCCCAGTGGGGTGCCGGGAGTTCTAAGGTCTGTCTGGGGAACCTAGGGAGATTGTTTCCCTAAGGGACAGCATAAGGCTGTCTCCCACAAGTTACAGATGGGCCGAAAGATTGGTCTTTTCATCCCTTGGGGCAGTCAGAAGCCACAGGGCTGGGTTGCTTCTGGTCCTGAGCAATCTAGTATAGTAACTCCAGTGAGGCATACAAATAACATTTTCTGTGTGTGATGACTTGAAAAAGATTGGGAAGCACTAATCTAGGAGAGATGCCTCACTTTTAGAGGGTTATACTAAAGGAGGTAGCCAGGTCTTTTTATAAAAGGTTCCTAGGATGCCTCTGATTAAAAAAAAAGTTCACAACACTAATGGCTGGGTTTGAAACAGGGCACTGACGAACAAATAAAAGAAGATACCTATTTACTGATTCGTTTTAGAACTGTTAACTGTACTAAAAAGCCTTCTGAGAAATCTTGATCACTGCCTGCTCTATAGTTTTACCAGGCATGGATTAAGGGCTAATTAGAGAGGCAGTAAGAAAAATACTGGCAGGTTTTAAATCCTGGTGCTGTATGTATGCTATTGAGCAAGTCTTAATTTCTTATGAGATAAGACCCGCATTTTTCATCTGTAAGCTACAGGTCAACAACACCTAGCAGCCCAATAGTCTCAATAAACCACTTCCCTCTAGGTTTCTTTCCTTCACACTACTTGAGAGTTAAACAAAAGGCCTGATCCTGGTCGCTCTTCCATTTAACGTTCTTGAATGATTCCTTACTGAAACAAGAGAGTCCTCTTTTGCTTTGTCCTCATTTTCCCAATTGGTAAATAGGTGCTGTTTCTGACAAAGTTCACAGTGGGCCTATAATGATGGCATGACTGGAAAGATAGTTTTGAGAACTATGAAGGGCTCAATTGTCTTACTACATATAGTTTAAATGTCTGAACAAACATGTTTGCCTGGCTTCAGAGAGCGCTGGACTAGTGTGCTCAATAAGTCTTCAGGCAAAATGGCTAGGGAGAAAGTGAGCATTTTGAATGCATTTTAATACCCAGGCAGGGCCATGCAAGCCAGTGTATGTGTAGCTCTGCACACAAACACAGCTCAAGAGCTGGAGCTTTGAACAGGAGTTAAAAGAGCTGAGTCCCTAACGACATACAAAAGATTTGCTGGTGTGATTTATTCTGATGTATTTACTTATCCAATTACCAAAACAGCAGGAGATCATTAAATTTTGTAGTTACCAGATGCAGCACGTTCAATATCTTAAATGTTACCAAGGCTCTCTCTGAGCTATTTTGATATTACATTTCATCTGCCCAAAAGCTTATAAAATTGGAAGGCCAAGAATCATGAACAGAGCAGCTGTCTTTGAAGGTTGGTCCAGCAGGTGCCTGTACCATACCAAACATTTACCAGAAATTCTCAAACTCCTAGGACAAGTACCATGATGAGAAATAAACATTATTTAGGAAGACAAGAATGCTAAGGAAGTGGTATTTAAAGGTGGTTGGAGATTTTTTTTCCTGCTTGTTTTCTATCAGTTCAATCCCCATGTCCACAGAGTGTCAGGGCTCAGAGAAAAGGGCACTCAGGAAATAAGCACCTTCTGGAAGACTGCAAACCTGCCTGCTAACCCTAGCATCCTGCTTCTGTCGGTATGATCTTAGAGAAGTCACTTTTCCTCCTCTGAGTTTCCATCCTGTTAAATAAAGATGTTGACATCTCCTGCACCAATTATAGACCGGCTGCTATAAGCATCATCACAGTTTGTCTTCCTCACATTTTACAACGTTTCCTGGAAAACACAGAGCAGTTTAAAGGCAGGAACTGTGTATTTACTACTTCTATATCCCTAGCACCAAAGCAAAGAACATGTGTAATATGTTCTCAGTAAATGCACGCTAGGCATCAAATCAGAAATCATTATGAAACACTGAAAAATATAAAGCTCTTTTTAACAACATTTTAGGAGTAAGTGCAACATAAATATTTATTTTCTCTTGAAAATAAGTCAAATAACTAAAATCTAGGCATAATTTTTTTTTGGGGGGGAACCAGGGATTGAACTTGGGACCTTGCGCTTGTAAGGCAGGCAGTGGAACAACTGAGCTAAACCCCTTGCCCCTAGGCATAAATTTTTTGAAAGGGTGAAGGAGCTTGGTTCTAATATTCTTTACTGTTCTGGTCTGTAAATATTATCCCTTCATAAACCCTAGGTTCTAGCCATTTTGAATAGTTTGTTACTCCCCAAATATGTCTTGTGTTTTTCCTCCTTAGACCACTGCTATGTTGTTTCTTCTACCTGCTCTTTCCCCCCCAATTCTACCTGTTCCAACCTACATATACTTCAAGGCTCAGTTCAAATGCTACATCTTCTGCAAAACCAAGTCTGCACAACAGAGCCTAATTTGATCTTTTTCTCCCATTTTTGTAACAGAGCCATCATATCTGGCCTCTTCTCCCATTCACTAGGCTGTAGACTATGGCACACAGCAATCATATATGTTCACATTTATTCTCTTATATATCTCTTCTGTTGCCCCATGTGGGGCTAATTCACATTTACTAAACTAACACCTCTGTTTCACATCAGGCTCCTCGGACAAGGAGGCTGCTGAGTTCTGCTGGCAGATTCAAGGTCAGGGTTTAATCTGGAATGCATAACCTGGCAATGTTAACCCTGTCCTTTGCTAAAACAGCAGTCTTATACTTTGATCAGGCAAAGGATCCTACAGCATCTAGCTCAAAGGATTGGCTATACTCTTATCTTGAGTTATCTGTTGTGCATCTCTGGTTATTTTGCAATTATTTGTTTAGAGTCTTCCTCTCCAGTTAGATTGAATTCAGAGGGCTACCTATTTGTGGGGCATAGTATACTGCTGCAAACATGTTCAATGCATGTTTGCTGAAAGACTAGCCTACTGAATGACTGAAAGGACCCTATCTACTCTTCCCTAAAGCCTCTCAGTCGAAAGAAATGGAATCTGGAAGAGCTGCATCCCCAGGCCAATTTGCCCCTAGCCTTACACCCTCAGCAGGCAGAGCCTGTCAGTGATGCCACCAGCAGGTCACCCCAGCAGCTCCCTTGGCTCTGCATGCTGTCTGGCTCTCACCTCAGTCAGTCCTGCTCACAGATACAAGGGCTAACAACAAGTTTGCATCAGTTGCCCTGTCAGAGGGGACAGATTTTCCCTGTCTTGTTTAAACTGTTGTTGGAATTGGCTAATTAGAAGGATTTAAAAAATCTTAATACTCTAAACAGAGAAAACTGGTTCTGAATTATTAAGCAACATTTTCTGTGCATTTGAATAACCTTAAGTGACTTAGCTGCCACCTGATCCTAAGCTCTGGCTCAGATAAATAAATGTGAAATATTGTCAAAGCCTCAGCTTATAGGAGCCTCCAGCTACAGTAAATAAAAGCTTAAGTCCCCACAAACTGCCTGGGACAGAGATAGTCTCATATAAAAAGGCAGAAGATGATCATAAATAAAGCCAGCAGTACCAGGAAGCTTATGGTTTTGTTCTAGTTTTCAGATGAGTTGTCAATAGGGCAGGTATCCAGGTCATTTAATCATAGAATCACATAGTATCAGAGCTGAAAGATTAAGAAAGAACCTATTTGAATCTCTTCACATCTCAGATGAAAATAAGATCCAGAGAGCCATGTACTTTGCTTGAAATCACACAAGTAGCTGAAACTTGTCACTTTGAGACTCCATGCTTTTCTCCCCACACCTGAGACTTCTACTTCCTCAGCTACGTTGGGAGGTGTATCAGGAAAGAAACTAGGAATAAGGGAGGGTGACTGACACTCTAATGTGATCCCTGCAACTTGCCTAACCTCATGCCATGAGAATATCATGAGTCATCTGTGAGTTTCTGCCAGGTGAGATGGAAAATACAAAAATAAGCAAAAACAGTGATGTAGAAGTGAGAAGGAACATTTTATTTCTTTCCATTTATTTACTATACAAATATTTCTTGGTTGTTTACTATGAGTAAGAAACATGCTAGGTTCTAGAAGTAGGATAACAAGCAGACAAGAAAACAGACCATTGCAATCCAGAGCAATAAAGAGCTATGAATTGGAAGAGAGCACCAAGGAAGGACAAGGAAGGTAAATTTGCCTAATTTGTTCCTAGGCTGTCACCATATCTTTCCTTCTTGTTTCACTCTACTATATACAACTACTTCCTATAATCTAATTATTTCACTGCAATTTTTATAAACAATAAACCAATATTAATTGCTTAGTATGTGTCAGGCACTATGCTAGGAAACAAGCTGATGAATTAAACACAATCCCAAGTAACTTCAAACCTGATATATATATACTTAATAAAAAGAGTATCTATAGGGCCGGGGATTTAGCTCAGCAGTTCGGTGGTCTGCCTTGCAAGTGCAAGGACCCGAGTTCAATCCCCGATACCAATAAATAAATAAATAAATAAATAAAAGAGTATCTGACTTCATTGTGTGACTACACTTGAGCCAACCATTTCTGTCTCTGGTGTCTTTTGCTTTTTTTTTTTAGGCCTTAGGCAAGTTAATTGCTTTTGCATTTCTAGCTCTCCTAGTCTAAAAATCATGCCTGAAGAGGGCTTATTCACATAAGGTCTTACAGAAGGCCAACTAGAAGAAGGAAAGTGATATAAACTTGGAAACAGCAAAAGAATCTTCAGGTTTGGGAGTCAGCCACAGACATTAAACTTGCAGCTGTAAAGGCACCGATTCTGGGTGAAGAGAATAGTATGGTTCAGGTGAATCAGGCTTGGGCTGAGGCTGGGCTGAAGTTGGCACTGCAGCGAGGCCTGGAGGATTTGGCATGTTGATGCATGTGCTAATGCGTGCTGGAACTTCAGCAGTGGTTTTGAAAATTACAAGGAGTGACTAGAAAAGGTTAATCTGTGCATATACACGTTAGCAGTTGTTTATGTTTACAATGGTGTTATTATACAGACTTTAAGTGAGCAAAGCATGTCAGCAGAAGCACCTGGAATACTGAACAGGGAATAATGGTTTTTTATTTATGGCTGAATGGAGTCAGATTGGATTATATGTACGGCTTTCAAAATTTATGTAATTTCTGATATAACAATTTTGAACAGTACAGTCCTTTATAAATACCTTACAAAATTAAGTTCTTGGCCAGAGTAAATAATTTTGGAAAGGTTAAAATACAATCAACATATCTACACAGAATCAGTAAGTCACTACATTTTATTTTCAGCATACCATGGGGAAAGGACCTGGATTTTGCGAATCAAGTACTGATACAGATGCTGTGCAACCTAGAGAAATTTAAAGTCTTTAAGCTCCCAAGTC
This sequence comes from Fukomys damarensis, assembly GCF_012274545.1. Classification (NCBI taxonomy): domain Eukaryota; kingdom Metazoa; phylum Chordata; class Mammalia; order Rodentia; family Bathyergidae; genus Fukomys; species Fukomys damarensis. The sequence goes on from NW_022900935.1 coordinate 29,255,372, forward strand.
CTCCTCTCTTTTAGTTTATTTTAGAGAACTAATGTATTTGAAGTATCTGGCATATAATTGGCACACAAAGAATAAATATATTTATGGCCATCACTACCTACCATTCCAACTTTTTTGCTAATGAGTTAGAAGTAGCAAAGGCAGATTGTATTAAGGCACTGAATTTCCTCCCCTGAAATGGCTAAAAGTACCTCAAAAAATATTTTAAAATGCCTTTATATATTCCTTTGATCTGGTGAGACATATACAAGGATTTTTTTTTTTTTGGTTGTTCCATATAGCTACCCTGGTTCCCTCGATAGCCCTATGGCTTAGCTGGATCCTTTCATTTTCTTGTTATCCACTTCAATATAATATGTTAAATACACTGAACATTTACTATGTGCTAGTGCTTTTGAAATATCACTTCCTTTTATTTTTCTTTTTTTTTGTGTGTGTGTGTGTGGTACTGGGGATCAAACTTAGGACCTTGGGCTTGCACGGCAGGTGCGGTGCCACTGAGCGACACCCCTGGCCCACTTATTTTATTTTTATAACAGCCCTAAGAAGAAAGTCTTTTTATTACCTTTACTTTACAGATGAGGAAATTGGGGTACACAGAAGCTCAGTAATTTACCTAACAATAAACAGCTGGAAACGTAGAGCTGTGATTCAATCTGGAACTCTAAGCTTTTAACCACACTACCTTACACTGTCTCCCCATCCCTCATCTTCTTCAAATTTGCTCCAGTCACTACCTGAAGCATTTTCTACTGTTGTCCAGTCAGCCTCAGAGTTTAAAACTCCTTGTCTTCTGCTAGAAAGCACCACCTAGACTTCCTACCCCTGAGACTCAACAAATCCCAAAGTGAACTGGTCTTCTCACCTGTCTTCCTTAATATCTGCCTGTGGTACTACTATTTTTTGGAATTTCTAAATCACCTCCTTCAACCGATTCTTCCCACTGCCTTGGTACACTTAACACTCTCATTCTGGCATATATTCTTATCATTCTGTTCTTTTTTCTTCTTTTTTGGAAATGCTCATTCTTTAAAAAAATCTTTTTATTCTGAAAAATTATAAACTCCTAAGATGTTACAAAAGTAGCATGTTACCCCATGGTGCCACCTTATGTAACTGCAGTACACTATCAAAATCAGGACATCGACACTAATATACCACTAATTAGACTACAGGCTTTATCCATATTTTATCAGTTTTTATGTGCACTCACCTGAGTTTTATCTCATGTACTGATTTAGATATGTATCTTTACAAGTGAGACACAAAATGAATTCAGGGAAGTTTATGTTTATACTTATGCCTCACAAAATCTTCTATCCTTTAAGCCTTTGTAATCTCTAATTTATTTTTTATCTCTATTATTCAATCAGCTTCAAAATATTATAAAAATGAAACCAGACATTATATAACTTTTTAAGATTGCCCTTTACCACTCAACATAGTGCTCTTGCAAATTGATGGATCCAGCAAGAATTCATACTTTTTTATTGCTGAGTAGTATACAACTATTCCCTTTTTCAAAAAGACTTGTTTTCCCTTCTTTTCTCCCTCTCCCCCTCTGCATGCTGGGGATCAAACCTGAGGCCTCAAACATGCTAAGTACATCCTCTACTGCTGAGCAACAACCACGGCCCTAAAAGACTTGTTTTATAATTCTGGGAGGCTTTACACACATAAACTACATCTCCTCTCTTCCTTGGACTCTCATAATAGCCACCATGGACAATCACAGTATTTTATTCTATTGTGTATATGTATGCATGAATGTATGTATGCATGCACGCATGTATGTATTTTTAGAGATGAGGTCTGGCTGTATTGTCTAGGCTGTTTTCAAATTTCTGGGCTCAAGAGATCCTCCTGCCTTCGCCCCCCAAGCCCTGGGGCTATAGGTATGCATCACCACATCCAGGATCATAGCCTTTTTGACTTGAATACTTTGATTTGTTTATCTATCTAAAAGGCCTTTATATCACTGGAGCCTAATGAGTACTTGGCAAACCTAGTTAGATAATAACATAAGGTAACGAATATAGATTAACTCACAACTTGTTGGTAAAAGTGTCTTGAAAATGGCAAAATGCCATTAAATCTTCCTAAAAGGCTACACAGGTCACATATCCATTAATAGTTATTATTGTGGATTACATTTGTCTACTTGCTGAAGTGTTTTGTGCCTCCCAAATGAATACTTGCAGCATTTTCATGGGCATTTGAGAAAGCGTGCAGAGTAGTAAAAAATTTCAGTTGTCTGAAGTTCATGTTCTTAGCTGAGGTTGAAGGAGGCAACACTTTGTCTTCTTGTGCAAAAAATACCCTTTTCTGAAAAAAATTCTCTTCTATGGTATATTAAGTACAATGTTTTTCACATCTTTGTGCTTTTTGTTAGTGATCTGGCTGTTTTAAAATGGTCCAAGCACAGTGCTGCAAGCTCAACAGTGTCCCTACGAGCAGGAAGGGTGTGGTGTGTGAGATGAGCTTCATTCATGCATAGATTATTGGACTTTGGCCATGAGCCAATGATGTATATTAAGTAGTGTTTAAAACAGAAATGCATATAAGACAAGTTATATGTTGGCTGGTTGATGAAAATATGATCACAGGCTTGCAAGAATTTAACCTTGAATTACCATTATGTAAAACGTTTGAGTATTTGCTAGTTCAGTGAGCTCCTACTTTGTGCTAGGCCTGTGCAGGCCCCACATCAGTAATGGAGGGTACCAAGGCAGAGAAGAATGTACAGCTAATGTTCTAAATGAGCTGATACAGAGCAGGCCCCAGAGGAGCCTGACACAAATAAGGTAAAAATCTACATGAGGAGATAAGCTTGTCTTTCTTGCTAGAAAAAGACCATGAACTAATTTAGAAAACATTTCCAATTACAAAAGCAATCTACTGGCTTGGTAAAATAGAAAACATATATCAAGTTCTGGATATTTCTACTTGAATACCATACTCAGCCTTTTATTTCTAGGCATGTAAAGCATACTTCTTGATATCTTCATTTAAGAGCTGGTAGTTTACAAACGGCAACAGTGGAGAAAAATTTGTGCTTTTTTTGAAGCCAAAACACAAAAGAAAGAGATAGAAAGGAGTGAGGGTGAAGAGAGAAATAATCACCCTTGCCACCATACCAGTAATCATTATTAGACTCTTATTATGGGTTAAATGCCATAATATGATATACCCATGTTATAGTTTTAAATGTTCACAACAATCCTTTGAAATAGGTGCTGTTATTCTTATTTTGCCAAAAAGTTAAACTGTTTAAGATTACTCAGTAAAGAGCTGATGCAAAATTTAAGTCATAACTGGTCTAACTCCACAGCTTTATTTCAGTCTACAAAGCCTCTGAAATGCTATTCTAAAAAAAAAGTGGTGTTAAATAAATTATCCTTCCAGTATGTGTGTATATGTACACATATAATGATATACTATGTATCATATACTAGATAGAGAGGGGGGAGGGAGGGAGAGAGAGGGAGAGAAAACAAGGAAAAATAAATAGCAACAAGTCCCCTTTATTTTAGGTAGCTAATTTGAAAAAAGGGTTCTTTCTCAGCAGTGAGGAAAAGTAGCTGTGACCTGAAGGACAGCTGCAGAGTTATAAAGCTTGGGGACAAATGTACACTGAATACATTTATACACTACAAACTTAGGTGACAGCAATTCCTAAAGAGTGTACTTCCCCCAGGTTATCTAAAAAAATCTCTTTTGAAAATACATACTTAATTGGTATTTGTTAGTACTTTTCTGTGACTACCTGTAACCTATGCTACAGGACCTAGTTATGTTCCAAGTGAAGTTGGTGAACAAAATGAAATGCTTACAAGTTTCCCTGTTTATAGAGGACCTCCTACACCCAGCAATAAACCCCAGAAGCAAATTTAAGACGTGGTTGTATTAAAAAATAAAATAATATATGTAAAGAAGGGTCAATATAGTGAGCCTAAAAAGCTTGCCTAAAAGGTTTGCTCTTGACTAGCTTTGCATCTTTTGCTGTAATAAGTAACAGCCATGAGCGTGATAGTATGCTGAGTCCTGTGAGCTTTTCTTCACAATCATTGACCTTGGAGTGGTCTTAAAGATTCTTAAACACAATTGGTATCAGAAGTGAGATTCAATAGTCTGATCCTGACTCACTGACATATGGTGAATACACTGCTTCAGAAAAGAAAGGATGAAGAGGGAGGGTACAGTGATCTTTGGTGGATGGATAGATATGGAACCATCCACTCCTGGTATGAAACAGCAGCTGAGCTGCATCTGTTGTAAAAGGCGGAAGTTATCTACAGAGTTTTAAAATGATATATCCAACTCAAACACACAGTTGGGTTGTAGGATCTCATGACTATTTTTGGTTGTGCTGGCTAAAGCGAGGGAAAAAAGACAGCAGCTTTGGTAATGCCTTTGGCTTTTATTCTTGTTTGGGTGGTAAGAGACAGGACCCCATATTCCAAAAGTGGGCTTTGGATGAGCCCAAAATGTTAAAAGTTTGAGTTTCTCTTTCCTCCAAATGGGGGAAAAAAAAGTTAAATCAGTTTCTAGGGCTGAAGCAAAATCTTGGATAGACTGGAAGAGAAGAGAAGGACAAAAACATTCCAGTTATTTCTTCATCTTAGTTGTTTCTACCTCTGATGCAGCAGCCAGACCTTCCCACCCCCTGCAGGGATTTTCCCCAAGCAACTTTAATATCAACTCTGTAAATCCTAAATTTATTGTGAGAGGCTTGGGAATATTTACATGAGGAAAAAGAGAATAATTTAAAAAGTAGTAACTCTTTATATTGTGTATCTAGATATATGGTAAAAGGCTAATATAAAACCTATACATTTCTAATTTCATAAATGATAGAGGGATCATTTCAATCAGGGAAAGCTGCAAAGAAAGTGTTAGTGGGATACAACTTCTTTGTTTTCTGTTGGAAGTGAGTAAGCTACAACGTAAATCTTTCACTTCTTTTCTTGGCAAAAGAGAGCCAAAATACAGAAGTTTTTGGCTTGGTAATGAGCGCTTATGAAATCAGATGTCAGACTCCTAAGGAGTGATAGTTTTCCAGGAAGATGTGTATATTTTGGATCTTCCAGTACGTAAAATTGGGCAGGACAAAAAGGGCTGAAGAAAGCCTTACTCATTACTTGAACTTCAAACACAGCTGACTGGCCTTGCTACTGTTGAAGAAAATTCACTGGCTTTTTTTTAGAATTCCAAATCTTGAATTCTAATTCTCTGGATCTGACTTTAAAAACGTGAAATTGTTTGCTGTGAGCTGCTTCAATACTTGCTGAGGTGAAAGCACGCACAGGCTCAAAAACCAACCAACCAACCAATGAACCAACCAACCAACGAACCAACCAGCCAGCCAACCTACTCACCCAAACACAGAACTTCTATGCTGGGACTTTTGCAGATTTAGGACACCTATGTGGGGCCTGGAAGATCATGGATGTTATTTGTACTGTCTAGGTCACATAGAAATATCCATAGGAAGGAGACTGTTTTGTGATGGGACCATGTAAAATCAAGCTGCTGATAGGATTAACTATTAATCCAACTGCATTCCTAACACAAAATTCCTAACATGAAGGACCTGAATAATGCCTCCCAATACAGAGGCAATGTCATGACAGTCAGGATACATATAAGAAGTATAATCCCAGAGGCCATGCATAGTAATGCTGGAAACAGTATGTAACTGTTAGGTGATCCCAAGCAGGACTAAGTGAACACATTAAACCAAGTGAATTCTTTTTTTTTTTTTTTTTTTTTTTTTTTTTTGAGGCAGGGTCTCGCTATGTAGTTGAGACTGACCTGGAACTTACTATGTAGCCCAGGCTGAACTTGAACTCACAACAATCCTCCTGCCTCAGCCTCCCAAGTGCTGGGATTACAGGTGTGTGCCACCATGCCTGGCTAAGTGAATTCTTAATGTGTGGTTTCTGCTAAAAGCTGCAAATTGGGGGAGGGCACATCGCAAGGAGCCTGATCTCTCTATCCACTCCTCACAGTCAGATTCTAGGCTCCCTTTGGGGGATGTTTCACTGATGTTGACTTGTGTTCAGCTTCTCAGATTAGTTTTATTTTGCAACAATGATCAATAAACAGTGTAACTCTACTTACCTCACCTTTGTCCTAGTTTGTATACCTTAGTAAGTCAGCCGAATTACATACAGCTACTCTAAAAAAGACACTGATATTTTCTAAGCTGTCCATTGGATAAATGATTAGGATGAAAGGGTTGGAGGTTAAGAAAAATTTACTTTGAAAATATTTTATGATTCAGAATTTTCTTTTGAACAATTTCTGTACATAACATGTTTTTCTGGTTTAAAAGATACATAAAACAATCTTGATACCATAATGTGAAGTGAAATAAATCAGACACACAAGCTTAAATAACACATGGTTTCTCCTATATGAGAAGCCCAAAGTGTAAATAAATTAAAGAGCAAAATAAAAGACAGATAATAGGAAACAGGGAGATAGATCTTTCTCAAATGTGAAGGGGACCAAGAGATGAAGGGAGGGTGGAAGGGGAAGGAAAAAGGATTAAGAGTACTACGTATGCCTAGCAATGCTTTGTGATGAATGTAATCATCATGTTCTGCAAACATGTACTAAGTAAAAAAGAGAAGAGAAAAAAAGCAAATAGAAAAAAAATACATAAACCAGATACATGTATCTAGTTACAGAAAGTGATTTTCTTTATATATATAAAACTCTTCATTTCTCTGGTATACACAGTGTTCCCAGAAAAGAGGGTTGATATCAGGGGCAGTTTTTGAAGTCCAGTTACAGTTGCTAAATATAACTCAACACACTGATTTTACACTAGAGGATAGAAGACACATCCTGGGACCAGGAAGAGTAAGGGAGGGTGGAGGGCATTTTTAGAACTGTTCCTAGAAACTCCTGGGGATGTGTTTCTAAGCTGCGGTGAGTGATCTGAATCCACATGGACCGCTGGGTCTAGAGTAACACAGGATAGCAATGAATGTGGGACAGTGGGCCTGGTGTGACCTTCTGTACTTTCCACACAGCACAACTCCAGGTATCCTCCAGACTCGGGAGGTTCAAGGGTGTGCGTGCTAATCACACTAAATAGTCTGAATAAGATAAAGGGTAAAGCTGTAAGACCCAACGATAAATGTAACTGTACTGTTTTCTTCAAATGTACCAAAAACTTAATGGGGGAGCAAGGAGGTGCAGGAAGCTGTTAAGGTCTCTTGTTGCTTTTGCTGTCTTCTGCTGCCGTGAACTGTTGGCTCTCTGGCAGGTGCCACCCTGCCTTGGAGCCAGCTGATTATGGACTGAAACCTCTACAAACTGTGAGCTGAGTAAACCTTTCCTCTTTTAACTTTGGGTGTCAGGGTATTTTGTCTCAGCAAGTGAACAATAACAAACATAATGCCCTAGGGTTTGTATAAAGATTAAAGGACAGAAGAATTTCTAAAGTGACTGCACAGGGACTTCAACAGAGCAGGACATTAATGATTATCATTATCTTTATTTAATTCCCTAAATATGCCATAAAAATTTCAAAGAAAGCTTTCAAATTACAGAAAATCTCAGACCCAACTTGTCTTCAAACTAAGCAGAAAACTGTACAAACACATTTCACTAAAACCTCTCTAGTGTGTCACATTTCCATGCAACAGCAGATCAGAGGATTGTGCTTTCAGGAAACAGTAATGTAGAGAGTAGAGAATATGCTTCCTTTAGGAAAAGCAGGACTCAAAACAAGATGTTGTTTGTCCCCCACGCAGTGCCTGGATCAGGGGCAGGTCCCAGTAAGCTGTGCTATTCCTTCTCAGCCCAAGGTCCACACATCTTAAAGTCCCCCTGTCCTGAGTATCTACCATGTGCCATGCCTTACTTTAATTCTTTCAACCATCTCATAAGTGGCTATGATTATCTGCCTTTTAAGGTGAAAGTATCAGTCTAGAGAGGTTATATTACTTGCACATGGCCCCCTCATAAATGCTTTTTGTGATGTCATTACACTGTCTCCCTGTATGGCTACCAAGGCTCGAACGCTAAGCAGTCCAAAATAGTGGACTTTCTTCCAAGGAAGGGTCTATTATAACACAAGTGACAAAATGCAGGTCACCTTCATATTAAAAATGAGGAATGTGTCTAAAAACTTATTTTTTAAAGGTTAGAAACAGGTCAAATGCACTGAGTTGCTGGAGATGGATCAAAGTAGCTGAACATTTGCAACTCAAACAGCATGCCCTCTGTTGCTTACCAAGTATTTTCATTATCACTTTTGATCTTATCATCACAATATTTCCGTGAGGACACATGACACTATCCTCACTTGAAAGATGAAGTAACTAAAATTCTGAAAGGAGAAATGATGTACTCAATATAACTCAGCAAATGGGAGGAAGTATAAACATTAAACCAAAGCAGAGAGGGGACAGGAAAAGCTACAGAACTATTTATCAAATAGTCAGGCAGTGGTAGCCTTCACACACAACCAATTTTTCCAATCTTCCCTTGTCTGGCTGCATCTTTAGCATTTCATTTTAAAGATATCTTGGACTAGCTTTAGGTTTCAGCCTTTCTCCATGTTAATTCATTTTTCCAGGTTGCCAGTGACATACAATAGAAAGAATCAGCCCCTCCATGCTTAATTTCCAGCTCTGCCTCTTCCCAGCTTTGTGTAGACACTTAACATATAGTTTCAGTTTCCAAATCTGTAAAATGCAAATAATATTTTCCCAGTATAACAGATTTTGGAGATACCTTTGAAATCTACTTCTTTGACATTTGAGTTCTTAATTGTAAAGAAAGGATAATATTCATATCATAGGATTGTAGGAATTCAACGACATGATACCCGAAAGGGCTTACACAGCTGTCCGACACATAATGGGAACTCAGTAAATGGTAGGCAGCGTACTTACTGCTTAAAGACTGTTCATTTGCATGGCTCATTCATTCACCCTTAGTGAACAGATAATTATTGGGCATTGGCTAGATTCCTGGCACTGTCCCCAGTTCCAGGAATGGGTAGTATTAAAGACAGTTCCTGCTCTCAAAGAGCTTTCATTCCAGCATGAGGCAGACAATAAGCAACTAAATATCTATTGCCAGATGGTGATCATTTCAAGGAAGAAAAAGAAAAATGGCAAGAGATACCGGGGGAGGTGGTGGAGCACAGGTGAGTAAAGAGAGACTTTTCTGTAGGCTGCTCAGAAAAGACTTCAGGCAATACTTGAGCAGACCTGAAGTGAGGGCACAAACAATTATGATGCTTAGGGGAAGAATGTTTTAGTAGAAAAAAGTGCTAGTGTATGATCTTATTTCATGGTGTTTCACAAGCAAGGATTGTAGAGTGGCTAGAAAAGACTGCACGTGAGAAAGGTTAGAGAAATGCAAGGGAGTTGGAGCAAAGAAACCCTTTCACTCTGAACAGGGTTTGAGAAGTGATATGATTTGTCCTACTAAAAAGTAATTTTTTTTTTTAAAGGGAACAAATGAGGAGCATGGGTGCAGGCAGTTGGGACATATTACAATAATCTACACCAGAGATAATGGTGGCTATGGCTAGAATTTACTTGTGAAGGCAATGAAAAGGAGATGCATATACCGTATATGTGGAACTAGGTAGAATGCCCAGTCTTTGCACTGAGCTATATCCTCGGCCTTTTAATTAATTAATTAATTAATTATTTTTGCCCACACTGGGCTCAAACTTGTAACCCTCTTCCCTCAACCTCCCAGATAATGCCCAATAAATATCTATTCACTAAGAGTGAATGAATGAGCCATGCAAATGAACAGTCTTTAAGCAGTAAGTATGCTGCCTACCATTTACTGAGTTCCCATTATGTGTTGGACAGCTGCGCTAAGCCCTTTCGGGTATCGTGTCATTGAATTCCTACAGTCCTATGATATTACAAGTGTGCACTGCCATGCCAAACTCTGAATATATTTTGAGGTAAAAACAACAGATTTTGCATATAAGTTGGATAGAAAAATAGGAGAATGCAAAGTCACAGATGAACTCTAAGGTTTCTGGCCTGAACTAAAAGAATGAGGCTGCCATTTAATGAGATAAGGACATGGGAAGAAAAGGTTTTGAGCAGGGTAGGAATCAGGAGTTTAGTTTAATTTGATTTAATCTGAGATGCCTAAGAGACATAAAGTAGAAAAAGTAGGCGTATGTATACATAAACATCTGGAGCTGAGATAATTTGGCCTGGATATATACCTTTTGGAGCTGTAACTCTATGTATGACATTTAACATCACATGACACATGAGATTACCTAGATAATAACGGTAGAGAGAAATCAGAACACTGACAGTTACTGAGAACCTATGTGCCAGGAAACATACATCTGTAAATTATGGAGTAATGTATAGGTAATTATTCTTACTTTGATGATAACTACAATGAATGACCATGTCATTCCTTTATTTAACAATTTTACATGGAATAAAGCCAAGCTCCTTTACTGTATTCCAAGTTGTTCACGTTCTGTCTCTAGTCCCTCTTCAGCCTTTCGTCAGGATTTTACCATACAAAACCTGTGATTCAGCCAATCTAGTTTACACATCCCCATCTAATAACACTTTGTGCTGTCCAACAGTAACCTCTCTCCTCAGTTGATTCATGCCCTTACCAATCTACCACTTATCTTATTTATTTCAAAGTCTTGTTCAATTTGTCTACCCAGGCCAGCAGGGATCTTGGCTAACTCTGACTTCTACTGCATCTTTTGTCTGGACCCTGGCATGAACTGCACAATAAGAATTTGTATGTGAGGCTAGGAAATTCTCAAATGTGGGGAGCATGCCTTATTCCTAGGCATTCCTTATTCCTATGTGTAGCAAAATAAAATTCTGGTGGATAAACAGGATGTGAAATACAACCAAGTGTATGCTTTACCTACATTGGATTCTGACCTGTAAGTGGGAATTACAAAGATGAAATAAAGAAATCAGAGATGATGAAAACTTTCCAAAAGCATAATACTAATTTTCATGTACACATAGTTAAGTTTTTTTCTAGATAATCTACCTCCTTAGCTAGCTCAGGACACATGATAGCACAGGGATTAAGAGGGTAGGCTCAGAATAACACAACTAAATTTATATCTGGCTCTCATATCAATGACACTGGGCAAGTTACTTAATTTCTTTTGTGCCTGAATATCCCTATCTCAAAGTGGGGACAGAATGAATATTAACCTTTGAGTTTTTGCTTGTTTTTTTCAGCACCAGGAGTTGAACTCAGGACCTTGTGCTTGCCAGGCAGGTGTAGTGGCATTGAGCTACATCCCTGGCCCTAACTTTGAGATTTTAGGATTAAATGAGATAATGCATGGAGAACACAGAATAATATGGTATTCTAAATATAATACTCTAATATAATAAGCCCTCAAAACGTATTTTTATTAAAAAAATTTATTCTGAACATTTAGTTATTGGATAATCATTATGATCATCATTACTTTTCATATGTGAATAGTATCTCCAAGTATATAAAGCATTTTTATACGCATTGCCTTACTTGAGCAATGCTGTAGGAGTTAAGAAAAATTTATTTCTATATTATAAAGAAGAAAATTGAGAATAAGCAAGTGGGTGTAACCTGCTCAAGGTTGCACAGCTTCTAAATCATTTTCTGGTTTTCAATCCAATGTTCCTTCCTCTGTATCACTGCATACCTTAATCATTCTAATAAGAAAGTACAGAGCCAGGGATTTAGCTCAGTGGTTCTGCCGCCTGCCTTGTAAGTGCAAGGACCAGAGTTCAATCCCTAGTACCAAAAAAACAAAAACAAAAACAAAACACAACACAACAACAACAAAACAACAAACAAAGAAAGTGCAGACACTTCAAAACTATGAATTTTCAGACTGTTGCAGTGTATAAAGGTGTTGTTGTTAGGGCATATAAAAGGGGAATGCCAGTCAAGGGTACAAAGTTCCAGCTAGGAGGAGGGGTTAGAGATCTATTATACAGCGTGGTGACCAGAGCTAATAATAATGTATTATATATTTCAAGTTTATCAAAACAATAGATTTTACATGTTCTCACCATAAAATATGATTAGGTGAGGTGATGGATATGTTAATTAGCATTAATTAGCTTGATTTAATTTTGTAGTATATACACAAAGGAGTTCTAGTCAGCCATAAAAAAGAATAAAATCCTGAGCCGGGGATTTGGCTCAATGGTTCTGCAGCCTGCCTTGCAAGCACAAGGCCTGAGTTTGATCCCTGGTACCACAAAAACAAAACAAAACATTAAAAAAAAAATAAAAGAAAAAAATCCTGTCATTTGTGACAACATAGATGTCTGGAGATCATTATGCTATATGAAATAATCCATTCACAGGAAGACAAATACAACATAACCTCACTCTTATGTGAAATCTAAAGTTGATCTCATGGAAGTTGAGAATGTGGTAGTGGTGATCAAAGAAAGGCCTGGGAGTGTAGGGCTGAGAAAGGGAAAAGTTGACCAACGGGTATTAAGTTACAGTTACATGGGAGCAAGAAGTAATTGGCGTGTTCTTATACAGTGGTGTGCTTATAAGTAAGAGATAATCTACTTTATGTTTCAAAAATCCAGAACAAAGGCTTTCAAAGTTTCTATCACAAAGCTGACACGGTGGTGCAGGTCTATAATACTGAAGCAGGAGGACTGCCACAAGTTCGAAGCCAGCATGGGACACATCATGAGTTTAAGACCAGACTGACTACCTAGTGAGACTGTATCTCAAAATATCAAATGTATCAATCATAAAGAAACAACAAATGTTTGAGGATATAAATATGTTTAAGCTGATTTTAAACATTACACAATATGCACATGTATCAAAACTTTATATGGGAAGGACCTATTAATATTTTTTGTTTTTATGTATATGTTAAAAATAAATTTTAAAAATGCAAAAAGAAAATAAAAGAAAACAAGAGAATCCTGGGGTGCCATCATGAGAGGTCATTAATTGAACCAATGCTCTCAGGAGAGTAATTTTACCTTGAGCTCTACTGTTCTCTCTCTTGATTTCCCGAAAGGTACTAATACCACCTGCCTTGCTACCTTCCAAAATGTACAACAAGAGGAATTACTTAACTGTTAATGTGTTCTGCATCTGAGAGAGATCTCTTGGTTTCTTTTAGTCAGAAGGTTATTGTGATTTATTGGTAGGATGCACACGGTGTGTGTGGGGTAATGGGAGGAAGTGAGGAGAACTGAGCAGGAAAAGAGATGGCATGAAGCTGTGAAGGATTCTGTACATCTTGGAAAGGAGTTTAAACTTTTTTCCTATAGGACATTAGAACCCCTGGAGGCTTTTAAGCAAGAGACTGTGGACATTCCCTTTGTTGTGGTAAGCAGCACGGGAAAGCAGAAAACCACAATTTTTATATCTCCAAGAAATAACAGCCACTTCTCTTTAGGTAGGCAGTAGGCACTTTCCCTAGGAATTAGCTTGGGCCCAGGAGAATGGTAACTTTGTCACAGAAAAACTAAAATCATAGGATGGGGGAAACTCCCCTGGCAAGTGGATCATGGGAAACTGGACTCTGGGCTGGGAAAGTCTTGGCCTGATAGAAGATGACATGAAATCCAGGAAGCAACAAGCATAGCCTTTAACCAATGTAAAACCTCACTACTTTTTGGGCTTGTTTTGTCCAACTCTTTGTTCAGGACAACAAGAACCTGGGACTCTCTAGAAGGACCCCATAGCACCCCAGAACTGCAGTAACATTTTTGGCAAAGGTAGCCAAGGAGGTTAAGACCCTTTGGGCACAGTTTTGATTATTTCTCTCTGAAATCTATGGACTTGAGCAGAGAAGGAACACACTAGTTTTTTTCTTTTCTTTTTTCTCCTCTAGGAAAGCCAGAATATTCTTCTTTTCCCTTCTCTCCCACTCATGCTTTCATCTGTCAGAACACTCAATTCCTTTACACCCCTCCTTCCCATATTAGTTATCAGGGAGATGCAGGGAGCTAGAGGATAGGAAAAATTGGATAAGCTGGGGACTTAGGAAGCTTTCTCCTATCTCTGGAACAGCTCCCTAGTGTGTCTCATTATAGACTGGAGGGCACCTTGTGGCCTCTGCATTTTCCCAGCTGGTTTTGGTTACTCAGTGTGGGTACAAGTTTATTGGGGGCTACCAGGGCATCTGACCCGGCTTAGTTGTGGAACCAACCATAGGCTCTGCTGGGCCCAAGAGGGCCTTTGCAAGCCATGCAGGTTCCATGTGTATGACCTAGAGTTTAGTATATTTTTACCCCCACATCTTTCTTCTCCTCCATACTTTGTTCAGCTTTCTTACTCTTTAAAAAAATAAAACAGCTATTGGTAACTTGGTCTTCTGCATGAGTAGCCACCTACCCCAGCTTGCTCCATTTTGCACTCAAAGTCTCATGTATGGTTTTTGCCTAGATTACCTTTTATCTGTGGGTATCCTTAGTTGAGTTGTGTTGTCAGGACCCTGTTTCTTAAGACCTCAGGGAATCATGGCAGTTCACGTTTCTATCACACATGGCAGCCATTTTGGTTCATCCTGTGGATCAGCCATATTTGTCTGTTTTTTTTTTCCTTTTTTTTTTTTAGCTGACCTCATGGAAAGGAAATCCCATCCTTATACAAGAGCTAAAGCCTCTACTTTGAGGGAACATATGGGACTCCTCCCTTCTCTTCTGAATTGGGCTATATCCCCTCCCTGTTCTAACCAAGATTCAGGCAATTTAGAAACATGTTCCCAGGAAACTGAACAGAACAAAGGGGACATCCAGTGAAAGCAAACTCAATAGGCTGTTAGTATGCAAAAGCAGAGCTGGATAAAATCAGGAACAAGACAAGGATGTCCACTATCATCACTCCTGTTCAATATGAGAGTTGTTCTGGAAACATTAGCCACAGCAACTATACAAGAGAAAGAAATAACAGGAATAAAGGTAGGAAAGGAAGACGTTAAACTGTCATTATTTGCTGATGATATGATACTCTACATAGAAGACCCAAAAAACTCTGCCAAAAGACTTTTAGACTTAACTGACAGATTCACTAGAGTAGCTGGATACAAGGTCAACACTAAAAAATCAATAACTTCTTGTACACAAATAACAGGCTCACTGAGAGAGAAATTAGGGAAACAATTTCTTTCACAATAGCATCCAAAAAAATGAAATATCTACGAATCCAACAACGGAAGTAAAAGACCTCTACATCGAAAACTATAGCACTCTGAAAAAAGAGATCGAAGAAGATATAACAAAATGGAAAGACATCCCTTGTTCCTGGGTAGGAGGAACCATTATAGTGAGAATAGCCACACTTTCAAAACTGCTATATAGATTCAATGCTATCCTGACTGAAATCCCAACAGTGCACTTTACAGAACTAGAGAAAACAATCCCAAAATTCATTTGGAACAAGAAGAGACCTAGAATAGCAAAAGCAATTCTAGGCAACAGAGACATGACAGGGGTTATCACAACCCCCAACTTGAAACTATACTGGAAAGCCACTGTGATAAAAACAGCATGACACTGGCAAAGAAACAGACCCCAGCGGAATAGATTAGAAGATACGGAAACAAGTCCAGATGTACTCAGCTACCTCATCTTTGTCAAAGGAGCCAACCATCCTCACCAGAGGAAAGATATAAAGAAATCAGAAACACATGCTGGTGGGGCTGTGGGGAGAAAGGAATCCTTCTCCATTGTTGGTGGGAGTGCAGATTGGTGCAACCACTGTAGAAATCAATATGGAGATACCTCAAAAAACTAGGATTAGAGGTCCCATTTGACCCAGCTATTCTTCTGCTGGGCATCTTCCCAAAAGAACTAAAAGGATCAAACGACAGTGATATTTGTGCACCCATGTTTACAGCAGCACAGTTTATAATAGCTAAAGCTTGGAAACAGAGCTAAAGCTTGGATAAAGTTAAAGCTTGGAAACTGGAGACTGGATAAAGAAGGTGTGTTTGTGTGTGTGTGTATGTGTGTGTGTGTGTGTGTGTGTGTGTTTAAAAAAATGGAGTACTAATCAGCCATAAGGAAAGAGAAACTAGACATTTATGGCTAAATGGATGCACAGTGAGGCCATACTCAAGTGAAATAAGCAGGACACACATTTGTAAATACCGAATAGTTTCTCTGGTGTGAGAACCTAAAAGTGTAAATAAGGATCAAAATGTATAATTGATAAGGTGAAATAGGAAGAAAAGGTCTAAAGGGGTAGGGGATGTCAATGGAGTAGGGGAAAGGAAATAAGGGAAAGGAAAAAATATGAGAAAAGGAAAAAATGGAAACAAAGTCTTTGTAAAGGGAGGTGTGGAGGGGTGGAAGGGAGGGCAGGGGAATGGAGAAAAAAAAAGAACCAAGATACATCACATAAAGGTACAAGTTCCCAATGATGAATGTAACTGTATTGTATACTTAAAATGTACCAATAAACTTAATGAAAAAAATTAACAAAATAAATTTAATTATATTAAAAAAAAAAAGCAGAGCTGGAGTCAACAGATAATAAACCCTATACTAAGAGTTTCTATCTCTACTGACTTAAACAAGTAACTACCAAAGTTTTCATTATCTAGAGAAGTGGGAGGGATGCTGTTTCTCAAGTGGCCAGTTGGAGCCCCAGGGGCTCTATGCTGGTCTCTCATGAGTTACAGTGGATCATGGGCTACAGAGAGATCTAAGGAAAAGGCATTGGTGCTGCTTCACTAGAGAGTTCTCGTAGTGCAAGTGAATCTCACAAAGGACACTCCTGGGACTCAAAGGGTCTGCATCCTTTTGTGGGAGATTCTCTTTGAAGAACCCTAGACCTAGTCTCTCTCTTTCCACAGACCCCACAATGTGCCATGGGAAGCACCCCGTAGGTCTCAGAAATCTCGCCATTATGCTGTTTCCTTAAAAACTCAGAACAACTTGAACCTGAAGAAGTCATAGTGGATCACAGGGTATGGAGAGTTCCAAGGGAGAGAAAAAATAAGAAGACGCTGATGCTGCTGGCTTCTCCAGAGATGTCTGGTTGTCAGTTAAGTCTCACGGAGGATTCTATGGGAACTCAACAGGTCTGCATACTGCAGAGGATGCCCTCTGAAGGAACCCAGACCTGGTCTTCCCTTTGTCTTTCTCTCTATTTCTGTCTCTATCTCTTGTCTGTTTCCCTCCCCCCACCATAAGGGCTCCACCCTTGTCTTTAATAACTTATCTTCTATTGCAATATTGTTTGGGTCCAGTATGACCTAGGAAACGGCAAGCAATGGGGACAACTTGGCAATCTAAATTACAATACTATTAATTGCTCCTTGGCCTTTCGGCTAAGATCAAGTGTAAATTACAATACTATTCTTCAGTTAAATCTTTTTCTGCAAAAGTCAAGGAAAGTGGAGTGAAATCCCTTATGTTCATACATTTATGGCTCTTTAATCTCTGGAAAGGCCCAAGAACTATGGTGCTTAAAGAGGCCTCTAAGGAAAAGGAAACTGATATTGGCGATGATCCCATCTTCAGATACCCATTAATCTCTTGAGGGATATGAGTCTCTCCTACCTGCTGGATGAAAACAACGGCACTGGGAATACAAGTCAACCTCCTCCTTTTAATCAGAAGGTCAGTAAATCAGTTTTGTCTTCTTAAAGTGACCAAGAAACTCCATCAGAAGCTAGTTGCCCAGAACCCAGTGTTCTTCAGACCCATCCTTGTGCTCCTCAGATAGCTTTTAGCCCTACAGGACATACTTGAAATGGGGTTTCTTACTCTTCCAACTCACAGTTCATCCTGCCCCTAAGAGAGGTCCCAGGAGTGGAGGGGACTACTCAAGTCCAAGTTCTTTTTTTCAGTGGTAGACATTCAGCAATGCAAAGAATAAGGGCAATTTTCAGAAGACCTTAGTAGGTTTGCAGATGGGTTTTAAACTTTGACCCTTGCCTTTGATCTCTTATGGCAAGATGTCCAATTTGTCTGGGGCACTTGCTGTACCCCACACCCTTATGACTAAACTGCTAGACATGATCTTTTTTGTGTTGAACAACTGGGGTCTAGATGAGGGTGAAAGGAGGGCTGAGAAAAAAAAGACATGCCAAATTTATGGCCATTGCAATTTGGCAATGCTTTAAGCATATCCAAATAGTTCAAGGGAAGAAAAGAATTCCTGCTTTAAATGCAGGGAAATTGGACACTGGGCACATAACTAGCAAGGTGCCGCCTGAGCCAAGCTCTATGTGTCAGGCAGCTGATATGCCTGACTTATGGCACTGGAGGATTGACTGTCCCCACTACCAGAGGGTCTAGGCTAGCCAAAACCCTCATTTCCTGCTATGATGAAGAGGACTGATAGGGCCCGACCAATCTGCAATGCCTGTGTTCATGGACATCTCCATCTCCTGTGAGGAATCCCACAGGATGTCAAGGTTAAGCAAATTCATTTCCTTATAGATATAAAAGTGACTTACCCTGTTTGAAGTTCCTTCTCTGGAAAATCCTCCTCTAGATGTATAAAGATAATTGGGGCAAAGGGACTCGTAGTCAAAGCTTCTTTAGACCTGCTCTAATATGTCAATTTGAAGGTCAAATGTTCAATTATGAGTTTTTAATTGTCACACAGTGTTCTACTCCCTTACTAGGAAGAGAATTACTAATAAAACTGGAGGCAGTTGATCTTCCCAGATTGCTGTTATTCACTGCAAGGACACCAAAGAGACAGGTTTAAAGTCTCGTTGAGAAATCAAATGGCTAACAAGAGAGGCGAGAAGGACAGCCTTCACCTTTCTAGTATAAAGCCAGCCCCACTTGAAATGTTTGACGAAAAAGACCACCCCATTTCTGTAAACCTCTGGAATATCTGAGGCTCCTCTTCAAAAAGCAAAACTCCAGTACTGCTCCAGGTTCAGATAAGTAGAGTGACTAATAACTCTTTATCCACCACATCTTAAACAGGCACCTATACTGAGATTCTTGTATTGAGGGTAGTAATGGGGATAAAAACAATCAAAATATGCTATATGCATATATCAAAACAAATATCAAACAATATGGCAAACAAATGTGTTACTAATACGTACAATGTGAAAAACTCAAAATAAGATCCATGACTAAATTTGTTGTAATTTTTTGTTTGTTTTGAATTGTTGGTGTTTGGATCCAGGGCTTATAAATGCTAGGCAAGCCCCTTACCTCTGAGCTACATTCCCAGCCCATAATTTTGTCTTCTGATACCTGGCCTTCTGGTCCATGGAGCTTATCTGCCATTGCCCCATTCTCCTGTGCAACACAGTCATTTTATACATGAAAATAACTTACTTTCCATTTGTAGATGGAATTCCCCTGATATACATGAGTAGGCAAAAGAGGAAAAACAGGAGGAGGAAGAAATGAGGAGGCAAGAGTGGGAAGAAATGGGTAAGGTAACAAGGGTAAAACAGAATTTGAAAGGAACAGAGCAGTAGGAAAGGAAGGAGGAGAAAAGAAGATAAAGAAGTGACAGAAAAGGAAGGCTGGTGGATACTGATCTCATACCAAATGGCAAAAGTGACAGGTTTTCCTGGGAAAGACCTGTGTCCAGGCCACTACAGGTCCAGAGGTGAACCAGGGTAACTAGTGATGGGGTCAGTGTCATTACTCAGCTTTTAGAACTCACTGCCACAGTAATAAAATTAGGTAAGGCAAATGGGTCACTGATGTTTACATGGCTGTAACGTGTGAGGGGTAGGGCTTAATGACTCATCCTCTAGAAGTAAAGACTTCTCTTGATCATCTGTTGTTAAAAAAATAGAAACAAAAAATACTCCACATAAGTAACTCAATGCTCCCAGCAAATTTGACAATCAGTTTTTCTGGGGAAAGTCTGTGCCTGCTGCTATCCTGGTTATCCCACAGTGCTTGGTTCAGTTAAGTATAATACTTAGCAGACATTTAGTAAATAGTTGGACAGCTGGGAAATCTTAACATGAAGTATTGTTTTGATTGTGGGGGCAGGAGGCACTGAATAATGTTTAATAGTTCCTCTGGTGAGAGACCAGTCTCTGCTTAGTGGAAAAAAGGTTGAAGACACAATAAGACTCCTAGAGTTAAGTCTTATATTATTTGTTATTAAAGAGGAAAGGTCTTAAGATGTGCTTTTTAACAGTCTTTAGCTGGGCTGTAATTTAAGATGACTTTTACAAATTAGATCCTAATCCTTGCAGACACAGATGGCTGTTACAGAATAGCCTTGCAAAAACACTAGTCATTCGACTTAAAAGAGCATTCAGAGAAGGATGAAGAGCCATTAACTCTCACCCCACCTCTGGCTCTAGGAAGCCTAAAGAGTCCTGGGTGGGCTTTCTGGGTTTAGGACTAGAATCTGGGTGGGCCTAAGGCATCTGTTCTGGTTTGGAAGGCCTCTCTTGTTCACTATGGAACTAGAGATTTAGAGGAGATTGAGGTTATTAACATTCACCAACAGTTACTGAATGATTATATATCAGGCACCATGGTGCAAACTGCAGGAGAAATAGATGTTAACATGATGCAGACTGCCTTTGTAAATCATTACAGAACGATAGGACAAGTGCTATGAGGCAGGGATATACAGACTGCAACTGTATATAGGTAGGGAGCTGGGAGGGGTTCACAGAGAGGTTGACATTTGAGCTAGGCCTTAAAAAATGAGTTCAAACATGCCAGAAGAGTGGGGAAAATGGATATTCCCAGGAGGAAAGAAGAGTATATAAAAGTATATAGGCTTGAGAGTTTTTGTGCCTTCAGTGAATAGTGAGCAATCTCCTATCTCCTGTTGATGAAAATAAGTAATGAGAAGCAGGATATGAGGTGGGAAAGGGAGGAATAGGCCAGATTGTAAAGAGTTTTCAAAACATTCTTGTAGTTATACTAGGTATTAGGTGATACTAAAAAGTTTTATGCAAGAGACAAAATGATCAGAGTAGGATTTTGGAGCAACCACCCTGTAACAAATAATTTTAGGTTGAACAAGGAGCATAAAATGGATCTGTGATGGGTTTTGGAAGTTCTTGATTTCTACTACAGGAGCAAACCTCCTTGGATTTACTTTTTCTTTGGGCTAAATTTGATCTAAATTAATCTTGGAATGGGGATGGAGGTAGAGTTGGGCTCAGGTGTGAAAGAGACATTGGGAGCAAAGACTAAACCAGATCAAACTGTTTTCTTCAACAGTGTAAAACAGGGTGAGTGATAGACAGTAAATTTTCTTTTAGTCTAACTGATAGGCTCTTCACACAGGGTTAGTTCATAATGATATGAGTCTGCACTGAAAGGTCAGGCCTAAGAATCTTCTGCATTTAAAATCAGTCTCCTGGCTTCTTGTCAAGAGTAACTTTTTTTATACTACATATTTATTCCATGAGAAGACGATGTTAATACTGAAAAGAAAAATAGCCCGAACAAAAACTAACCAACCAAATGAACAAACAGACCTCTCCGCAACCCTGTCAATTCAGTTTAAAATATTTGAAAATAAAACAAAGTTTTATTTTAAAATACAGGGAAGTCCTTAGATACTATTTCATCCAGTACTTACTATTTAAAAGGAGGGAGGGTTTAATTGGGCTTATAGTTTCTAGAGATCCAGTCCATGGTTGGCTGACCCCATGGCAGAAACATGGTGGAAGGATATAATGGAACAAAGATTCTTACTTAGTTCACAGCAGTCAGGAAGTACAGCAGGGGAACAGGGTCCAACAAGAGAGAAGAGACAGTATATTTTACTTAAGGTCACACCTCCAAGACCCACCCAGACCCACCCAGAAGTGTGTATTATTAATCTCTTAGATGGCTGGCTCCCAACCCAATCAAATTGACACAGTCAAGCTTAACCATCACAACAGGAGAGGCCCAGAAAGGGAGTGACTTATAATCAATGATTGGGAAGGATTAATTTATCCCCCTAAATTCTGTAAATCTCCAAGGTGAGATAACCACCATTCCATGTAAAGTAGGACAACCAGGCTGACCTTGAAAGCTTTTATTGTGGTTGTTTTCTAAACATTCAAACATTCAGAGTTCATCTTCAGTGACAGAATTTAGGATATTCCTTACCTGGCTGTGTGGTAAGAGCATGTGCATGCATGTGTTCCTTTGTGCACATCTGCATATTTTACATATGAACCAATGGGAAGAGCTTGGAGGAGCAGGCAGGACCAGTGAGATAAGGATCAATGGCCACCATCTGAGGTTCACTATAGTCTCCTGGGCTTAGATGACCTAAGTGACAGGATCCTCATTCTACTGCAAAGGATTTGAAGGTGGGTGGTGGAGCTAGAAATACACCATTGGCTTTTGACTCTATTCTGAAAATGTGACAATTAAAGTGAGAGACTTGGACTTGATAAGCCTTACCCAAATTCTTGGTTTGGGTATGATAGATGAAGCCTTGATAACTAAACTTAGGACTAATGGAACCACAGTATATTATAATTTACCATTTATCTTAGGGTTGTGCTTATCTAAGTCCATGTAAAGCAAAAACAATAGGAATAAAACCCACTTTATTTATATCTGTATTACTGAAAAAAGTAGAAATTCTTATCTCTAAAGATAGGAAAATTACTACTTCACAATAAAGGATTTTTTTTCCCTTAATAAATGCTTTCTTATATTAGGCCAAACTTGCAGCTATAACTTTCAATTCATTGGTCCCAGTTCTGTCCTCCGAAGCCTAACAAAGTCAGAATCCCTTTCTTACATGCCAAATCTTCCAGTAGTTGAGGGCAACAATCATGTCTTCCATAACTTTTCCTTCTCTAGAAGATATAATCCTCAGATGACATGATTTCCATTTCCTTCTCATTCTTTTTAAGCCTGCTCTACACATGCTCCTGCTTCTTTGGGCTTTCTGTTTCAGCATGAAGCCTAAGGACTCTTCCAGGCCTAGTTTGTCTAAGTGCTGAGCTGAACAGGATCATTTATTTTTTCCTCTTGTTGGGCTTATATCTAAAATTGCAGTCAGCTTTCCTGGGGTGGCAGCCATTATTAACACATTATTAATATATATTTATTGTAAGCAACTATAACCTCTGCTAAAACAATTATGTCTACATATTTCTGTAAATTTTTGCAGTTTCATTTTGTCTAGTTTCAGTATTTTAAGGTTTTCTTGAATCTTATTTTTTATAACACATAAATCTGATACAGTCTTCACTTACATAGTCAAGAAATATGGTGAGTGATAGAGGATTATACCATTCATTGTTTCCTCCAAGGAAACAGCTGTGAGTGAACATTTTTTGGACACAACCATTTAATCAGCAATGAATCTATATAATTGTAGACCTTCATCTTTCTACTTTACCCAGAACACTATGAGAGATGATCACATACGTTATGGGATTTTTGGTACCAGGGATTGAACTTGGGACCTTGTGCTTGTGAGGCAGGCAGCAGAACCAGTGAACTAAATCCCTGGCAACAAATACCTTATGTACTAGTAAGCTTTCCTATTGCTGTGACAAGATACCGGATACCTACAATTTAAGGAACACTTCTGTCATAAAGAAGGATAGAGTTTAGTCATTTGTAGAAAAATGGATGCATACTGAGATCATAATGTTAAGTGAAATAAATTAGACACACAAGTTTAAATATATTGTTTCTCTTATATAAGAAACCCAGAGTCAAAATAAAGAGCAAAAGATAGATAATTTGATGTAGAGGGATAAATCATGCTCACAGGAAAAGGAGCTCAAAAGATGGAGGAAAGGGATAAGGGATGGAAAAAAACGGAATTCTGGCTGTGTTATGTACATGTACCAGCTCCACATAAGGAAACATGTACAAAACAAAATAAAACAAAAGAGAAAGAAAAAAACAAAACCATTTTAAAAAGTAGCCAGCAGTCTCATGCCACAGCCTGAATGTTGGGCTGCCTTTAAATTTCCTCTACTAGATCAATTAGTCTGCTACCTTTAAATTTAGCCTCCTACAAAGTCTCAGGTCATAAGCAAAGTGGAGACAAGTTCTTTGCCTGAATGTAGCATGCATGGCCTGCAGTCTATTTCCCAAGAAATCTGCATCTGAAATCTCATGACCCTGGGCTTTACTGTCCATTTTTTCAAGCATTCTGGTCTTTTGAGCTCTGACAAGAATTTCCCATTGATCTCTGCTTATAATATTCTAGGGTTTCTCTACCCGGTATCACCAAATTCCTCCTGCAAACTAGTTCCAAAACCCAAATCACTTGTTTAGGTACAGTCACAGCAAACTACTTCACTTCTCTGGTACCACTTTTTTTTTTGTATTGTTCAGGCTTCCTGTTGCTGAGTCAAAGTACCTGAAACCACAATTTAAAGGAAGTAAGGTTTATTTGTCCCACAGTTTCAGAGGTTTAGTGCATGGCTGACTAGCTCCACAGCAGAACATCATAGCAGAGGAACATGGTGGACTAAAGCTGCTTACTTCTTGGCAGCTAGGAAGCACAGTATGGGAAAAATACCAGAGAGAAGGGGCCAGAGACCATATATAGACCCTAAAATCAAGGGTTATGGCTCATTCAGATATCCAGAAGTGTGCTTTACTAATCCCATAGGGAGATTTAAAGTTGACAGTGAAGTTAACTATCACATCTTGCTGAACAGACAGATACAGCAGAGAATACAAGTTTCCATTCCTGACTTCCCAGACTGGTATGACTCTTAAATCACAAAATACTCTTTGTTTAGCATAATTCATTCTTAGTGAACTTCTATTTGTTGGCCTTGATCTATTAGGCTGTTAAACACAAAATTCTCTAGGTACACTCAGGTATACAAAGGTGAAAGCCCAAATGAATGGAATAGGGAAAGAGCTGAGCAGTAAAGAAGGAAGAAAGATTCAGTACCTAATTTCTCATCTAGGCTCCAGGGCACAGGTCTGCTAGCTAAGAAGTTATACTTTTTCCAAAAGCTGAGGTGAGAATGGTTATGCAGAATGAAGATAGACTTCTGGATGTTTTGTATTAATCTATACCACTAGACTTTTCTTAGATTACTTTTTAGCCTTATTTAATGAGATACCTCCCATATGGATACATTTCCTTAGGTAGGGGAACTTACATCTCTCCTAGGAAAGGTGCTCAGTAACTTGAACTCATCCCATGGAAATCCTTTGGAAGCTACGAAATCAAAGACAATCTGGAGCTTATTGCTAGCCAGGAAACGCCGCTCCAGGAACTCGCCACTGGGTGTCCTGATCCGAAGTTTGCTTATAGGCTCAGCATTTTCTTCCTTTGGCTCTGGAGGCAGGGCTTGCTCTAAGGAGAGTCGGATGGCCTAAGGAGAGCAAAAACCAACGGTTACAATATGGAACAGATGAGACTGTGGGAAGTGGCAGAGTGTGAGACTAGAAAAAAGATGCTCTTTTCTAGAGAAACTGAAAAGTCTTTGTACCACTTAGCAAGCAAGCTTCATGCTTGAATAACAGAATCATGAGCTTTTTATTTTCTTAATATTAGCCCAATAGAGAATTACAATGAATCCCAATGAGGACACATATTACTAAATCAGTAAGTACATTCAAAATAAAGGCTTATTTTTAAATTGAAGGTTCAGAGAAATTTCAGAAATATGCACAATTATTGAAATGCTTTCTAAAGTATGAATTAAGGCTGTTAGAAGCATTCAGTATAGACACACATTTATATTTGAGAAAATATATTTATCAATTAGAAAAATTAGAGTATAAAATTTTGGACAATATACTAAAGACAAAATGGAATGGAAAGACTGGAATTGCTAATACACTTAAAATGGCAAATTTTTCATTACAATAAAAGTTTTAAAAAATAGAATGGAAAGAAATTCATATCAGGTTTACTGGAGTCAGGAGGCCACAGTCATTGTTCCGGTGTTGTCATTAACTTGCTGTTTGGATTTGGCCAACTCTCAGAATGACAGACTTCTGGACCAAGACATAGTCTAAGCTCTTCGTTTTGTAGACAGGAAAACAGACTCAAATATGTATGATAAACAGAAGACATTTCATGGCTAGATTTGAGTTTGAGCCATCCCAGGTTTTCCTAGATCTCGGTCTACAGATTATATTGTTTCACCCGTATGACATTCCACAGAAAGGGGTCAGAAGATCTCTGAGGTACTTGCTTACATTGGAATAAAAAATGTTTTTCATCCCTAGCAATTTCAGAAGTTTCTTAAAGCCCAGTATTAGCATTTTCTGCTTCATAGTTACACTGTGATTCTGGTTACTTTAACATTTCTGTGTTCTCAATTTATCACTAGTAGAAAAACATATATGACCCTCACCAATACGTCTACCACTATTATAATCCAGTAATTTATTATGAGAGAAATTGGGATTGAAATTATTTAAACTGCAACAGCAAATTTTCAAAGTCTATGTTGCTTTCCCAACAGAGGAAACACAAACAAAGGTTTAAAAAAAACTTTCTCTTAAACATCTCTTGGGTCAAAAAGAAAATATAAATCAAAATTGTAGAATATTTGGGAACTAGTTGTTTAAACACTTCATGTTTGAATCTGTAGGATTCATCTGAAGTAGTGCTCAGACAAAATTCACTGCTATAAAATTCTTTTTGGAAATGAAAGAATAAACTGGGTGCAATTGTGTGTAGCTATCATCCCAGATACTCAAGAGGCTGAGGTGGGAGAATTATTTGAGCCTAGGAGTTCAGGAGGATCAGGAGGAGTCTTGGCAATATAGCACGACACTGTCACAAAAATAAAAACAAAAACAAAAATAAAAATGAAATAAATAAAGGTGAATTAAGAATTAGACTAAAAAAGCTAAAAAAAAAAAAAAACCTTCCAATAAAACAATTATGTAAGCATGAAGGAATGAATTAGAAAAAAGAAAACATACTGGTTAAGCAGTATATACATTGGTTCTTTGGAAAAAAAAATGAATCATCATAGACAAATACAAAGAACTGAATAAAAATGTGAAGCTAAACAGGGAAATCAAAGAGGTGATTATAAAAGTTTTCTGAATATGCGTCTTTGATTTTGACATATAAATGTATTATCTTTAAAATATATGTTTAAAGTAACATGGGAAGACAAAGTTTGCTAGATAAGGATATGATGTGAAATTAATTTCTGTATTATTCAAGATAATTTGGTGGTTCTAATACCGAAGTATTTTTGAAAAGCATTCAAACCTCTACAGTATACAGACAAAGCTAATCTCTTTTATAATTCTTAGGTCATTTTCCTTCTGGAAGCACTGAGTAATACCACTGATCTCAGAATAGATTATAGAACTAGGAATTACAAAACATATATAAAGTTCTCAGTGTAGTCACTGGAAAATAATAACGCTTTAATAAATAGCTGCTTTTATTATAATTAAGAGAAGATGTACACAGACTATCAGATCTTGAAGGACTTGCACTAGCCAAATAGTCCTACACTCATTTGTTTGTATGGAAAATAGATACCCAGAAATGGAGAGATTAAGAAATGGAGAGTTCAAAGATTAGATGAACAGAAAGTTAAAAGTCACTTTTGCCTTTTTCTTGATTGATACAATGAATGTAAATTTATTTAATGTTGGTATTCTGAGTCACAATGAATTTCAGCTGAGTATTTTCAAATATTAAACTATTCGAGTAACAATGTAATATATTATTAACTGAGGGAATGGATGCATATATGGATATGAAAATTAAATTCTATTTGTAGCATGTACCAGTTTTAAACATTTTACAAAATTTGAATCATATTACAGTAAGCTTTACCTTATTTTTTGTTTAAAGGAATCCATTTTGTGTTTTAAAATTTTTACTAAAGTTTAACAGACCTAATAAAAAGTACTCAAATCTTAAATGAACAAAATGAGAAAAGTTTCAGAAAGTCAACATACTTCAAAACTAGCACCCTGGGGCCAAGGATTTAGCTCAGTGGTGCTGCCATCTGCCTTGCAAGCCCAAGAACCTGAGTTCGATTCCCTGTACCAAAACAAACAACTAGCACCCTGATTAGCACCTCAGAAGCGTGTTCCTCTCCTGGGAGCTACCTCTCCTCAAAGTCTATTGCTATTATGACTTCTAACAATGAAGTTTAAAAAATGTTAATTAAATTTCAATCTCATAGCAAGGAACAGACTTTGGTGTATAACATATGTAGGATCAAATACTGGCTTTTAAGTAAATAACAGTCCTTACTACTTCTAGTTTTCTGTATAAAAATAGGATCAATAACATCTTCCTTACAAAGCCCTTCTACAAAATAAATATTTTAAAAACATTTAGAAAGTACTGATATGTGGTTAGCACTCAATTAATGACCAGTGCTTAGCCCTGATCTTCATGCTATGTGTAACACTGTGAGCAACAGAGGAGTGATTGGTGGTGTAAATCATTACTGTCTAGAGTGTTCCTCTATACTTACTTTAAATCAGAACTTGAAATTCAATATTTGTTTCCCTTCCTACTTTCCTCTTAATTCACCTGTCTGCTTGCTTTTTATTTTGACATTTCCCTGCACAGTATAACAACAGATGTTACATTATTGTCTGAACTCAACCAATTATACTACAGAAGAATAAACAACAGTAGCTCATTACTCAATTCATTGTGCAGACATTATCTGATCCTCAGTGTACACAGTCTCCAGGGCTTTTCTTCAGAATGAAAACAGACCTCAGATATCACATACTAGTGGGCCAATGTGGAAAACAATGAAGAAGGTATTAGTTAAATTGGCAACCTTGGCATTTGAATACTCAACGGTTTTAATGGTAAAAAGACTAAACCAACAGTTCAGTTTCAAATATATTGGCTAAAAGCAAAGGCCTCATATAAGCAAACACTGTTGTAAAATAATGACATAAAGGACACCACCAACAGTTATAGTAAACGCTACTGTTAAACATCAATTTGGTTTGCTCAACAGATAGTGTATTACTTGCATTATTTTAGGTTTGGGATAAAACAAGGAAACATGGTAAAAGAAATATGAACTGATTTTGGAGTTTTTTACAGGGACATTTTGTGAAATGTAATTAGGCAGTGAAAAGAGATTCCCATAAAAAACTATTTCTATACAATTTCATTTTTTAAACAGAAAGGATAATCTATACTTATACCAGTCTCTTATAGTAAGAATCAAAGACTGAAGTAATTTACTATACATATACATATTAATATATACATATTCACTATCTTAACAGGCTTCCATTAGTAGACACCAAATAACAGTTTATAGTTTGTAGAGTTTTAATAGGATAAAGCTAACATTCACTTTAATAGGATAAAGCTAACATAAATTCTCACTAAGCATTTTCTTTGTGTTAGGCATTGTTCTAAATGATGGGAAAATAGAAGTGAACAAAACAGATAAAAATTCTGCCTAGATAGAGCTTATATCCTAGTATAAGCTATTATAGTAGTACACTATACTAGTATGAGTATAGTATAGTATACTAGTATAAGTATAAAAAGAGCAAAAACATGTACCACAAAGTATATACTTTGTCATTCCTATAGTAGCATAGGGCATGCTGGCAGAAGAGAGGCAGGGTCACAAGTTAGTATTGTACATGTCAGTAAACAAAGGCCTAAAGAGGAGGTGGACTCATATGGACATTTGTATCTAGAAGTATAATGAGCAGAAGTCACAGTAAGTGTCAAGACCCTGGTGTCTGGTTTGAATGAGGGATAGCAGGGCAGCCAATGCAGCTAGAGTAAAATTAGCAAGCAGAGAGGGACAGGAGTTAGAGACAAAACAAAAGAAAGGGGTGATTAGATAATATGGCCTTGAGAAGGCCACTAAATGATTTTCCCCCATTTAAAAACTACAGCATAATTTACTTTAATAAAATCTCTCTTTTTTTCAGGTGACTGGGATGAAACCTAAGGATTTATGCTCATTAAACAAAATGCTCTACCATTGAGTTACACCCTCAGCTCAAATTCATCCATTTTAATGCATAGTCCTATGAATTTTAGGCAAATATATACATGTGCATAACTACCATCATCAATCAAGGTAAAGAATAATTCTATCACCCCTCCCCACAAATTCCTTCAACCTGAGACCCTGGTAACTTCTCATCTATTTTCGGTCCCTAGTTTTGCCTTTTCCAAAATGTCATGTAAATGTAATCATAAATGTCACATAAATCGCTTCCTTGATTCAGCATAATGAACTTGAGATTCAACCACACTGTTGAATATATCAGTAGTTTGTTCCTTATTGCTGAGTGGTATTCCATTATATAGATACAGTACAGTTTGATTATCTCTTGTCAAGTAGACAAGTAGTCCCTCAAGTACAGGGACACTTTTCAATTTTGGGTGGCTAAAGACAACACTGATGGAGACATTTTTTGTACACATTTTTGTGAACGTAAACTTTATTGTGAACTTTCAGTGGTGTAAATACTTAGGAGTATGTCTTTAGGGTTATATGATATATATGCATTTAACTTTATAAGAAAGTATCAAACTATTTTCCAAAGTAGCTACACTATTTTGCAGCTCCATCATTAATCTATGACTTCCATTTACTCCTTATTTTTGCCAATATCTAATATTATCCTTTTTTCTTTTAAAAGTCATTCTGTATTATTCTAATTTGCATTTCCCTAACAACTAATAATACTGAGCATATTTTTATGCAATTATTTGCCTTCTGTATGTCTTTCATGAAGTATCTGTTTAAGTACTTTGCCCAGCTTGGATTCCTTATTATTGAGTTTTGAGAGTTCTTTATGTTCTAATTTTATCTTTGTTTATGCTTAGCTTTTCAATTTTTAAAATAGTGTATTTTAACCAGTTCTTTCCTATTTATTTATTTATTTATTTGTTTGTTTGTTTGTTTATTTATTTATTTATTTATTTATTTATGGCAGTAGTGGGATCAAATGTAGGGCCTGAACATGCTAGGCAAATGCTATTACCATTAACCTAAATCCTCAGCTCCTAGCATTCCTTATAGAGATGTGTTATATTATGGATTATATCTTTGTCAGATTTCAGAAATCTGCCCAACTCAAGGTCATAAAAATTTTTCCTACATTTTCAACAATTCTAGGTTTTACATTGAGGTCTCTGACCAAATTTGACTTAATTTTTGCTTGTGATGCAAGAAGTGGAGTGAAGGGCTTAAACTTTCTTTAGACGGGGGGGGGGACATGCATATAAAGCTCCAATTGTTGTGGCATGAGGTATTGAAAAGACCTTTCTTTTTCTACTCTGTTGAAAATCAACTGACCCAAATATGTGTGAGTCTAATCTCTGGATTCTTTATTCTGTGCCATTGCTTTATTGGTCCATTAGTTTGCCAATACCATACTGTCTTGATTATATTAAGTCTTGAACTCCAGCATTGTTGAGGCCTCCTACTTTTTCTTTGACAAAATTGTGTGGACTATTCTATCTCTATTGCTTTTTTGTACAAATTTGTGAATCAGTTTGTTAATTTCTACAGAAAGTTCTACAGAGATCTGATTGGGATCACTGTAAGATTTTAACTACTATTTTGAGATATAAAGTATGGCCAGTTTTGTAATGGCATGGAATAAAGTTAGGAGGCTACAAAGGTAATCCAAGTAACAGATGATAGTAGCTTAGATGAGGGTGCACAGTGCAATTAGATAAATGAGAAACATTTGAGGTTACATGTATTTTGAAAGTATACAGCCAACAGGATTTGCTTATTAAATATGTATGTGAAGAGAGGACTTAAGGATGATCCCAAAGTTTTTGGCTCAAACTTCTAAAAAGATTCATCATTTATTGAGTTAGGTAAGGAAGACTATAGAAAGTAGATTTGGACGGGATGGGTAAGATCAGTTGTTTAGTTTTAAATATATTAATTTGGTAATTTATATTAGACACCTAAATAGACATGATGGAACAGCAATTAGATATTCAAGTCTAGGGTTCGATAAAGGTAGGAGATACAAATTTGTGAGTCAACTATATAAACAGTACTTAAAGCTCAATCCCTAGTACCAGATGAGATTACTAAAGGAGAATGGTACTTCTATAGAAACATCTGGTTCAACTCCATTCTGTAAACAATTTCTGTTCATGTCAAATTATTCACGTAGAGAGTAGTATGGACAGCTTATTACAAATACAGCCTTACTACTAGATGAAATAAATAAAGAAAATGATCATATTTCCCAAGCCACAATTTAGATAGATGATGTGGGTTGCTTCTGGATATGAAGAATAGTACACTGTTTGTCATTTGGATACTATGAAACTAGAATTTCTGGTCCATTTTAATAATTCATGGCAACAGTAAAATACTTCAAACTGGAAGAACCCAGGCAAGTTGTAGATATATAGTCTCTTTTATTATAATAAGGTATACTTACGTATTGGCACCTACATTTTCATGTGTCGTAGGGATCCCATAAGATAACTAATGTCTGTGAAGTTGTCATCACAGATTTTAGCACATATTAATTGCTCAACAGACAGTGATCGTGATGACAATGACAAACATCACTACAGGTCATTTTAGTAACATTATCTTTATGTGACAAAAATGACTTGGAAAGATAAAACCACAGATAAGAAATAACAGTTTTATTTTTAGTTCATGTGCAACCAAGGTTTTGCTCATGAAATCTTTTCCTACACCAATGTCTTCAAAGGTTCTACCTAACCTCTCTTCCAGCTAGTTTAGTGTTTCTGTTTTAATATTTAGATCTTTGATCCATTTCAATTTTACTTTAGTGCATGGTGAGAGATACAGGTCTAGTTTTAATCTTTGGCGAGTTGAAACCCAATTTTTCCAGTGCCATTTATTAAAGAGGCTAACTTTCCTCTGGTGAGGGTGTTTGGCTCCTTTGCCAAAGATGAGGTGACTGAGTGTGTCTGGAGTTGTTTCTGCATCTTCTAATTGGTTCCACTGGTCCTCAGGTATGTTTCTTTGCCAGTACCATGCTGTTTTTATCACAGTGGCTTTGTAGTATAGTTTCAAGTTGGGGATTGTGATATGCCCTGTCACTTCTCTGTTGCCTATAATTGCTTTTGATATTCTAGTTCTCTTCTTGCTCCAAATGAATTTTTGGATTGTTTTTTTAAGATCTGTTAAATATGTTAGTGGAATGTCAATTAACTTTATTTTATATATATAATATTTTTATATATATT
>NW_022900935.1:29288481-29304750 GCF_012274545.1 Fukomys damarensis
TTTTTTTTGATCGGTACTGGGGATTGAACTCAGAACCTTGCACTTATGAGGCAGATGCAGTGCCACTGAGCTAAATCCTGGCCCCTCAATTTACTTTAATAATCTTTCTACAGTCCTCCTTTGTTCTTTTAGGGTAAAATAATAAGTAGGATGGAAACCAGATAGGAACTCTGCTTCTACTTTTACCAGGAAAATGTTAGATACAAATTTTAAAATAGGTCTTCTAATCCTGCTATAACCTTACTTCCTTCATCTTTAAAATAGTAATGATATCTCTGTTACCAATTTTGTAGAGTTGCCAAGATCAAATTAGAAAACTGAAGGGAAAGTGCCAAGGCTTCTAATACAATGTTCTTCTGTTCTCTTTATTTTGTGGTCTTTCATATTACTTACTGTTTTCTACTTGAATAGAAATCAAAGCTTACATGAAAACATTTGTTTTTTCTGTCTAAGGAAATCATGAGCAAGAAGAAATAATTTTGTGCCCATTCTATTCCACCCATAATTCTCTCAAATGTGGCATTTTAAGTCACAGTTCTCATTATAAAGAATGTTCTAATTGTTTCCAAGTACTGTTACCTGAGTAACATTTTTGTTCCTTTTTACCTCAGTTCCTGATTGCCTAGTCCATACCCTTTCTTTGGCTCTCTATCCAACCATAATCCAATCAATTTTTCTATTCTTGTATTTTCACCATTAAACTGTGCTGCCTTTCTAGTCAGAAATCATCTCCTTTTCCCAAACATTTTCAGCACTCTATTTTAATGTCTTTCAAAAAAAAAGATTTGAAGTATTTTTTTATAGATATTTTACATCTGTCAACCTCTTGCATCAGACAGTGAGCTTCCTCAAGGCTGGTTTATGTCTGAAACATATGATAATGTAAGTTATGTAAGTAGTCATAGCAACTGATTTAATAATTTGCCGACAGAATAAATATTAACAAATATTTATTGAATACTGACTGAATAAAAGTTCCAAGAGTCAAAAGCCTTCACTGAAACTTTTTCTACTTGTCAAAAACTCAATGGCAAATAACAATATTCAGGAAGGATTTCTTTGAGGATATGTAGTTCAAATAGTTCACTAGTTACTATAATTTCATTCCTTAAACTAGACTATCAGAAAAATGTATTATTTGGGCCTTTGCAGTGTTGATTTCACTATTATGCCTTGGTTTTATGACTAAATTACATCTAAAAAGTTGTAGCAAGCTGTTTTATAAGACCAGCCATTGTAGCGATAGTTTGCAACAGTATTCGCGACATTGCAGAGCTTCTTCTTGAAGAAGAACCACAAGAAACACTGCTCTAAGGACTCAGTGCTAGAAAAATCTGGCACCTTCTAAGAGATGGGCCTTCATCTGATGTTACATATATAGGAAAATTTCTAAACTATCATATTTTCTTTTGCTTTGGGCCAAGTGAAGTATAGAGCAAATTCTGTGGCTCATGTTGAGCAAACACACAGAAACCTATCACAGGCATGTGGTACCTGTACTGAATTATTTGTTGTCAGCATGTTGATTGTACATTCTTTTATTTGCCCTTTGCCCTTATTTCTATATCAATTCTTTCTTTTTTAGTCCATTTGAATTGAAATAACATATGTATTTATTATATATTTATATATGTCACTTGAAATTGATTTTGAAAAGCATTATATAAATGAGTAAAATAGGCAGGTCTCTGTTGTACTTGCTTTGCTTTTCTTTTAGATAGTTTTATAACCTTTTTCCTTATAATGGCCAAGGACCAGGCTGACTTTTTTTTTTTTTTTTTTACATTTTACTGATTTCACTCCAGCAGTTACCACACAGCAAAATGAGGCCAAACATTAAAGAATTTCCCTGTCACTAACGCAGACAATTCAATACTTCATTTCTTTCTCTAAAGAATCTTGGAATACTGAGATAATCAAAGCAATGAAACCATTCTTGTTTTTCAGTGTAATTATATGCATTATGATTTCTGGTTAGAAGGGAGGCGGTGTTACTGTGAAAAGTCAGATGACCTGGCCTCTGATTCAGATTAGATTGTATGTTCAACCAGTTTGGTGACTGTAGGCAAACCATATAATCTTTCTGGGTCTCACTTTCCTCATAGGTTGTGCAATACCAGTGATTCCCTGGTATAGAGGTTTGTGGTACAGTAATGTGCTGAAATATGTTAAGTAGTATTCCATGGGTAAAAAACTAGGGTCAAATGAATCTGAATACGATTGGATTAAGATAAATAGCTTTTGGGCCGGGGATTTAGCTCAGCGGTTTGGTGGTGTGCCTCGCAAGCGCAAGGACCTGAGATCAATCCCCGGTACCGCCCCCCTCAAAAAAAAGCCAAGATAGTTTTTAATGATAAGGCCTATAACAGCACTCCCCCTGCCCCCCGTACCAGGGATTGAACTCTGGACCTTGAGCTTGCGAGAAAGGCAGGGTGCCACCCACTGAGTTAAATTCCGGTCCCCTAGAATAGCGATTTTTTTAGGGGTGACTCAGGAAAGCATATTTAATAACTCTTTAGAACAGCTTTTAATTGTGACTCTTAGGTAAGGAGGAGAGAATGCACGGTATTACCTAAATTTGGATCTTATGGGAGCACATAAATGTACAAAGGCAAGTTAATGACTAGTTGCAAAATCTGACATGTCCTCCCTCACCCTGTGCCCCATCCTCTCACACGGTAATAACTGGAATAGGTTGAGTATATCTTTCCTTAAGTGCTTGGGGCCAAAAGTGTTTCAGATTTTGGATTTTTTAAAATTTTAGAATATCTGTGTATACATAATGAGGTATCTTGGGAACAGGAGCTAAGTCTAGATATGAAATTCACTTATGTTTCATACACATCTCTATGTGTATAGTTTGAAGATAATTTTATATAACAGTTTTAGTGTGCCTGTAAGTTTCAATGTGACCCATCACAGAGTCAGATATGAAAATTTCCTCTTATGACAATATGCTGGCATTCAAAAAGTTCTAGAATTTGTAGCATTTCAGATTTTTGATTTTCAGATTAGGGATGGTCAAGCTGTACATAGCTATAGTAAAATATATTTATAAGGTCTTCTACGAGATAACAAGCTTTATCTACATTTAGAAAAGAATGTGAAATTTTGGTTCAGGGTAAATTAGAAGAATCATCAAAAGAAAGTACATATGGTACCGAGCTCTAAATCCGAATATACATTTGTGTATTTTTAACATTTTAGCAAGGCAGTATACTTGAAGATAATACTATTAAGAGAGAGAGAGACAATATGTGTGAATATAAAGTGAGCATGAAAGAACAGGAATCCCAAGATTTTTATACTATATTTCCTGAAATACAACCTAGATACAGCCTAAAAGAATAGTAATCAATCTCCCCCTTATCTAAAGTTCTGTGAAACTACATTTATCACTCCTATCAATATATATGATCATGTATGGCCTAAGACTGGAGTGGAATATAAAAGAGCATGAGTTCACAGTCACAAAGCTCTATGTGAAAATTTCAGTTGTTCCCATTTCTGTGTGTATGACTCAATGAGCTTCAGTTTCTTACTCATAAAGAGAAATCTCTAAACTTATAGCTTGTGTTAATGGTTATGAGTAGGCATACACAAATCAGCTAGCAGAGATCTTGATACACAGAAGATACTTAACAAATATCTTCTACCTTCAGAAGGCAGAGACTAGGGTTTGTCAGGCATAGCATTTTGCACATATGTTCCAGGTACTAAAGAAGTGTCTGAACATGAATAACCTTTGATTTCTAAATGGTGAAATATTACAGATCTTTCAAGAAAGGCTAAGCTCAAAGATTACTTTTTCTACATGTTGTCTGATTATCAAAGCTGTAAAAGATGTTTCCAATGTACCTGAACTTCTTAAGTATTTTGCTTTTACTTGTCCTATATCATTTAGCACATTTTTCCTTGATTTGTTGTTACTTGCAGATATATTGTATCTTCCTTCCAAGATGTAATCTATTCTTGCAGGCAGAAAACATTTTATTATGTTTTCCCCATTGAAGTACTTAGTTCTTGTTAAAAAAGCAGTGAAGTAGATAAAAGAAGTGAATAAATGAAAGAAGTGATGTCGTTTGACTAAGAATGACTAATGGATTTTTCCTCAGCCCTATTTAGGCTTTTCCATCATTTGTTGGATCTCTTTCTCTTTGTATAAGTGAATTTTGCCATTAATTACACATTTAGAAAAAAAAAGTCTTACAAGTCCAATTTTGTGAAGCTATCCTAGGAAGTCATTTAATACCCTTCTTTTTGTTTTCACTGCACTTAGGCATACACTGAGAAGAACTTTTACATATAGTACTGTAGATTATGAACTCCTAAAAGGAAAGATGTCTGTATCACTGTTCCCTAACAGACTGCCCATGTCTGAATACACACAAAGGATTAAAAAAATGTTTGTAAAATGGGTGGATGTGGAGTTCTCTATATGGATAAATTCAGGGGAAAATATCAGCCAAACATATTCAGGAGCCAAATGCCAGGTACAGCAGAAAGTAACTCAATTATTTTCTGGTGCGTAAAGTCTGGGGAATGGGCAAAAAATACAATTTTTATATTCTTGAGACAATATCTAGGAAGGACAGGCAACAAAGGGGTAATAGAACTGAAAGTAATAGAAGATAGATAATGAATTTAATGCATGGTCAAGTTTTCTAAGAGTTCAGGAATGATTCCTTCAAGGGAAGGGCTTTCATACTAAAATGAATCTGGGCAAAGTAGGAAGAAACAAACTGCAAGAAATATTAACAGCATCAGTATCAACTATAGCAGAAATACAACTGAGCTTTTGAATAACTTTGCCTAAAATTATGCCCCACCTCACGTTCCTCTTCTTGCTCTTTGCGAATCTGCTCCAAACGAAACTGTTCCGCCATCTCTCTTTCATGAGCTTTCCTCTGTTGATAAAACAGGAGAGCAAGCATTTATAAATATTTATTTACCTCAAAAAAAAAAAAGAGGAAAAAGAAGTTAGTTATATTCAAAGGGCTTATTCAACATAATTCAGAGGTACACGGTAGTAATAACAATGATTATTCCTGGAACAAGAATAGGAATGCAAGCAACAACAAAGTACAGTTCTCTGATCCATGCGGGATCTCTATTCAAGCACCTTAGATAATGCTGGGTAATGTAGCATTCAAGACCATTCAGGGTGTCCCTTTTATCTTCCTTTCTAGCCTTTCTATTATTTCTCATGTCCCTAATCTCAAGATCTATGTGCAGCACCCGCTATCCATGCTCTCTGGACACTAGCTTATACTACACTTCCTTTTCCCCTGCCCAGTTCAATGAAACACTAAACACTTTTCCTATGAAACATTCCCCAGTACCTCTCATTTCCTGTTCTACAAAAATGTTGAAAAAAACTTACCACTGAAATTCCTGCTTACTAAACTCTCACAGAACTGAGGGCTTCCCTTAGGACATTTAGGGTCTTTATTTTATTTTATAGCTACTTGTGCTTTTATTCTATCTACTCTACTACATTATCTGTCTTCCTTTGAGGGAGTAAACTGTGGTTTAGTAATTTTCTGTTCCTTCACCAACATTCAGTATAGTAGTGCTCAGGAAGCATAAAATAAATCACTGGTTCTCAACCTTCATTGCACATTGGAATCACCTAAAGAACTTTAAAAAACTTATAGGTTCTATCACAAACCAATTGAAAATAAGTAAAACAAATACTGGGTTGGGTTCATTTTTGTTATTCCTCATGATTCTAACAAATTTTATTTTGTGAAAATGAACCAAGCATTAGGAATCATAGATAGAATTTTTTCTTTTTTTTTGTCATCCCAAATTATTTTTAGGGACCAGTATTTTTAGGGACTGAAGTGACAAAATGGCTGGTATTCAGATAATAAAACATAATCTAGGCTTGAGTTCTCTCTTCCAGAAAGACCTTGACCAAACTTACCTTTGCTCTGTCAGCCTCAAGTGAAAGGCGATAGGCTTCATCTTGCTCTCTCTTCACATTTTCTCTGGCCTCACGTTCATCCTTTAAAAAAAAAAAAAAAAAAAAAAAAGAGCTTTTATCATATTTTTAAAAAGAAAAAGCCACTGATAATTCTCATCTTGCACTGTAATTCACACCTTATGAATTGGTTATAATAAAGTGTGTAGGATATAAATAAATTAACAAACACTATGATATGCAACACAGTACATAGTGAAAATAAGAATGAATGAATTCTAAGGGCCAGAGATTTAGCTCAGTGGTGCTGCCACCTGCCTCGCAAGCACAAGGTCCAGAGTTTGATCCCCAGGATCCCCCCACAAAGACAACAATGAATGAATTCTAGGTTCTACTATTTATAAACTGTGTGACCTTGTGTAAGCTATTTAACCTTTCTAGATCTGTTTCCCTAATTGTAAAATTGAAATATTTGTTTTATAGCGTTATTATGATAATTAATGCCATAATATATAAACTATTCAATAAAGCATCTGGCACCCAGTTCATGTATGTAATTACTAGTTCCCTTCTCCCTTTCTCCTCACTTTTTCAATTCAGTAAGTTTACTGATACATTTTAGGTATACAAAATGATCACATTCATAGGGAATTTGTACCTGTATTTGATATATCTTAATTCCTTTTTCCCCATTACCCTATCTTCCTTTAACCCCTCTTCCCCTCCTTATTTACAAAAGCTTTGTTTCTTGTTTTCTTTCCTCATTTTTTCCTTTTCCTTTCTCCCTCCCCTCACTGTAGTTCCCCTTCCCATTTAAAATTTTTCTTCCTATTTTATAAAATATCTAGTATATATTTTGGTCCTTATTTATACTTTCCATTTCTCATACCAGAGAAACAATGTGATATTTACATGTGTATTTGATTTATTACACTTGAGTATAGTTTCAAGGTGCATCCATTTACCTAAAAATATTTCAAGTGTATCATTTTTAATGGCCGAGTAGTACTCCATTGTACTAAAAAACCACATCTTTATCCATTCATCAGTTGATGGGCATTTGGGCTGTTTCCAAGACTTAGCTACTACAAATTGTGCTGCTACAAACATGGGTGTGCATATATCACTACAGTATAATGTTTTTAATTCTTTTGGAAAGATACCAAGAAGGAGAATAGCTGGGTCAAATGGAACCTTCAGTTTTAATTTTATGAGGAATCTCCACACTGGTTGCACTAGTCCACACTCCCACCAAGAATGGAGAAGGTCCCCACAGCCCTGCCAGCATTTGTTATTAGTTGATTTTTTTTGTGGGGGGTACCGGGGATTGAACTTGGGCCGTTGCACTTGAAAGCAGGTGGCAGAACCACTGAGCTAAATACCCAGCCCTTGATTCCTTGATAATTGCCAAGCTTTCTGGAGTGAGATGGAATCTCAGTGTTATTTTAATTTGCATCTCATGTATTTATTTGCTGTCTCCAATTCATCTGAGAAATGTGTATTCATTTCAGATGCCCATTTTTGGATTGGGTCTTTAAATTTCAAGAGTCTAATTTTCTTCAATTTCTTTATATATTCTAGATGTTAGTTTTTTGTTTGAGGAACTGCTGGCAAAAATTTTCACCCACTCTATTGCTTGTCTCTTCATCCTGTTGATGATTTCTTTTTCTGTGTAAAAGCTTTTTAATGTGATAAGATCCCAGTTGTTGATTCTTTGTAATTTTCCTGTGATTGGGGTTCTGTTCATAAAATCTGCTTACATCTAATGTCTTTAAGAGTTCTATCTATTCTGTCTTCTAGCAGATTTAGGGTTTCTATTTTAATCTTTAGATCTTTGATCTATTTCAATTTTAGTTTAGTACATGGTGAGAGAGATGGGTCTACTTTTAGTCTTTGGCATGTGGAAAGTCAGTTTTTCCAGTACCTTTATTAAAGAGGCTATCTTTCTTCCAATGAATGTGTTTGGCTCCTTTGTCAAAGATAAAGTGTCTGACCATGTTTGGAATGGTTTCTGCATCTCCCATTCTGTTCTACTGATCCTTTGATCTGTTTTTTTGTTTTTTTTTTTCCAGTACTATGCTGTTTTTATCACAGTAGCTTTGAAGTATAATTTCAGGTCAGGGATTGTGATGCCCCTGCCTTACCTTTGTTGCCCAAAATTGTTTTTGCTTTTCTAGGTATCTTCTAGTTCCACAGGGAATTTTAGGAATGTTTTCTGTAGTTCTGTGAAGTATGCTATTGGCATTTTGTTTGAGATTGCATCAAACCTGTATAACAATTTTGGGAGTATGGCCATTTTCATTATGTTGGTTCTTTCTACCCAAAAGCAAGGGATATCTTTTCATTTTCCGATTTTCTCCTTTTTTTCAGAGTACTGTAATTTTCAGTGTAAATTCTTTTGTTTTCTTTGTTGGATTGATTCTGAAGTATTTCTTTTTTGGGAGGATGCTATTATGAAAAGTGTGGTTTCCTTAATTTGTTTCTCAGTGAGTTGTTTGTGTACAGGAATGATACTGAATTTTTTTCCTTTTAACTTTATTAGTATATTTTAGGTGTACAATACAGCTACATTCATCATTAGGATCTTGTACCTTTACATGATGTAACTTGGTTTCCCATTCCCCTGCCCTGCCATCACCTTTCTACCCTTCCCTACTTACTAGTCTTTGTTTCATGTTTTTCCTTTTCTCATATTTTTCTTTTCCCTTCTTTCCTTTCCTCTATCCTTCCCACTTCCCCTACTCCTTTAGACATTTTCTTGCTATTTCACAATATCAATTACACATTTTGATCCTCATTTATGCTTTTAGTCTTTCACACCAAACTAACTGGTATTTACACGTGTGTCCTACTTATTTCACTTAAGAGTATGGCCTCAATGTGCATTCACTTTGCTATAAATGTCTCTAGTTTCTCATTCTTTATGTTGAGTAGTACTCCATTTTATAAAAAACAAAAACAAAACACATCTTCTTTATCCAGTCTCCAGTTGATGGGCAATTGCGCCATTTCCAAGCTTTAGCTAGGATTTGTACTGAGGATCAAACTTGTGTCCTTGTGCTTGCAAAGCAGGCAGCGGAACCACCGAGCTAAATCCCTAGTCCTGCTATTGATTTTTTTTTGGTACTGGGGATCAAACTCTGGTCCTTGTGCTTGCGAGGCAGGCAGCCGAACCACTGAGCCAAATCCCCAGCTCTGCTATTGATTTTTGACTGTTTACTTTGTATCCAGCTACATGACTGAATTTGGTTATTAAATCTACAAGTCTTTTGGTGGAGTTTTTGGGTTCTTCTGTGTAGAGTACCATGTCACCACAAATAATAATTTAACTTCTTTCTTTCCTATCTTTATTCCTTTTCTCTTCTCTAATTGCTCTGGCTAATATTTCCAGAACTGTATTGAACAGGACTGGTGATAGTGGACATCGTTCTCTTGTTCCTGATTTTAGAGTGAAAGTTTTCAGTTTCTGTCCATTCAGTATGATGCTGGCTGTTGATTTGTCACAGATGGCTTTTACAGACTGACATAAAGAACGTCTATTTCAATTTTCTGTAGGGATTTTCACTAATGGGCAAGCAATTAAAAAGAGGGAAAGATAGGGAACCAACAATAGGAAAATAATATGATGAAGAGAAACCAATATTTATCAGTTATAATCATTAATGTAAGCAGTCTCAATTCA
This sequence comes from Fukomys damarensis, assembly GCF_012274545.1. Taxonomy (NCBI): domain Eukaryota; kingdom Metazoa; phylum Chordata; class Mammalia; order Rodentia; family Bathyergidae; genus Fukomys; species Fukomys damarensis. The sequence continues at coordinate 29,298,090 of NW_022900935.1, forward strand.
CCAATCAAAGGAAACAGAATAGCAGAATGGATCAAGAAACAAGATTGAACATTATGATGCATACAAGAAATACTTTCTAACTCAAAGGAAATTCATAGACTGAAAGTCAAAAGATGGAAAGTAATACTTCATCTGACAAGAACCTTAAAAAAAAGCAGGGATAGCTATTGTATTTATAGACAAAGTGAACTTCAAGCCAAGACTGAGCAAAAGAGACCAAGAAGATCACAAGGTTGTTAAGGGAAAACTCCAAGAGGAAGAGATAACAATCATAAATATACATGCTCCAAACAATGGTTTACCCCACTATATAAAACAAATATTAACTCATGGCAATCCTCCTGCCTCAGCCTCCTGAGTGCTGGGATCACAGGCATGCACCATTGCATCTGGCCAATTAACACAAATTTTAAAGACACAAAAGTATTTTCCTTCAAAAGTATTTTCATTCATTCCAACTGGATTTTACTTTGGTCTATAGGTTTTACTGTGACTAGATACAACTAACTTGATAAAGCATATTTTGTATGTTTCTGCTTATATCTGCATTTGCCTAATTCATTATTCTATAAACTCTTTCCCGTATCCAAACATAAATCTATATACAGAATGGCCACTGGAATTCATTTGACCATAGCTGACCTCCATTTGACATATAATTTCTTTAACTGAGGAGAGGTCATGGGAAGAATGAGCAGATTGTGTTCATATCCTAACTCTGCCAGTAGAAAGATACACGTTCTTGGGTAAACAATCTCTTTTCTGTCTGTATGGATAAATCTATCTTTCTAAACTGATCTATATCTAGAATATAATCAGTAATGTAAGAGCAGTATTACCTTTCTGTATTTGAAATGGGGAAATATTTAAGATTTTAAAAATTTAATATGATTTCAGTTTCCTGACCTTATCTCTTTTATAATAGTTTAGGGTTTTCTTAGAATATTCTGTACTTTCCCTTTTATAACATTTATCAATTGTAATTTATTTAATGTGATATTCCCATATGATACTATAAGCTCTACAAATAGAGAAGTCACTTATGTATATCTGTATTCAATACAGTGTTAGCTTTTGAGGAGGTGCTTAACAATCACATGCTGAATCAATTTCTCTCTGTCTCTACCTATCTATCTATTTTGGTGCTGAAGACTGAACACAAGAGGGGTTTTTGTTTTTTTTTTTGGTACTGGTGTTTGAACTCAGGACCTTGTTTGTGCCTGTGAGGCACGTATGGTGCCACTGAGCTAAATTCCTGGCCCAAGAGTGAACATAAGAAATTGAACACACTAAGCATGTGCTCTACTAATGAGCACATCCCTATCCCCAAGCATATGCTGGATAAATGCCTCATCTTTACAGGCACAAAATACTTGTTGTTTGCAATAAAAATTACAGGGGAAAAAGATACTGCTCATCCACAAAGCAGCTACATCCGAGTCAATGCAAGTGATTAGCTGGCAGGGATGACCTTCTTGACACTCTGTGCATACTACAAAGGGACAAGCTATCACAGCTGGAATCCATTTAAGTACAAATACAGTTTATAATATAAGCATTCTAGGTAAACAGTTTTGTTTTGAAACAGATTGTTGCAAATAGGAAAGGTCATTCAATACAGGATCTCTCCCCCAGTAGGTGGCACCTGTTGTGAGAGGACTTTCTGAACAAGTAAGGAACTTCCTTTTTGCCTAGGGTTCTTTTCTCCTGTCTTTTTTTCCCTTCCTTCTTGCAAATATTCATTGAGCATTAACTTTATATTATGCATTGCATTAGCAATGGGTATACAGAGAAAGGCAACTGTTTAAAAGGAGAAGACATAGACGATCCTATATGGACCACTTTCATTATTATGTCATGGAGTCTGCTGATTTATTGCTAAGTGTTTATGGTTTCATGTTATTTTCCTCTTGTTCCTTAAAGAATGATGCTATGTCTACCTAGAATATTTCCTATCTTACTCAAAATCCTACTTGCTTTTGATGTACTTTTAGAAATACAGAAGGACCAACATGTTCAAAGAAGCCACTTCAGAGATGAAGAAACAGAAATTATATGAAGGTTATTGATGAATATAAGATCACCTAATAAAGTCAGTGGCAAAGCTAGGGTTTGAATCCAGATCTCCTGATAGGCTTCCCTTATTTCCCCCTTCCTAAGAGCCCATCCTGACCATCCTGATACACGGGCTGGTTCAAGCATGTAGCTCAGGATGAAATTTCCTATATTTATTATGTCACAGCTTCTTGTAAATTTGGAAATGGGCCTTCCATCTATCCCTAAATGCAATGAATCAAAATAACCTGAAATTACCTTATTATAAATACTTAGGGATAATAAATAAAATATAACAAATATGTTAAAAATTATTACTGAACATGTCAGAGAAGGTAGGTACATTCCTAGGTACGATAATAAAAAGGAAACTGAAAACAGAGCTATAAATGATCAGGTAATACAGAACATGATAAGGTATGCCAACCATCTTGACAGGTCCAAATGAGAGACCACAGACCTTGTTGTATGTGTGTGTGTGTGTGTGTGTGTGTGTGTGTGTGTGTGTGTCTGTGTGTGTGTGGTTGGGGGATCAAGTCAGGGTTCTTATATATGCTATTCAAATGCTCTACCACTAAACAATATCCCTAGCCCCTTAGGGACCTTATTTTGAATGCATGCAAGGGAAGGAGTTACAATTATTTCTGAGGTAATTTTCTTTTCTTTTTTCTTTTTTTGAGGCAGAGCTTCACTATGTAGTCTAGGCTGGCCCTGAACTCACAACAGTCCTTCTGCCTCAGCTTCCTCAATGTGCCACCATGCCCAGTGATCTCTGGGACAACTTTCACAGCCTAATGTGCAGGCAGGCTAATGCGTCACTGGAATTTGGGAGTAGGGCATGGAGGAGGAGGAAAAATGAGGATGTACTGGTCAACATTTTTACAAACTTGATAAACCTATAAGGCCACAGATTCCAGAACCTAAATAAACACCAAACAAAAGAAACATAAACAAGACCAAAGCACATCATACTGAATTGCTTCAAATTAATAAAAAGAAAAATCTTAAAAGCTATCAGAGAAATAACAATGTGTGCATGGGGAATAAAACAGGAATTAGAGCAAATTTCTTATAAAAAATAGCACCCAGAATAGTACAACAGTAATATCTTTAAAGTACTAAAAGAAAAAAAAAGTCTAGCAACCTAGAGTGCTATACTCAGTGAAATTATCTTTCACAACGGAAGTGAAATAAAAACTTTCAAAACATGTGAAGGATGAAAGAATCAATCACTAACATGTATATTACAGTAAAACCTAAAGGAAGAGCAGGGTGCATGCCTATAATCCCAGCATTTTAGGAAGCAAGGTAGGAGAATTGCAAGTTCAAGTACAGAATGGGCAACTTAGCAAGACCCTGTCAATACAAAACAAAACAAAACAAACCCCAAAGGTAACCTAAATGAAGTCTTTTAAATAGGAGGAAATGAATATTAGATGGAAATATATGTTTGTACAAATAAAGAAAATGGAAATGGGAGATTCACACGCAATACACGTGATTTCTTATTATTTAAATCTCATTTAGAAACAACTGACTGGATACTACAGATTTTTTTGAGAGAAATAGAAAGCCTATTTTGACATTCATATGGAATCTCAATGGAACCTAATAGCCAAAACAATCATGAAAAAAGAACAAAGTTGAAAAACTCACATTTCCTGGTTCCAAAACTTACCATAAAGTTATAGTAAATGAAATAGCATGGTTCAGACAGAGATCTGTCTGAGCCATTAAATGGTAAATACACTATATTGAAATTTTGTTCACTGCAGATATGTTCCAGACTGCTTCTTGATATCAATTTAATTCAAATGATTTAAGGGTGATAGACTAGTGACTACTATCAGTGTTCAGTGTCCAAGTTGTGCTTGATCTTAATGTGTTGCTGATTGTATCAGTTGTGGTAAAGCATTGCGGTTGATTTGATGAGCTGTTTTCTCTGATGTTATGAAGATGAGAATGTCTGTGGGTCATTAGAGACACAGAAGCTAGGGAACAACTATATCAGGAAGATTTGGGTAATAATCCAGAGATTAAACCAAGGACAGTCCAACAACAAAAATTAAAATGAGAAAACACTTAAGCAAGACACAAGGACAGACTTCCAGTTCACCAATGGCAAACAGTAGGGCAAATGAGGACGAAAAGGCCGATAGTGAACAACCAGGACACACTGAACTCAAAGCACAGGAAGTAACAAAACAGATCAATCCGGCTCTAGAAAAATTCAAAACAGAAATAATTTCCCAGATAACTATAGAGATAGTGAGCAAAATGGAAGTCGTGATTCAAGACTCTAGAGTAGAAACTGACAAAAGAATAGATGAGCTCAGGACCATGATAGAAGCCATGAAGGCCCAGCATAAGAAAGAAATGGAAAAAATAAACGCCCAACATAGGAAAGAAATGGAATCCATAAAACAGATTCAAACAGATATCCAGGAGATTAAACACTCTATTGAAAGTGTACGCAACACAATAAAAGAATCTGAAGATAGGCTCTGAGATATAGAAGATAAGATTGCAGTCAGTGACCATGAAAAGAGAGGTCTCTTCAAGACAGTAAGAGATCATGAGAAATCGATCCAACATCTCCTAGATGATGCAAAGAAGACTAACATAAGACTGATAGGAATACATGAAGGAGCAGGAGAAAATACAAATGACTTTAAAAAGCTGTTCAAACAACTAATGACAGAAAACTTCCCAACAGAGGGGAAGAATTTGACAGTCAGATAACTGAGGCATATAGGACCCCAACTAGCTACAATAAAAAAAAACTACACCTAGACATATAATAATCAAGATCCCAGAAACCCAACAGAAGAACAAAATACTACAAGCAGTAAGAGAAAAGAAACAAATCACATGCAAAGGAAAGCCCATCAGAATCACAGCAGACTGTTCAACACAAACCCTTGGGGCAAGGAGAGCCTGGAATGAGATATTTCAAGTACTAAAAGAGAACAACCTCCAACCTAGACTGATGTATCCAGCAAAACTCTCTTTCAAAATGGATGGGGAAATAAGACACTTCCACGACAAAGAACACCTGAGAAACTACATGAATACCAAACCAGCACTACAAGCAATTCTAAACAAGATCCTAGAAAAAGACAATGAAGGCAACAACACCATGAGGCCCAACAGAGCAAATCAAATAGGCAAGGCAAGAAATTAAAAGGAGAAGGTGAAAAAGTAAAAAGAGTCAACAAAAGGCCAATAACATGTCAATAATAAGTCAGTACATATCAGTTATAACCAGCAATGTCAATGGCCTCAACTCACCAATCAAGAGAAATAGACTGGCAAAATGGAATAAGAAGCAAAATCCAACAATATGTTGTATACAAGAAACACACCTAGTGCAAAAAGAAGCCCATAGACTGAAAGTGAAAAGATAGAAAACAATTCTCCATGTGACAGGAGCCCAGAAAAAAACAGGGGTAGCAATCTTATTTGCAGACAAAGTAAATTTCAAACCAAAACTGATTCTAGTATTATCGATGTAGGACGGTACTGTATCATACCTCTATGAATGTAAAATATCTTGTACCTGCTTTATGATACATAGTAGGGACTGTGCTTTATCAGAGCTACATTTAATGATATTACTCTAGAATGTTCTCTTTCCAGATGATGATTAAGATGCTAATAAAATAAAAATGGTCCCAGGTACCACAACAGCAACAGAACTTTGCTGTTTTCTGGATATTATTCTTTTCTTTGTTGTTTTGTTTTGTTTTTAATGGAATGTGCTGAATGTCTATCATTTTGTTCAGATGACTGCAGAACCTGGAAAAGCTGTTGCTGCTATCGATGATAACATACTGCTATTATTAGTCTTTTTATATAAATATAAATATATATATACATATTTATATAAATTGAATTTTGGGAAACTTTAATGGTGCTGCCAATTTTGGAAAAAGTCATACCAATTTACTGTGTTGAGTTGGCATTGTACAGAAATGGAGAGCCATATTGGTCTAGAAATGTTACTTTTTTTATTTTTCTTTTTTATTTTTTTCCATGTATACAGGGGTAACACATTGTACTAAATATGTGAGGTCATATCTATGTGGGTTTGATTACAGAAACTAATAAAGTATTCTCTAAATAATAATAAAAAAGAATAAGACTATAAGAGCAAGAAGCAATTTAAATATATTCAGGGAACATTTTCGTCTCCAGAATTAAGGATCATTTTAATGTTACATCCTTGCCTTTTCTCTTTTACTTTCCTTTTTAGTTTTATTTTAGGATTCCCTATTTTTAATGTTCATACAGAGATTTCTTTAACTGAAATACCGAATACTTTCACAATACAAACCCCTGGGGCAAGGAGAGCCTGGAATGAGATATTTCAAGTACTAAAAGAGAACAACCTCCAACCTAGACTGATCCTGTAAAACTCTGTTTCAAAATGGATGGAGAAATAAGACACTTCCATGACAAAGAACACCTAAGAAACTACATGAATACCAAACCAGCACTATAAGGAATTCTAAACAAGATCCTAGAAAAAGACAATGAAGGCGACAACACCATGAGGCCCAACAGAGCAAGTCAAATAGGCAAGGCAAGAAATTAAAAGGAGAAG
>NW_022900935.1:29304769-29378915 GCF_012274545.1 Fukomys damarensis
GAGTCAACAAAAGGCCAATAACGTGTCAATAATAAGTCAGTACATATCAGTTATAGCCAGCAATGTCAATGGCCTCAACTCACCAAAACTATCTGATTGTTTATTTGGTGGTTCCATATTAGTGCTTGGTTTACCTCTGATTAATCACCCTCTATGGCAGGGAGTGGGGAGATGGAGGAAGGAAGAACCTTTGTATGAGGGACAGAGCAAGCCCCTTACACTGCTCTTTAGGGTGGCCTAGGCTGTAGGGATCAAATGGGAAAACACATAGTGGGACTGTGCTTTGAAATGTGAGAAGGATTTCTACACTGGAAAGAATTAACCTTTTGTTAAAGGAAATCAGGAATGATTGAGAAGTCTCCATCTTTGTGATAAGAATGCATTCTCTGGTTTTAGGCCTAACTTGTGATTATGGTTTCCATTCTGTAAAAAGCTCTCATTTCCTTATTTATCTCATGAAATCTACCAATGACTATTCAAAGGAAAATGTAATTAAGTATCAATGAGTATCCTGTATATATTTTTATGTAAACTTTTAATCTCTTAAAGTCTTATATTAAAAAAATTCTTTCACATATGTATTCACAACAATTAAGTCGGCTCAGAAAGCTATCTATTCCTATGTATGATAAGGAAACTGAAACTTTTGGAATGAGTAGGCGATTTCCCCAGGTCACACAGCTTGTTAGAATGCACATCTCTTGGTATCTAATTTAGAGATCTTTCTTCTTCACTTCTCTTGAACCTGCATGCAATTGCACCTTTCTACCTGAAAATTTTCTTTTCAACAGTGCAAAAACAGTCCTTAAATCAGGGGAGGGGACAGCCATGAAATGATTTTCTGGATGCAAGGAATAAGCTGTTTTTACTTGTTTAATAAAATGAATAGGAAATTGATTACCAACTGACTCTCCACAGAAGAACAAGATGATAAAAAATGGAAATAAGGGGGAAAAGAAAACCCATGAGAAAATGAAAAAATGGAAATAAAGTATTTGTAAATAGGGAAGGGAGGAGGGGGTGAAGGGAGGGCAGGGGTAAGGGGAAAAAATGAGAACCAAGACCTGTCATGTAAAGGTACAAGATCCCAATTGTGAATGTGAGGGCAGGGGTGGGGAAAAAATGAGAACCAAGACCTGTCATGTAAAGGTACAAGATCCCAATTGTGAATGTGTAACTGTATTGTATACCTAAAATGTACCAATAAACTCAATGAGAAAAACAAAACAAGAATGGATATTTATTCCCAGGCTTATATTATCCTGCAGAGTTGTCTTCATATGCTTATGTATCTATTTCTCTCTTCAGACCATAGGCAAATTAAAGACTGCCTTGTTTAACTCTGTATCCTTAATCCTAAGCAAAGACTGGTAATTCTTATAAAATGAATACCAAATGAACACCGGCTCCATGGGCCTTTTCATTTCACTTTATATATATATCCTTTACTGAGCTGGTGACCAAACCCAGGGTCTTGAGTATGCTAGATTAGTGTTCTACCACTGAGATACATAGCCAGCTGCATTTTAAGTTTGTATCTGCTAAAATGATTTGTTTATAACATAATTAAGGAACTATTAGTGCTCAAAATCAGTGAAAACAGATTATAGCAAATATAACACTCAATATTCTTTCAAGTTTCTACCTATTATATCACAGATTGAGCCTAAATGTTAGACTAACTTATACTTTAGTTTTAAAAATAGAAAAATTTCAGAATAGTTTATTGTAGGATTTTGAAAACAGATGAATTCAAAGTTATAACTTCCAAGTCCTAACTGTGATCATTTTGTTTTGCTAAAATGTTTCTGGAATTTCTGGAGATGTTTAGAAAAGATTATTTTTCATTTGGATAACTGGTATGTGGGACTGAGTTGAAAAGCTGGATATAGGACTGGTTTGCTAATTTTTTTTAGCATCAGAATTTCAGACAGTGGATTGCTGTGTCAATGTCTACTTTAGAGGAAACAGACAAACTTGTGAGAGTGTATGTTAAGGCTAAGCCAATCAGGAACAAGTTATGTACCTGTTAACCTAGGACAGAACCTGAACATTTTTCAACATGATGCCTCAGTTCAGACCCCATCATAGTTTGCTCAGACCATGGCATTTGCTTTCTACTAGGGTTCTCACAAATTCTAATCCCTTCCCGTAGAATTCACTAATTTATAACACAATTTATATTATATTACAGTTTATATAACATATCTATAATTTCTGCATACCTATCATATGCTAATCCTACTGTTAGGTACTGGCCACAATAAAATGAGTAAGACAATTTCCTCTTCTCACTGGTTGTGGGAGACATGTATAAACTTAGAAGGAAAGGTAATATATATATAAGGGCTGATGATGGGTTAGTCATTTTCTGTACGTTGTTTCTTTTTATTTCTATATTAGCACAATAGGGTATTATTTCTACTTGATACATGGTAAACAGAGACTTTAACTAAGCTGGCTATGTGACTAGCCCATAATTTATATCTATCTTGTAATGAACTGAATTATACTTAGGCCTGTCTGTGTCTAATGACTATGTGTTTTTCACTAAACCAATGGTTCTCAAATTTTAAAATACAAAGAAGTCACGTTATAGGAAACTTTGAAAATGGACTCTCTGGCTCATCAGCAGAAATTCTGATTTAGCAGGTCCAACATGTAAGCACAGAAAACTATTTTTAAGAAATGTGTGCTCAATGAACTACACTAAAAGCACTGAATTTCAAAAAGCAAACTACACACACACACATATATATATATTGTGTATATATATATATATATACACACAATATATATATATATATTAGCACAATAGGGTATTATTTATGCATAATACAGGCACACACACACAAAGAAAGTAAGCTTTATTATAGAAAGGAACAAATTGAGCAAAGAGGTGCCATGGCTATCAAAATTAGTGCCCTAAATCACAAATTAATCATGTCGATTTTCTGCTTAAAAGAAGTGAATATTCAGTTTTTTCAGCTTAAGTTTCAAACTCTGTAACAGGAACAGATGTACTCTAAGATAAACGTGTCCTAATGTACATATTGCATCCTTTCATTCCTCCTTTCTTTGCATAAACTCCTTGCTTTACTGAATTACTTCTCATTTTCTACATATCCCAAGTCATCTGACACCTCCAAGCTCTATCTCAAATTTTTGCAATGTCCTTATTCCTCAAACCAAATAATTTCTTTCTATTTACTCTTTCAAACTTAGTTTATATCATTATTACAAAAGAAAATACTTCTGAGTATTTACTAGATGTCAGCTACCAGTATAAGTACTTTACAGGTGTCAACTGATTTAATATTAACTACAATCCTGTCATTTTGTTTTGCTAAAATGTTTCTGGAATTAATTGAAGTAAGAAAGACACAAAAAGACTAAATGAGTTTTCTCAAGGTTGTACAGCTGCTAGGTTGCAGATCTAGGATTTGAGTTCAGGCACTATGGCACTGTGAGCGCTTACAGCTATCTCTCATGAGACAGCAAGCTACTCCCAGGTAAGAATACTTATTAACAGTCTAATTTAAACTGTATCTGTATTTAGAATCTTCTAGTTTACTCTCATGTTTTACTATTCTAATATTCTTTCCATTCTTGTGTATGGACTGTGTCTTCCCATTTTGAGCTTAACTATTCTCTTGGTTGCTTTAGAAACTGAGGTTTCATTTTTAGAGATAAGGGACAAGTGTTCTGAGGGCAGAAAAGGAAATAATTTTTCTTGGACTGAAATACAGAGAAAACATTTTACCTGCTAAACTATGTTCAGTGGCTAAAGAGAAAGCACATGAATGGGTAATGAATAATGTTCTATCCAAAGTGAGCAAATGGGCAGATTTATGCTAGACCAGTTCCTTTCTTGAAAGAAGGATGACATTTTTGAAAAGCCAATGTAAAAGGGCTCTCAGGGATATGATCATTTGTTTTCCACTGTTGGCTGGTCCTGACTTTCAAGCAAAATCCTATAGTTCAATCCTCTAGGAAATAGTAATTAGATATAGCTATACATTCAAATTGATTGTTGGATTAAGGAGTTGTATAGGTTTTATCCCTTCCCAGATAAGAGAGGCTTACAAATACTTAGGCCTGGCTGAAAAATTGAATCTTACTATCGATTTGCATGAATAAACTAGATTAGGATTATAAAATATATGTTCTTTGTCTCAGATATACTTGGAATATTTGCAGTGGAGAAATTCCACAGGTTTTATTCTTTGTATTTTACATGCAGTTATTCTAGGCTATCTTTTCCTCAGAGTAAATCCTTTATATTTGCTAGAGCAGTATAATCAAATGTATATACATGCATAAAATAGAAAATCCTTATGAAAATGAGAAGTTAAGGAAGCATTTTTTTCAAGCAAGAATATGGAAAATAATTTTTTTAAAAGGGAATGTTTTTAAAAATAAAATGCTAGCATTTTAAAATATTTGAATATCTTCAATGCTCCTCAGCTACTGTATGTTCCATTAAAAGAGAAACATTTAAGAGAAAATAACACTAAAGGAAGAAAAAACACCAGGCCTGCCTCTGTAAGTAACCTTAGGGAAATAACTTACGTAAGTCTCAGTGTTTTCAACTGTAGAATGACAAGGTAAGATTAAATACATTCTCAAATTCCTTTCAGTTCAGCTTGGATTAAGAATAATAATAATAGTAATAGATAATATTTATTTATACAGTTTATTAAATACTAGGTTCTAGTGATGCTTCAATGTATAATATTTTTTTTAATCTTCAAAGTATACATAGAAGATAGGTACTATTATTATCTCCATTTTATGTAAGTGAAAACTGGAAACTAACAAGTCAGTGACCTAGAACTATATTTTAAACAAGCATCTCAGATGACTCTAATGCTGGTGGTCCCTGCACACTTTTTTGAAAATTGCCACTTCAATGGCTAGTTTACATTTGTAAAATTGGCAATCAAAATTATTGTCTATAAAATAATTACTATATTACTTGGGGAAGTCATTCAATACTCTGTGTTACAGTTTTGTCTTTGCTAAAATGGATACAGCAACACTTATCTTGGAGAATTTGTAAATGACCCAATCCCATGCCTATAATGGTAGCTATTATCATAGGCATTCAAAAAGCTGTTACAACAAATGAAAGTCCAATTAATACAACCCATTATCGCTGATTTATTTTCATTTTTAAACATTTTATTTTCAAGTGAGCACACAGTAAAATGGATTACTTTGGGCCATTTAATTGTCGAATTCTTGCATAAGTATAGATTCATGTAACCAACTCCACTGTATGGACACAAACAATTCCATCAACTACTAAAAGTCCCTCATGATATCCCTTTGAGGTTATACTCTCTCCTCTCTCTCTGTCCCCACAGTTTTTTATTCATCCATGTATCCAGTGAAGATGACCTGAAGGACAATGATGGATGTTTAGGTTGGATCTGGTTTTAGTAAACATGACTAGAGAATCTATTAACATTTATGTACAGTTTTTTTTTTCCATGAATGGAAGTTTTCATTTTTGTAGAGTAATACCTAGCAGTGGATTGCTGGGTCATATGTTAAGTGTATGTTTAACTCTCTGAGAAACGGTCAGATTGTTTTTCAGAGTGTGTTCACATCAGCAAATTGGTAAGAGTTTTAGGTGTTTTTCATCAGGTATCTTGGTATTCTCTTTTTTAACTTAAGGGCACAAAGAATCTCTAATCCAAGTTTTCAAAGCTGTGCAAAGCTGTGATGAATAGTTAGCACACAGGCAGAGACACTCTTCAAAATGACAGTGGGGAGACAGACAGTGAATGGTGCCTGGGCCAGAGGTCCTCTGGCCATATACTAGGCAAGGAAATCTGGTGCAGGGAAGACACAGAGACAACCATGATATTTACCAGACAGTAAAGGAAAAGAGAGAATGAGGTCATTGGTGGAAGGTGACAGAGAACCAGGGAACCAGGAGTTGGACACACTATACATTTCTTTCTCTTCTCAAATCAACAGAAGCAAATGGATCCATGGAGGCCTATAGTGGGCCACATCTGGAGCACAGACTGCAAACAAGATGTGGGCTCAGAGGAAGGGACAATCTTCATAGCTTTAAGCAGGCAACTGAGTGGTCCACAGGGATAAACTGCTTGGCTGCTGGCAATCAGACTGTGACTCTAGTGTAGAGGAACTCTTTGGACACTTTGGGCTAATGCTGTAACAACTGTTAAGATTTTTGTTTTTATTTCTATTTTTTTGTTGTAGTTATTTTGTTTCATTGCTTTTTCTTTTTAGCTTTTGATTTGGGTCAACCACAGAAACAAAAACAAAGCAACATGAAAGAAAATGTCTCCAAACACTCTTTAATTTTCCCAAAGTAAATCCAAGGGGCGTGGATGGAAGGAAATCAAACAAAAGATAGCTGAGCTGCATAAAATAATTAAGGAAGAAGTAAAGATACTTAGTGAGCTCAAAGATGATGTAATCCATAATGCAGTAGAACTATCAAACAAACTGACCAATGTGGTTATGGAAGAAACAGATAAAAAAATTGGAAGGGGTGACCAAATGGTTCAAAACAGGAATAACAAATTTACCAAGGAAACAGACACCATGAAGAGATGCTAAACAGATCCTGGAGATAAAGAATTCTGTTGAATTCCTGAAGAGTAGAAATGATGAATGTGAAGAAAGTTTCAGAAATCAAAGACAAAATTGGAATCACATAATGATATACTCAGGGAAACATTAAAAACATGACAGAGAGCAAGAAAAATCATCCAATGGCTACTAGATGATGCTAAGAAGACTAACATAAGGGTAACTAGACTTAGAGAAGATAGAAATCAGCACACATGAAATAAAAATATTTGTTTATAGAAATCATAGTGAAAAGTTTCCAAAGATGGTGAAGGATCTCAACATATAAGCAAGCGAGACTTACAGAACACAGACTAACTAGGATGAAAAAAGAAGCCTTCCATGACATTTCATAGTCAAAATTCAAGAAATCAAATGCAAAGACAATCTTAAAAGCTGTCAAGAGAAATGGAGTTTAAAAAGCCAGAAAATCAGATGGAATGGATATATCAAGCAAGGTGAGTAGTTCAATAAAAAGGAAAAAAGGAGACAACAAAATAAAAATAATACAATGATGGAATTAAATTATTATGTTTCTGTAATAACTTTCAATGTAAATGGCCTTAACTCTCCAACCAGAAGACAGATTAGCACACTATATAAAAAAACAGAATCCAACAGTCTGCTGCATTCAAGAAACTCATCTGGTCCAATACAAATTTCATAGACTAACAAATAAAATGATGAAAAAAATACTGCATACACCAGCATCCTGAAAGCAAGTTGAAATTAAAAAACAAATATTTGGAAATAGTTTTTTTATAGCCAGCTAAAATTTTCTAGAGGGGTATTTTCTAATATATATCCAGAACAAATAAAAAACCCAAAAACATCTTTAGGAACGTAAGATATTTGAAGGTATAGAGTGTTAGTGAATCACTTCTAGCCTTAATGCTTTGTGCTAAAAAGTAGTCAGCAATGATGAATATAATAGGAAATGGTAGATATATATGGCTATTGTTGAAATGAAATAGGTAAGGTGAAATTAAGATATTGTTCCCTCACAAATAGCCCTCAATTATGAGATATATATATATATTTGGCTGATAGTATATTCCTCCAAATTAGCTATTTACTAGAAAAGCATACTTTTCTCTTCTAGAAGACACTTCTCAACAAGTCTTCCTGCCACAATGTTGCTAGTCTTTTGAATTTCAGATTAAAAGAATTTTTCTCTGGTGCAATGTTTGTATAACTCAACTCCCTGCATATAACTTGATCTGAATTCTAGGTATATAGGAAAATTGTTGCTAGGGATAGTTTCATAAGGATGTGCCTTGGCTCTCCAACTTTAGATAGTAAATTCCATAAAGAATAGGATGGTACCTCAAATTATTATAAAAAAGTCATTAATTGAAGAAATTGTATGTATTAATCATGTACATATTCTGAAATATGGATGCATTTTAAATGGCCAAATTGAGCTAAACAACACATGCATAATCTCACATAATTATCATTTTTTATGGCAAGACCTCATATTTTTTAACCTCTCCAGAAATAACTAGTGGTAGTCCCTCAATTTGGTAGAAAAAAATCTAAGGTGATAGCAGAATACATATGAAAGTGTACTTTCTGCCTTCAAATTCCTTCTCATAAATGAGGTCATTTAGTTTCTCATGGGAAAGATAAATTCAAGAATGTCTCCAAAGAAAGGGGTATGTTCATGAACAATATTTAAAACAAGAAAATTTTAAAATTATTTTTAAAGGACTTACATAAAAGAAAGTGTCTTCCTTAACATAAACCTGGTGTCTGCCAGGTGTATAGCATTGAGAGGGTCTTAACAGCCATGTGACAAGATTTTGGAAGTAGATTTGAATTTTTATTTGGAGAACACAAAGATAGCTACTTTTAAAACAATGGCACATGAGAAAAATATAATAACTAGATCTATCACCCACAAGCCAGTTACTATTTCATAACTAGAAAAGTAAATATACTTTGTTAGGTCTTAGTGCTAATAAAAACAAAAAATGGATGGGTTGGACTAGCCATTTAACAACAAATGCTTTTACTGTAAAAAGTGGTGACAGCCCAAATCAAGAAAGAATGCATTACTGAGATATCATCAATTGTGTTCTGTCATTACATGGAGTTCCACCCAGTCTAAGCTTGTCAAAAAGTGTTACTGTAATCCACAAAGAAGTTTCCACCTCAGGCAAAAGGGAAAAAAATGTGAAGGACTGGCTCTGAACAGGTGTGTCGAATTGTAATGCCAATGTTCAGTCATAAATCTCTTTTCATTAGTTCATCTCTCACAATTATTAACTTCTCTGAGGTGTCAGCTGGGATGAAATGATCCATCAGCAGGCATTTTAAGAGCAACAAATGTAAACAAGGAGGAAACACACACACACACACACACACACACACACACACACACCCCCAATAGTGAGCATTCCATGCACAAAATTAGACAGGTATGACAAAGTTTCTTATTCTATAAGAATATAATTATTTTGGAATCTAGCAATGTCTAATTGTATTGTTCAGGTGAGTACATCTTGACTCTATCTAATCTTGCTAAGAACAATTATTCAGTTTATTCCATGATTCTTTAACATAATTGCACATCAGCTTTACAAGGAATCATGACGCATGCAAAGCAAGTGTGTATTCTAACTTTGACATAGCTATATAATCTTATCATCCTAAGTTTAGTTTTTTTAAATTATTTTGAGATGGGGTCTAGTTATATAGTTCAGGCTAGGCTTGACATGGAGCAATCCTTCTGGAGTTACACATGTGCATCACACATGTGCCCAGATGAACTTAATACTTTTCTAAAAAATAGCTTTAATAAGATGCAATTCACATACCATACTATTCATCCAATTAAAATGTGTATCTCAATTCTTTATGTACTCACAGATACAGTCTACCATCATCATCATCAATTTCAAAACATTTATATCAACTGAAAAAGAAATCATACACACTTTAGGCTATCAACCTTCTTATCCTCCCAATACACTACCACCTCCTACATCACTAAGCAATGCTGTACTACTGTTTCATAAATTTTAGTTTATTAGTACACGTGTGTAGTACATCATGTTTACATTCTTTGTGGGAGGGTGGTATATAACACATCTCAGATTTCTTTTTTCACCCCCTTTACCTTCCCTCCCCCCCATCTCTTGATCCCTTTGTTTTGTACATGTTTGTAGTACATAATGTTTGCATTCCTTGTGTGGAGACAGTATATATACAAAAACAGCCCACCTCTAGTCTTTTTCCACCTCTAGTCTTCATCTCTCAGTCCCCTTCCCCTTTGAGGAAGACCTAGACTTTCATATGAGTGGGATCATATTTTAAGTGGCTTACCTCAATTAGCATTATGTGTTTAAAACTTATCCATGAGGTAACATGTATTAGTTTTTGTTTTGTTTTGTTTTCTTGAGATAAGTTCTGGCTATGTAGTTCAGGTATGCTGGGATTACAGGCACACTGACCACGCCTGGTGATGAAGCATGTACTAAAATTTGAACTCACTATGTAGCCCAGGCTGCTCTTGAAACCACAGCAGCCTTCCTGCCTCAGCCTCATGAGTGCTGGGATTACAGACATGCTCACCATGTCTGGTGATATAACATGTATTAAAACTTCATTCCTTTTTATTGCCAAGCAATAGCTTACTGTATCTATAGATCACATTTTTTTACACATTTGTCTAGTGATGGACATATTAGAAGTTTCCATCTTTTGGCTACTAAGAAAAAACACTACTATAAACATTCATGTATAAACTTTTTTTTTTTGGTACTGGGGATCAAACTTGGATCCTTGCGCTTGTGAGGCAGGCAGCAGAATCACTAAGCTAAATCCCTGGCTCTCATGTACAAATTTTTGCATGGCTATATGATTTCATTTCTTTTGGTTATATAATTGGGAGTGAAATGGCTGGGTCATATGATAACATTACATTTAATCAATTGGGGAGCTGCCACCGCTAGGCTGTTTTTCAAAGCTTTTGTACTATTTTATATTCCCACTAGTAATTACTGAGAGTTCAGATTTCTCCATAAACTTTCTATATTTTTTATTTGACTTTTTGATTCTACTTACCATATTAGGTATATAAAGTAGTATCTTTCTGTGATTTTGATTTGTATTTACTTGATGACTAATGAGGTTGAACATCTTTATCTTCATTGAAAAAAATGTTTATTAAGAGTTTGTGCACAGCTTTTTATTGGAGCAATTTCTTTTTTGTTATTGAACTGTAAGAATTCTTTACATATCCTAGGTATTAGTCCTTTGTCTGAGGTGTAGCTGGCAAAATTTCCCCCCATTTTGTGGGATGTGTCTTCACTCTGTTGTTTCCTCTGCTGTTTAGAAGCTTCTTAATTTGACATAATCGCAGTTTTTCCAGAACAATTTGCTAAAGAGGCTATGTATCCTCTAGTGTATATATTTGGCCCCTTTGTAAAAAATCAGGTGGCTGAACATAGCTGGGTTGCTTCTGCATCCTTTAATGTGTTCCACTGAACCACATGTCAATTTTTTTGTGTCAGTGCTACACTGTTCTTAATTGCTGTAGCTTTGTGGTAGAATTTGAAATCCAGGATTGTGATGCCTCCTGCTTTGTCTTGTTATACAGGATTGCTTTTGCTCTTTTGGGACTCTTGTGTCTTCATACAAATTTTAGAATTGCTTTTTTAAATTTTGTGAGGAATAATGTTGGTATTTTGTCATTGCAATAAATCTACATATCTGTTTTGAAAGTATGGACATTTTGACAATATTGGTTCTGTCTATCCAGGAACAGAGGATATCTTTCCCTTTTCTAATGTCCTCTTTGCTGTTTTCAGGGTTCCATAGTTTTAGTTGTAAAGGTCTTTTACTTTCTTCGTGAGGTTAATTCCTAAGTATTTAATTTTTCATGATGATACTGAGAATGGTATTGTTTTCCTAATTTCTTTCTTAGTGAGTTCCTTATTGGTGTATAAGAATGTTATTTGTGTGTTGATTTTGTATTCTGCTACATTGCTGAATTTAGTTAATAATTGTAGAAGCCCTTTGTGGAACATTTTAAGTCTTCTATGTAAAGGATCATGTCATCTGCAAATAATGATAATCTGATTTCTTCCTTTACTATATATATGTTTTATTTCTTTTTGTTGCCTGATTGCTCATGCTAATGTTTCCAGTACTATCTTGAACAGGAGTAGTGATAGAGGACATCCTTGTTATAGTTCTGATTTTGGAAGGAAAGCTTTTAGTTTTTTCATATTTATTATGATGTTTGCTATTGATTTGCCATAAATGGCTTTTATCAGATTGAGGTAAGGTCTCTTTATACGTATTTTTTTCAGGCTTTTAATAGGTAGTGGATTTTTGTCAAAAGCTTTTTGTTCATCTACTTATATGATCATGTGATTTTTGTCCTTGCTTTGGCTATGTGTATTAATATTTCCTGATCTGTGCATACTGACTTATATTTGTATCACTGGGATGAAACTTACTTGGCCATGATCTTTTGATGATTTGTTGCATTTATTTGCCAATACGTTATGGAGAACTGTGTCTGTGTTCACTGAAGAAATTGGTCTGTAGCTTTTTTAGTTGGGTCCTTTACTTGTTTTGGAAACAGAGTAATGCCGGTGTCCAGGAATGAACTTGGAAGTACTCCTTCTCTTTCATTCAATTTCATTAAAGAGTTTGAGGAACACTACTGCTAAAATATCCCCAAAAGTCTTATAGAACTCACCAGTGAATCCATGAGGAACTGGGATTTTCTTAGTTGGTCGGTTTTTTAAATTACTGCCTCAGTTTCACTGCTTGTTACTGGATTGTTCAGAAATTTTTATGTTTTTGGAAATTCATATGTATTTAGGACTCTATTTTTCAAGATTCTCCAGTGTGATGGAATACAATTTTTTAGAGTAATTAATCGTAATTGTTGTTGTTCAGTATGATTTTGCCTTTTTCATTTCTAACTGTATTGATGCAAGACTCTTCTACCCCAAACTCCACTTCTACTGTCTTTTTATCTTTTTTTTTTTTTGCAATGTTAAGGGATTGAAATCAGGGACTTATGCATGTAACATTAACATTCCATTAACTTTGCAGTTGGCTTTATAATTTTCTTGGCAATAGCAGAATTTACATACAGTTTTACCACAAGAAGAGCACTTAAAAACAGTTTCCATTCTGGTGTTTATCTCTTCTCTGTTTTTAGCAGTAAGATTTCTTTAAAAATAGTATTATTTCTCTCTTGTTCAGAAGAAAAACTCAGATTTAACAGAGAAGTATGTCGTTGGGTTTTGTTTAATGATGAAGCAAAAACTTTGATGGCTTCATGCTTTTATGAAAAATGTCCTAACAAAAACACTTGGCACTAGGAGTAAACAGACTTTTATAATAAATTTTTCATATTTTCACTTCTTAATCAACTTTCCTTTTATGGTAACTGTGTGTGAAATCATCACATTTGGAGTCAACTACCTTGGCATCTTCAATATAAGCCTTAGAGTTCTTGAATTATGCCTACCTTAATATCGAACTAGTTTGAAATATGTTATACTAGTTTGCTGTGTTTATTTTAGTATGTTCTTTGTTATTTTCATGCTTCTGTGAACCACATTTGAGCCATAATGAACTTTGAGGAACTAAGATATAACTAATTTAAGCTAGGAACAATGAAGGCAAATTTAGCATTAATGTAATTAACATGAAAGCTCATACACCGAAGTCATCGGCCCCAGTTAGAGGCGAAATGAACTTGAAAAAAAATGACTCATTGCTTGTTCATACCTAACTGCCTGTGACCTTGGTATACAGTCAGGTACTCCAAGAATCACATCCGATAAACACTATCCTAGAGATCTTTGCTATTCCTGACATGAGGAAGGAATGTGAAGAACACATTGTTAGTACCTTCATTTTTACTTGTTCTAATTGCTTGTATCTTACACTGGGAAACTGTAAGAATTGTTCTGTGTGTTCTTTTATCACTGTGTCAAAATGCCTACATTGCATGCCTGGCTCACCCTGGTTAGGTTTTCCCAGGGCTTCATCCATCTGACCACTTGGAAGACTGTAACTGGAATTTATGGGTTGTAGGCTCCATGACCTTGTATGTCTTGCTCATATCTGTCTACCTAGTCCTTCACGTGTTGTCTGTTATATTAGTAAAAGCTCCATACTTATTAAATAAGTATACTAATCAAAATGAGATCATCATCTGCTGTGATTTGGACCAAACCATGGGGAAGAAAATCACTGGACCAAATATTCTCTATCTGAGCAGAAAGAATGTATCTACCAAAAGGCACTTCTGATATACTCAGCTATCCAGTTATTTTCAGAATCATTAACAGCTAAAAGGATTAGTCCTTTCTCTTCAAAATTCCTTCTGAATAGTTGATCTTCTATGACTTTTCCTATTTCAGAAGAATTCTGATGTTTAAAAATGTCTCGTATACAACACAATCTTGCATATCACATTGTTTCTCTCTTATGAGAAACCCAGAATAAAAATAAGCCAAATAAAAGATAGATAATAAGAAGTAGGGTCTCAAGGGGGAATCGTAAAGAGATAAAGGGAAGGAAAAGCACATGAAAAAAGGAATTAATGTGTTATGTACCTGTATTAACTTCCAACAAGGAATATAAACATCATGCATTACACATGTACTAATAAACAAAAACCCTCTTTAAAAAATCTCATATGTATGTTTGTATATAACTATATTATAGGAAACTCCTAACAGTACTACTTTCCAGTGAGTAGTCTTTCTAGCTTTAGGAAGTGATGTGTATATGTGTGCTCAGGGGATGGCATTTTAAACAAATAGAGAGCAAAATATCCTTTTAAAGGTTGTTCTTGTTATTAAATTTTGCTTTAGTTTTGAGTAAGAGATTGTCTTTGTTCTTTGTGTGTCTTGTGATGACTTATTCCTGCACTTAAGAAAAAGCAATAGATGTCAGAATCTATTCAATTTGTCACTGTTAGTTATGCAAGGAGAATGGGTATGAAAATGGTGAGATTTTAAATCTAGTAAAGAAATAGGTGCAAATTGCTTAAAACAGTAACATTAAGACAAAGCTTAGGGCAAAAATTTTTTAAAACATATTCCATATAGCAAACCACAAAGTCAACTATAACCTTTCACAACACAAAAACTGCCATGAGCTAAAAAGCATACCATTCATGTGCTGTGGCAGTACTGTTTTTAAGTTCCAAATCAGAAACCTTTACAACAAGTCTAAAATATCCCTTTGGCATATTTTGCTCATGTTTTGCTGATGTATTCTTAGAATTACCAAACACACAAGAGTGACATAATTGCCCTTGAAATTTGCCTGGATCTCCAACATTTGGATGTGAAAATTTCCACTGCTCAGATATCAGAGTTTCAGCTTGAAGGGCATAATTCTTATATCCAGGACAGAGTTCTAATTAAACAAGTGTTGAGAGAGGAAACAAATAAAACCACAAATAGATCAGGAAATTGGTATTACAAACTCCGACTATCAGATATTTCTAGACTATTTATAGCTAAAAATAAAGTGCACATGAAAAACATTTAATTTATTTATATGTTAGAAAGCACCTATTATTTGCATCTCAGCTTTAAGCAACAATAAATTCAAAACAAACAAATAAATAAAAATTAAAAGATTCTAAAATGTGGCTACTGTCATAAGTGATTTTTTTTCTTCTCCACTCTCTCTTTGCCAATAGCCCTCATGAGTACCTCTCTGTCCACAGACCTGTCCCTGTGATATGGACATTGTAGGTGCTCAGTAAACATTTTGCAAAATGAAGCTAGTCATAAAAATGTCTGAAAGGAAAGCCACAGAAAAATTTTGTAAGAAACAGAGGCTCAAGTAATGACCTGATTACAAATAGAGGAATCAATGATATAAAGATCAGTCCATTTTGGGCCACTGAAGAGTGATTAGGAGTACAAAAACATTTTAGGATCTTAGATTAATAAAAGTTTTATACTGTATGTAGGTATTTCTGGTTGTACTAATAGAATAGAGTATTGAAATCATGGATATAACTTAACCAAAGTTAAGTTTAAATAAATTCAGGCCCAGGAAGCCACTGTCTACACACTAATTTGATTTTAATTGTAAACTTAACATAAAGTTTTATTTGTAATTTTTTTTCAAAATTAAAGACAACTTCATAATTATAAGGGACAGTGTTTCTTAGCATATATTCAACAAATACCAAATCATTATAACCTAGGCATATTCCAAAAAAAGTGAACTTAGAAAAGCTTTTCTTAGGAACTCTATTTATAACCTGAATGATAACTGTCATGAAGACATTCTTAGAGAAATCCTTACCTCTTATAGTTAATTTTCAATAAAAATTTCAATTATATGAAGCCTTGGATTTTTCTTGTAACCCTCATATTAAATTTTGTGTGCAGTATTAAAGGAATTAAAGTCAATTTCTTTAGCAATAAATTATGGGGAACACAAATTAAGATGAAAGAATGAACTAGGAAAATGCATGCAAATATTATCCACTCATATTATTTATTACACAGCATAATCTGTAAATCTGGTACTAATGAGACTCAAGATTTAAATGGTTGAATAATATGTTTGGTGAATTATTATCAATCAATGCCTCTGTTCCAGGATAAGTGTAATCTTGAATGGCAACACACCTATTATTACAAATTCCTAACTAAGTACAGTACTTCGACATTTCAAAATGTCACAAAATATAGAGTAACAGATAAACATCTTTCCACCATCTACTCAACTGCCTTTCCTTCAGAGTAAAGGAAACATTATTAAGAAAATCTGGAATCTCAACATCTTTAATCAGCACTAAAAGAACCTAATGATCATTAAAATCAAAACTAGCTCTAACACTCCAACGTTTTCATATGTTAGTACAGATACATCAAATTTTATGTCTCTATAATGAAATAGTTATTTAAAGTTATTTTATCTCGTGAATCTTCAAACATTAATTTTTTTCAATCACTTAACAAATACTGAGTGCTGATTTTGCTCTAGGTACAATACTAGGGGACAGAGTTATCAACACAAATATGATATAACACTTACTCTTAAACTGAAAGCCTAATGAAAGACAGAGATAAGTAATAAAACAAAGTACAATAGTATAGGATTA
This sequence comes from Fukomys damarensis, assembly GCF_012274545.1. NCBI lineage: Eukaryota > Metazoa > Chordata > Mammalia > Rodentia > Bathyergidae > Fukomys > Fukomys damarensis. Next base: position 29,321,499 of record NW_022900935.1, read on the forward strand.
TATTAAAACTTTATATATTTTGCATTTGCAGTAACTAAAGAGTATTATATTTAAAAAACTCATTATACCTGGAAACTTTTTTATTATCACTTAGAAATCATATTCTCCTTTGTTAGTTTTATGAAAATTATTTAAAAAATTAAAAGTAAACAAAAGTTAGAAATACAGTTTTACACAGATCTGTAAGTTTAGCATCTTAAATTAACAAATGGTAGTATTTCACTTAAGGCTGTTTTCCAAATACAGAAATTTCTTGATTGATCAAATAGTAATAATTGATTACTTGAGATTTTTACAGCTCTTACCAGCTATATGACCTTAGTTACATTTGCTAAACTTTCGACCAGCAGTTTTCTCATCTGAAAAGAGAATTATACTAATCTGGGCTGGATTATTTTCCATCTGTCCCCAGGATCCATGTTCTACATAATGTTTGACTCAAGGTGGTTTTTCTGCCTTCCAGTTCTAATTGGGTTAGGTCAGTAAGAAGTACTTGCAGGAGATCCCAGTAAGGAAGGAAATGAAAACTATTCTATAGTGGCTCTCATTACCAGGCAACCAAGGTTAGCTATCTATCTCTGTCTCTCTGAAAAGCAGTCCTTTCCACATAGCCCCCTTTACTAAGCCTAGACCTAAAATTTAGTGATAAAACCCTATATAGGAGACAAAATATCCCAGATGTAGTTCTGGAAATGTGCCTTAAACTCATTTCTTGCAAATTGACCTCCTGTTACCACTCTGAGTCTAGTGAAGTGTAAGCAGTCCATAAATTTAGACAAGTTATTGAGCTTTGAGAGCACAAAAAGACTAAAATATAAACTCAATGGCATAAAAGACTGTGGTTCATCTAGAAATGTATTTTCATGATCCTTAGTTATCAATTATGATACAGGCATGCATCATCATTTGACAGATTACCTCATCAAAATCCTATGAAATGTCTGCCTAACTTTTGACCTTACCTCGTCTTTTATATCTTCTTGTTGTTGGGCTGAGAATATCTCCATTGCAGCCATAAGTCTCATCATCAACTCATCCACTGTAGTATTACCTGGCAGCATATAGAGTACCAAACTTTATTGTATATAAACTTCTCATATATAACCTCAAAGTATTTAAGTTATTAAAATGGTAATAACTGTACAATTAATCAGAAAGCAAAAACTACAGTCTAAAAATTAAAAACCAGTACGTTAATATCTAGTTAAGATACTGTCATATTTTCATTGAATTGTTTCACACATTTGATAAGAAGAAGTAAAGGAATACACTGTGATTTGAAGCTGCAGTAATATATTGGCAATTGAAATTTCAAAACAGATTTGAAGAAACTTCAATGAAAATGATTTTTAGCAATATAAAGGGAATTTCCAAGTCATCTGCTTCAAAAGTTTTTTCAAATCATGAAAATATCTTGACACTAGCAACACCTATTAGTCATTTAAATGTTAGTGATTAGGCTAAGCACTTTATATAGTATCTCATTTAATCTGCACAACAATTAATTAAGAGAAGGAAAATGAGCCATAAAGAATTCAAATAACCTGCCTTGAGATCAAGCTGGCTCAGTGGTTGGGGCAGAATTTGAAACCAGGTAAGTCTGATTCAAAAGCCTGCCTTCTTTGCCACCTCAGTATACTACCATTGCATAAAATTATCTCCTATTATTAAAAATTCTCTGGTGAAGCAAATAGTAATTCAATCACTGAAACATTTGATTTCTTTTATTCCCCAATTGATATTTTCCTCTTTCAGTTGCTTGAAATGACTATATTATAATCTTTATGAAAAGGCTATTTAAAATGTTTGGTTTTCATTAACATTATTTAATCCCTATCCAAGTCCATAGCATTTAACACATATACCATCGTCCCCTGAAAGCACATAAGTCATTGTTAATTACAAGAAAGAAATTCAGGAAGATAAAGTAGGGTAAATCTCTCAAACCTACAGCAGAAAGGGAATTCTCCCAGGGTCGGAGGAGTCTTTATGTCACATTAGTGAAATGACCACCAACAGGACAATACACAGCAAACATCCTTGATGGTGTTTTTTTTTCCCAGAGTAGGGCTTAACTGAGGACCTTTCAATGGTTCTTTGCCCAGTTTTCCTTTTATGATCATTCATAGGACGAGGTTAGGGAGCACTATAAGCCTTTAGCAAAGGAAAATTTGTTCATATCTGCATTGCTCTCTCAGTAAATAAGGTAGAGGAAAAAGATTATTTTGGCACTAAACAAATAAAACTGATTTTGTGGTCTGAGTTCCAACCCAAATTCCACTACTTATAAGCTATATGATCCAGTTCCTAGAAAATGTCTAGGACATGACAGGGGCTTTAAAAAATATTTAATAAACAAATAAGTAAAAGAATAAGTAGATTTAGCCAAGAATCAACTTTCTTATTTTCGAAATGAAGGTAACACTGGGCCAGGGATTTAGCTCAGTGGTTCCATGCCTGCCTCACAAGTGCAAGGTCCTGAGTTTCATCCCTGGTACCCAAATAACAAACAAAAAAACCCAAAATGAAGGTAACACTACCTCTGTTAGGTTCTTGGAATAGAGACGTGCCTAGTACATGGCACACAAATCCCACTGGTAATTTTTATTAATAGATATGATAGATAGCAAGAGAGATTTAGGAACACCATTAATGTAGATTTTATTAGGCAAGCCCTTGAATTTTATCTCATCTGCCAACTGTAGTGATTGAGATTCAGAGCATAGGAAATGAATACTTTATGGAGTATACTGGAATCACTAAAGGGAAAATACTATAGTTATATATGTGACTACATAGTGACCTCTGATTTTCAGGCTTAAGCCACTGCTTATTGGCTATGGGTTAATCCTAAATGAAAGGCCTTGCTGCCAAAATGGGCTAGTAGGTACTTTAGACTTAAGCCTTTAATGACACAAGATAGAGAAAAGGTACAGTCAATGTAATTCAGGACAAACTTACTCATTATATCTTACTGAAATAGGTCTCAAAACTTTTTGATCTCAGGATCCCTTTTATAGGCATGTGCTACCATATCTGGTTCCATTGCCTTCTGAACAGTTTTTATTTTTAATGTATGATTTTAAAATATTATGCATTGATGCATCTAGAAAACACTGGTTACTGAGTTGTGCATTTCTTCTGAATGTTGACACATTTCACTGTATGATATAACACACCTTTGTTAATATAATGACTAACATCAGTAAAGTATTTAAGCTGTCAATCTTCTAGAGGAGGATATAAATTTTTACTTGACAATTTAAATTTTATCCCTGACAACAAGCACTATCAGCTTTTTCATGTGAAAGGGACAGATATACTTTGTTCATTTTAGAGAAAATATTTGCCAACTACTCAGGCTACAAAAGCATAGTTTGTCTATCAGTCGTATTTTCAAGTAAAAATAAATTCTGGAGAAAAGAAAAAGGAACTAGTTCAGCTTAAGCAACTATATGTGTGCTGTTTTCTGAGACAACCCATGTACCTTAGGATGCTACAGAAGTGCTTAATCTATCTTGCCCATTGTGTCACACAAACCATCAACAGGGTTAAAATTTTTAAAAAGTAATTTTTACTACTTCATCAAGGACATTCTTAAATGGTTCTTTTATAAGTGCAAGTACATGGCAATGAAGAATATGTCAACTAATATAGTTATATGTTGCAGCCTATAGTTATGTGTCTAGGAGAACTCCAGAGTCTGCAGCCCACACTCTGAGAACTACTAGCTGTTGTATTATTGCATCTGACAAGGAAAGCAAGAATGAAAAGTTATTTGTATCTTCATTATCTATTTATCCTATACAAATCAGATCAAATAGCAGATCTTCTCCATCCTTTGGTACTGTGGTTCAACCCAGAGGCACTCTGCCATTGAGCTACATGCTCAGCCTTATTTTTTATTTTGAGATAGGTTCTCATTAAGTTACACAGGCTGGCCTCAAACTTGTGATCCTTCTGCCTTAGCCTCCTGAGTTGCCAGGATTATAGACACATGCTACCTTTCCTGGTCCCCCTAGGTCTTTTTAGACTGTTTATGAAACTAAATTCTATAGGTTATAAAGGAAACATAAAATGCCAAGTTTGTTTTGTTTGGGTTTCAAAGGAACTGGAATTTACATGTGACCTTTCCCCACTGGACTTAAATGTAGGCAGAAATGAGTATTCTAGACTCAAGCTTTAGCTTGGGGCACCTGAAAAATCTTTTTCCTGGTGGCAGAGAAGATACACTGTTTTCACTTAAGTTTTTCTATGAACAAAATAATATTTTACACTAATCCTTGGAGTATATTTGTAACAGAAGGAAAATCATTTTCTTTTTTGCTAAATAATGTACACTATGGTTAAATCTATAAAGTTCCAATAGCTTCAAGCCTCACAGTTACATCCTACACATGAATCAAACAAATGAGAACCAGTTACCACAATGAACAAGCTAATTTGCAATGTAGTCACTAGATTTCCTAGATAACTAAAGAATTTCTTCCAATTAATCAATATTATAGCAATAAATCAATATTATTAAGAAATGTTCTATTTGACAACTGATGATGACCTAATCTTTAGTTTACAGAATTTAGCAATTCTAAGCATTTAAGTTGAATAGTCTATGTCTCAAGGGCTTGCAATTTTATTAAGATGCTTCTGCTGGACTTTTTATACAGCATATTTCATTTTATATAGCACCTATACTTTCTGAAGATATTTTTCTTTGGAACGTTCTATATGTTAAGATTCAAAGATATTTATCAATAGAGAGACTGTCAGCCTTGATGGTTAAAATTATAAGCACACAAGATTCTACTCCCCTGTGACATGTACTTTACCTTGTATCACATTTAACACTTCATTAGATGATCGCTTTCCCATAATAATTAGGAAAAGTGGAAAATGATCAGTTTTTTGAGTCCGAACGGTTTGTGCAACAACACTGCCAAAGTGCCGATTGCACATTGTTAGAAACCTAAAATGAGACAAAATTCAAAGTAAATTTCATTTCAGAGTTTAATAAATTTACTAGTGCCCCACCTAAAAAAAATCACCATTACTTATGTAAAAATCAGACATTGCTTTGCAGCAATACATACAGTCTTGCTATGTTGAGTTTTTGATTAAATCTTAATGCTTATTATATAGGAAGACAGGGAGCATACCCTAAATCCTGTCTGACAGCATGTGATTCTCAGTTTAACTATTGCAAGCTGTATTCTCTAAACTATAAGAAAAACAAAACAAATGAATATCAAGAGAATTTTTTAAACAGGACAAATAACAATAGTCTAGTACAAAGATTAATCAACTAGTATCCTATGAAACAGAATTTAGAAACATTTCCACAAGTCTTTAGAATCAAGAATTTCACTTTAGAATTGTGCTTTCTTTAGTAGTAGTAGGACTTCTAGTTTTGTACTTAATATGGGATAAAAATAATAATTCTAAGCTTTTGACCAAAAAAAGCTCAGAGATATTAGCATAGTGAAGTCTAGCATTAGTATTCTTAACACGATCTGGAATAAATGAAAAAACTGATAAAGCTTTTCTCTTCTATTAGAGGACTGTTTGAAATTAGCATTTCTTTCAAGAGAAAAGGGTAGCTTATGATATGTTTTCAGATCTGATGGTAAAAAGTAAATGTCATAATAATAATGAATTATGAAAGACCAAATGCAAATATAGAATGCTTTAATAAGATCCAATTTAATAAAGTCTGTAAAAATAATAGACTTTTAATAACACGGGTCACAAAAGGCAAAACAGTGGAAATTCTGGGGACTAGCCACTGGTACTGGCTTATTAATTCTTAATTATGTTCATGAAAGGCAACTTAAATCGTGTGTTTTCCTATGCCTTATGATAATATTTTAGGTAACAACTCCTCTGAAATGTATGTTCTAGCTGATGAGCAAAGCCCTGTCGTCACGTACATTAGAAGGTAAATCTATTTGAAAAGACAAACGGCATTAAAATGTCATGTGCTTATATTCATTTGATATCCAAATTCAAAACAGAATCAAACCTCTTAATTTTTAAAGCCAATGTATTTTCTGTCTATAGATATTCATCTCAGAAATTTAGGGTGACTCCTTAAAAACCTGAGCTGTGACTGCAGAAAGTAGATCTTGTTAAGGGCTACTAGGACTGTCAGCAAGAGTGTCAAGACAAGTTAGCACCAGTGCACTAAGTTCATTGGGAGGCAGGTTCATATACACATTTAGAGCAGCAATAACCAGATCTCAAGGCAATTTGAAATGACAAGGCCTTAAGAAATCCATTGTCAACCATGAAATATCAGTGCTCCCATGAAAATTCAAATCTTCACATTCCACAACTATTATGGGATAAAAGGTGCTCAAGAAGCCTAAGCCTCTATACTAAATTTCACACCCATACAGCTTTAACTCATCAATGCAGATGTATAGATCAGGAGACTAGCAAGTTAGGATCTCATTTTTCTTTCTGCTTCTTAAGAAAATATTTGAAGTTAGTTTTGACCCTGATCTGTTCATTGGCAACCTCTAAAATTAAACATGTCAAAAAACAGTTGGAATGCCATTTCTTACAAAAGGGAGAAAATAAATCCTTGTTGCTTTCACACCAATGGATTAAGTGGGTATCACACAGTAGATACCCATCACTAGTCTCACATGAGATATTAAATTCTAGCTAAACAGAACAATCCCCCAAAAAGGAAGAAAGGAGAGAGAAAGAGAGAGAAAGAGAGAGAAAGGGGGGGAGAGAGAGAGGGAGGAAGGGAGGGGGCAATGTAGGTATATGGAGGGAAGAAGGGAAGGGGTAGTGAAGCAGGAGGGAGGCAGGCAACTGGAGCAGGAGAGAGGGGGACAGGGAGAGAGAGAGAAGGAGAGACACAGACAGACAGAGAAAGGGAGGGAGAAGGGAGAGGCAGGTTGGCTTAGGGAGAAAGAAAAGGAAAGAAAAAAGGAGGGAGAGAGGAGGCAGGCTGGCTTTGTGGGTTTTTTTGTTTTGTTTTGTTCTATAGTACCAGGGATTGAACTCAGGCCCTTGAGCTTGAGAGGCAGGTGGTGGAACCACTGAGCCAAATCCCCAGTCCTGTGAGTACTTTTTGAGACAGGGTCTCACCATGTAGTTCAGGCTGATCTTGAACTCACTATGTAGTCCAGGCTGGCCTTGAACTCATGGGTGATCTTCCTGCCTCAGACTCCCAAGCAGGCTTAGTGGTTTTGAAAATTCCATTTCAAGACTATTCTGCAATATTTACGAGAGATGGTCTTTGAAGTCTCATAGCCATTCAAATAACTACAGAATCCCATAAAGTGATCAGAATCACTCTAATTTTTTTGGAAAAAGAAAAGAAACATATAGCACCCCATGATCCAATTACCTTTCTCTCTCTCTCTCTCTCTCTCTCTCTCTCTCACACACACACACACACACAACTTTGGTAGATATTTTAGATCTAATTGTATCATAATTGTGGTATTTTTTTCTTTTGAACAGATCAACGTATGCTAGTGCACCTAATGACAGGGCCAAAGTTGTGAATCCAACTGCAACTGACTCTGTATTTATCAGTCAGATTTCATGAAGAGATAAATGGTTTCTACACCCACTGGATTCCTACAAACATGAGAAGATAAACAATGACAACTGTTCTATAATAAGAGAAAATGGCTCTGTCTTTTTGTCATAGAAGATTTGATTAAATTGAATAACCTATCCATCACAGAGCTATCTGAGGAATGGAACAGGAAGTTGCCAAGTCAATCTCCTGAAATGAAAAGCTAAAAGGACAAATTTGAGAAGACAAAGAATAATGCATTCATTAAGGGATAAAAAGAGGGATGGTAGCCGAGGAGAAAGAAGAAAGAGTTTAGAAAATGAATGAAGGGAAATGGATAATCACAAAACAGGTATGCTTTTATATTCAGTTCTTGCTATTACCAAGAATAAGATAAGAATGCTTTTAATCTACTAAAGTTTTACAGAAAAATAAACAAAATATCTGATGTTTAGCATATATTAATCACTAGTAAAATTTTCAGTCTCTGAGCACATGTCTTTTCTATCTTGCTAATGGGAACAGGGATTACTAATAAATCAGATATGGGAAAGTAATCTTTTAATTCAAAACAGGATATAGTTTAGTTTCTTTCAATCAAAGTCATAATTACATAAGTCAATGACTTTTACTAACCTGTACTTCAACTTAAAATATATGTTAAATGAAACCTAGCAATTTATGAGGAGGGAGATGAAATTCTATACACATTACTGCTTATCTACTATACACCAGGTATTAAAAATAGAGACGCACTTAATTTTTAAAAAGCCCATAAAACTGCCACTATTCCATTTATGGGTTCCTGATTATTATATATCAGTATGATTCAATAAGATTAAAGTTAACTCAGATATCAATTGAGAATAACACTGATATTTTTAAAAATTAAGATTTAGAAAACACTTGGACTTGTGTCAACAATGGTAGGTTCTTAAAATTGGTAGTTATTTTACTACTGATAAGTATATGATGATATTTAACATTTTTATTATCCTTACTTTCAAGGAATAAGATACCTTTAGGCCAACACTGACAGATCTTTTTGCACAGTAGGATTTAATATCAACAAATTGTTGACTAACTAAATATAGTTTCTGGCTTTATTTTCATTCCAAAATAAATGAAATAGAAGGTATATTTGGAAAATAAGAAAACACAACTATTGATGCTGCAGTTGTGCAATACTACTAAACTTGAAACACTTAAAAGTGAATATTAAACTAAAAGCATGATTTCTTTTTTAATATATTTAGTAAAGTTAATTTAAAACCAAAAATCAACTTCAAAATTTCTAACTTCTTATCCTTGAGCCATGATGTCTTTCTGATAATGTATAAACCATTTCTCCAAAATGAGGTCAGAATAGAAGAAATTCATGTTTAACAGTGCTGATGGACTTCTCCAATATTATCCAATAGTTTAAAGCAAATCTTTTGTATGCATTTCCTTAACTGCAGCTATTTACTTGTTTCTTTTGAAGCCATCTTGGTTTACGAAGGCTTGGCCCTTTAAAATAGACCAAACTAGCAGTTTCTGCCTTATTGTTTACAGTAGGTATTTAGGGTTTGTTCATTTACATTTACATAGATGGACAGAAACACCAGAACATAAGATAAAAGGAACTTAGAAATCATCTACCTATCTAGCTAAAACACAACCCCTTCCCCTCATTCCCTTTAATAAGAAAATGAAGCTGAAGTCTTTTTATTTGTGTGGTACCATGCATCAAGTTGCTAGCTCTGGCAAGCACATAAAACCACACCAGCCAGTTTAGCCTCCTACTATAACATTATTCCACACACTGCAAATCCATCCCATTATTAAGTTCATTTCTGGAGTTATCACTGGGAATGATATTCAGGCTGGCACGCATATGATCCTTTGTCCTTTGTGGGTAACTTTGATTTTTTGGAAGTAGTCCCAAGTCTGAGAATGATAGTACAGTTCATTCTCAGAAGCAGGTAAAAAGATACTAAAAATAACTTATAATGAGCTAAATCCTAATTAAAGTTATATTAATTTTTTTTGCTTAACAGATTTGTAAATATTTAAATATTTGGCACTGGTGAGATTATAGAGAAAGCCCGTTCATGTCACTTTTATATCTGGGCACTTAGTCATAGATATATTTTCATGGGAAATCACCTATATACACAATTAATTATTGTAGGTTTGTAGGTTTATAATCACAAAATGTTGACTATAACCCAAATGTTCAACAATAGGTGCTGGCTAAATTATAGTATTTTATGGAATTGAAAGGAATACTATGTAGTCATAAAATAGTTTTTTATGAACTGATGTGGAAACTCTTTAAGGTATAATGTTAAAAGAAAAAAAGTCAGGTGTTAAATAGAACTTATTTGTGCAAAACTGGGGAAAATGAATATATATTAGCTTGTTTATATACAAAATGATCGCTTGATGGATAAATATGAAACTAATAACATTGTCCCTGAGAGTGAAACTTACAGACAGGGGCAAGAAAATTTTCTTTTAGAGCCTTCTGAGTTTTGATTAAAGTGTTAGCCGACAGTGAAATAAACATAAATGCTGAAAGAAAAAATAACTTCTTTACATTAAAAAAAGTTGTATGAAATTTCAAACTTTGAAGACAATGTTAGTCACATTTGCCTTTATTATCAGTCTTTTGCTCAAATATATCATTTTCCTCTTATTTTCACTGGCTAGGTGGACGGTGTTTTAGCCTCCTAAATAATGTTAACAATCCACCATTGGTAATGACTGAATGATAGATATTCCACTGAGTAGATAGATGTATATGCTGCCATGTTCATAACTACCCATTTATAGCTAGACATCTTTTATTGTTTCAAATTATTGTAAATGCTAGACAAATATCCTCAAGCATTTCCTCAGGGTGGGTTGGGATAGTCTACAAAATAGAATTATTGGGCAAAGGATAGAAACACTTAATAACTATTGATACATACTAAACTTCTAAAATTATGGTATAAGGATTTTCCATTAAAATACAAATATTGTATCTTTGTTATAAATACAACCAAACTAAAGGCAATTTTAACAAAAACAGGATAAAATTTGGGGGAATTTACTTTCAAAAGCATCTGGCTTAGAGTTCCCAGTAAGAGTAAACTGATAAATTATGTCAATAAATTAGTCGAATTTTAAAAATCTATGTAACTTTTTCTCCTCCTCATTTTTTGGGTGGTGGTGTGGTGTTGGGGATCAAATGCAGGTCTTCATGGATACCAGACAAATGCTCTACCACTAAGCTATACCTAGTCCTCTCCCTCCAAAGAACTATGTAATTTCTTAATGTCTTTGTTATCTATAAAATACTCAAGGTGAAAAGGCTTTGATGCACTGACAATTTAATAACAGAGTATAGCTAATCTATAAGGGACTAATTTGTATTAACTTGAGGAGGGGAACAATAATTCTAGGTGGATAACTGACTTTTTCTCACCATTGTAAGTTGGCATTCCTGATCTGAAAATCCAAAATTTGCTATGTAGACACTCAAAAAATTTCAGATTTTGGAACATTTTGGATTTTGGATTAGGGATGCTCACTTAACAGGTCCTCCCTCCAAAAGGAGCAGAGGTTTATTCTGGCTCACTTCAACAGGTTTGAATGTATACAAATATAGTAAAATCCAAAAAACTCTGAAACATAAATACTTCTGGCCCTAAGAATCTCAAATAAGGTCTCCTCAACTTAGAGATTTTATAATCTTAGTTGATAGAAATAATAAAGAACAATTATTCCAATCTTTTATCAAAGGAATAATTTTCCATTTTCTATGTAAAAAAACCAAAAGTATATTTAATGCTATAATATTTCTTCTATTTTGCCTTTTATAAATCAATAAATATTTATGCCTACTAAACGCATGTCAAGACATGATTTTTGTACTCAGAACACTACAGATATTCTGTTTTTTTTTTTTGTTTTTTTTGGTACCCAGGATCCAACTCAGGACCTTGAGCTTGCAAGGCAGACAGCGGCATCACTGAGCTAAATCCCCAGCTCAAGGATATCCTGCCTTTGATACAGTCAGGGAGAGCTTTATACTGTAAGGACAATATGGTAACACCTACTAGTATAATAACTAATATCCGATAGCTGTCTACAGGTATTTGGACAGCTACTAGGAGAGAAAACTTGAAAACTTGACAATTTTTAAAGAGGAGCCAATTCTCATTTGTCTATCCATCTCCTAATACCCAGTGTCTAATTATATTTGTTGCATAAATGGGTCAATTTACGCTTCTATAACCTTTATCTCCACTATCACAATGTTGACCATATAATCTTTCTTTTCTTCTTCCACTATATCTGAAGTCAGTTCAATTAAAAGATGATCAGCATAAGTTATCATGATCTCCAGGGCCCCTTTCACTGTGCTTCCACTGCCAAAAGGTCATTTAGACCTTCCAAATAGGTAGGTATTGATCCATGAGTTCATGATACTAAACTTGCCTTATGATTTTTAGCAAATTGCAGCTTTTATATGATTTCATTCTGTCACCAGCCACTGACTTAGAAACGATGCAAAAATATAAAAATATTAACATATTAGAGAAACTAGGAACTACTGCATGCAGCATAATCGAGAAGACACGGGAGTCAACAAACCTGAAATTGTCACTTATGAGTTTCTTTGGATAACTTACTCTGAGGTAAGCCTCAGCTTTTTCATCTATAAAATGAAGAAAGTGATACCTAATTTTGCAATCAGTCTTCAAATTAATAGATACTATTTCTTTTTCCTCTCTTTTCTGTGCTTCATAGTTGGCTTTCCCTTCCTATAAATTAAAAATATGGCAAATGTTTCCTAAAATAAGTTTATTGCAAAGGAAGTAATGGAAAAGAAAAAAATATGAGAAAATTAAAAAATGGAAATAAAGTATTGGTAAATAGGGAAGGGAGGGCAGGGGTATAGGGAAAAAATGAGAACCAAGACCTGTCATGTAAAGGTACAAGATCCCAATGATGAATGTAATTGTACTGTATACCTAAAACGTATCAATAGACTCAATGAGAAAAAAATAAGTTTATTTCTATATAACTTTCTAGAGTATGTATTAGCACCATCATAAAATAATGGCCCACTTTAAGGTAGAGATCTGAATACTTCTCCCCCTCCAATACACACACATCCTATGTGGTTGTGTTCTCTGTTTCTTTTCTTTCTTTCTTTTTTTTTTTTTTTCCTCGCTGCCAAATTTGGAGACTTTGTGATTTTATTATATGAAACTTTTTTTTTTTTTTTTGGTACAGGGGATCAAACTCGGGCCCTTGCACTTGTGAGGAAGGCAGTGGAAACATTTTCAGTATAATTTTATCCGAGTTTGTTTCTCTTAGAACTCTAACATTTACATATTATTTCCTTATGTATCTGAAAAGAAATATTACTGTAAAAACAATTTAGGGGAGCCTTATTACAAATTTCATACACAGGAAAAAAAGTCTTAAAAAAAGACCAAAAGCACAAAATAGTCACTTATCAAAGCATAAGCAAGAATCAATTTTAGACCAGCACTGAATGAAGACTCACCCAAGACAGAGAGGGTCAAATGAACATGCTACACTACTATATGTAGGATTCTCTACAAAGTTCTGTACTTACTACGAGTTAGATCATCAAAAAATAAATATTTAAAGACCATACAATATAAGTGCGCTAAAGAATTACCACTATTGAACAAAGATTTAATCCAAAGTCTTTTATTTTTACAGTGGATTAATAGAAACAACATCTATTTTAAATAATCTGTCTTCTGCAAAACAACAGAGGATAATCTTGTATTTAGTTTTCTTAATGATCCTCAAATAGAAAAATCAAGCAGCAAATCAGGAAATCTTCAGGTGAACCTATTAGACTTCTACATATCAGACGTTGAAAACTCAAATAGTAAACTGCAAAGTCCAGAGCACAGTACCTGGTGCATAGGAGAAACTTAACAGACATACACTGAATGGGCAGAAGAGTGAGTATATGCTGATGATATTCTCTTTTTCTCTTTTAACTGAAAGAATTCCAAAGCAAAATTTAATGTTTTGGTATAAAGCTTAAGTCAATTGAAGTGTTTATGAATACTGTTAAGTGGTTTTCATATGAAGTTATTTTCTTGATTTACATTATGTTTACTCCTGTACAGTGAGTACACATATTTTTTAAGTAGGAAAATTGTAAAAGCTAAATACAAACAAGACATATATGTAGGAGAGAAACAAAAGATGAAGATTGTTTTCCCAAATCAAGCTGTGTAATTTGGTACATCTTGCTTACAAATATTTTTTGATAGATGGATGGTACAATGAATGGGTCAGTGAAAACTAGAACGAATGAAGATCAAATTATTATAATCTGTCAAATACATAAATACCTTGGTTTTCAGAAAGTACATATCAGTAAGTTGGCCCTCAGTATCTTATAAAAATCTAGAAAAGTTGCTTAGACAAATGGTTTATGAGTATTCAGGATACAGCATTGATAAATAGGTGGTAATATACATGATTAAGAACATATCATGCCAATCCGGGTGTGGTGGCCCACACCTGTTATTCCAGTACTCTGAGAGGTGGAGGCAGGAGGACCGCAAGTTTGAGGCCAGCCTGGGCAACTAACTTAGCAAGACTTTGTCTCAAAATATAAAAAGGGCTGGGGAGGTTGCTTAGTGTGAATACTCTGGGTTCAATTCCCAGTACCAAAAACAAACAAAGAAATAAGTAACACACTGTTTGTCTGACACTAGTCAAGAATGAGCTTATTAAACCAAACTCATGAATAGCCCATAAACTTAGATTATCTAGACTTCAGAGAGGCATGAGGAGATGTTTCAAGGGATCTTTCAGGAGATTCAGAAATACAGACTAAATTAAATTAAGTTCATTTGTCACCAGAAAATTGTACAAGGCTATAAAACTGAGCGTCTTGAATAGTTAACCATTTGGCTTTGTCCTGTCAACATTTTCATACATCTGAGATAAAGAAATAAAATATATACATATAAAGAAATGCACTGTTTACTTATTCTTTCAAAACAATTGTATCACATAATTCTAATAACTCTGAGGAATGTGGTTTTATCTTTATTTAATAATATAGAAAATACATCTCAGAGAGTTTACGTAACTTGCTCAAAACTATTATAATGTGTAGTGGCATAATTAGAATTTGAATCATTGAGTAAATTCAAAGCTCATTCACATTCTTAACCATTATGCTGTCCTGCACCCTTTCAACATCCACCAGTGATACTGAGCTTTGCAATGAGAAATAAAATGATGTTATGTACATGTACCAATTCCTCATGATGAATGTAATCATTATGTACTGCAAACATGTAACACAAAGGTAAAAAGAAAAAAAGAAACAAAATGAAAAAGATTTAATACAAATTTTACCCTTATGTACTTATATTCTAGTGGGAGAATTAGAAAATAAATAAAAGTAGTGGTTTATTATGGAACATTTAAGGAGAGTGCTATGAAAGGGAGTGGGGAAAAGTTCCCTAGAAACATTCAACAGACCTCTCTGGAGATGGGACATTTAAACTGAGATCTACAGGGCAGTTGGATCATTTTTCTTTTTGATGATTTCCACTTTCTCAAACTAGTGAGGACATCTGGGAAGGGTAGTAAGGAGGGGTATGAACTATTTCATGAATGAGGAGTTCTAGATATACCCACTGGGCAAAAACAACCAACCAACTAATCACCCATCCAACCACTCAGAGAATCCCCACAGGCTTGCCCAGCATTACCGTCTGCTCCGTCGTCAGTGTAATTTTCTACAGCAAGTGTTCAACTGCAAGGGTACATACAGCATGAAAGGTGGATAGATGGGTCCAATGAAGTGAGTGCAATAGTGGGAATTCAAAATATCTTAAGGAAAGGATAATGATGGATCTCAAACTCTAAATAGGAAAAAATAAAAATTGGAGACAGAAAAGGGTACAGAGAAAGAGAGAAAGTAGACTGAAAGGCACAGGGAAATTTAAAGAAAACTTTATAAACACATTTTTTGTTTGCTTTTTTTTGTTGTTGTTGTTACTGGGGATCAAACTCGGGACCTTGCACTTGCAAGGCAGGTGGCAGAACCACTGAGCTAAATCCCCGGCCCAAACACATTTTCTTTTGTAAAATAGAAACAAAAAAAGATACAGAAAACAAAACCCCTTTAACATAGCAACACTTGAATGAATGGAGAGGTAGAAAGTTGGGTCAGAAGCAGATGTTCAAAATCAAAATACATGAGGTTATACAGTTTCCACTAATGCCCACATGTAAGCATGGTAAATAAGGGGAGATGAAAAATTTTCTGGAGCTGGACATGTCTAGGAACTAAGGAGATTATCAAGGAGATAGGAGTAAAGATGATAAGGCGTTAAGGTCTCATTTGTGAATAATGAAATTTGAGAAAGCTAATACAACAGAATCTGAACTCACAAAGATCTTGTTAATCAACTGTATTAGTAGAGAATGGTAGTGGTCAGTTTAATATTGACTCAAGTTGGAAAACAAGTAGGAGTTTTTAGTTGACTTCGTGAGTTCAACAGAAGGCAAAAATCAAATTACAGCCAGGTGTGGTGGTGCATGCCTGTAGTCTTGGCTGAAGCAGAAGGACTGCCATAAGTTCAAGACCAGCCAAGGCTATATAATGAGTCCAGGCCAGTCTGAACTATATAACAGGGACCTCTCTCGAAAAACAACAGCAGTAGCAGCAGCAGCAGCAACAACACCACCAATTAAATTACAGAATAGATTGTGTGTAGCACAAGACAAACCTCATCTGGACTCAATCCTCAAAAATATACAGGAGGCTGGATTTAGATACTCCTATCTTAGGAAGACCCTACCTTATGAAGAACAGTTGGAAGAACTAACTGTACTTGGTAACAAAAGACAAAGGAAATATGGCAAAGGAGAGTTATAGATAAATTGCTGTAATGAAGAAGACAAGTTAGACTTACTTCAAGTTACTTATAAAACTAGATCCAAAAAGAAAAAAAAGTTGTAGAAGGTCTATATAGAAGAGGCACTGTAGCAAAGACTTTTCTAGCTTTTCTACAGATCAAAAATTCCTCTTTCTTGAAGGTTTCATCTTCCTGTTCTGGTAGTACTTAGGCAGAGGCTGGCGCAAGATTAGTTAAGTATATAATAGAAAAAAGGCTTGCATGGTTACAAATATACTATTGACTGAGGATATATCCAACACCTGAGTACAATTTAGTGCATCTCATATTTATTTGTTCCCTGAGAAAAAATATTAATTTCTTATACTCCTCTCATATTCCTCACCGGGTTGTGTACACAGTAATTATTCAATACATTTTTGTTGTTGAACCCTCTCACATGACATGTCATAAGATAAGACAATCATGCAGTGGAACAGAGTAAGTAGGTAGGGTTGGGATTCATATCTGGTACAACCATCTGCATGATATTGAGTAAGTTACAGAACTACTCTGAGCCAAAAATAATTTCCTTCTACACGAAGTCGGACTTTTGCTATTACCTCAAGGAACTGTGGCAAAGGTTAAATGAGATAATGTACACACAGTGAGTATTAAATCAGCTCACGTACCTACTGTTTAGCAGTGTAATTAAGTAGGTACATAATTAATAGTTGTAGTTACTATGTGTTTTGGTTTTTTGTAAAAGCAGTAGTGATAGTTTTAGTTATTGATACTTTTTTCAATAGATGGCCCTTATTAAAAGTATCATGAGTTTAGAAGACAATTCTAAGTGAAAAGCAGCTTCCTTTCAGGGTGAAAGGAGGACAGTGGTTTCATCAGGTACACCTTATTAAAATCACTCTGACTAAAGCATCTCAAGCTGGCTAAGGCAGCATACTATAGACTTTACTATCATTTACTTTTAAAATTAAAATTTTGTTTATCTCCCATTTTTCTATTGAAAATAATTGTGCGCAAATCATAACTGTAGAGATAAAAGTCAAAGGTCTCAGGTCACATAGGTCAGCCCCTCTATTTTTATAGATGAACAAGAAGACCTAGAAATGTTATAACAGTTGCTTAATATCACCTGTTCTTTGTATTTCCAGCATGACTGGGCCTCACTTCTTACTTGCTCAACATTTTATGACTGACATTTGACTGCATAAACAGAAAGGAAATGGTTGTACTGAAAAGTATAGTTCTTTTTTTTTTTTGACATTTGACTGCATAAACAGAAAGGAAATACTTGTACTGAAAAGTAGAGGTTTTTTTTAGAACAGCAACCAGCACATTTAAAAATATGTAGGTTTGCTTTAAAAACTAGTAATTTAATATTTGTGCAGCTTTCATAATGGCTATATAGTAAACTTTTTTCTATTTTTATATAGTAAATTTTTGTCACTGATATTGTTGAGTATTTATATGGGGTTCTTCAAAGACTCCAGTACCTAATTTATTACTGAAGCTGGGCAACATAATTTGTTAGATTCAAGTACTGAAGTCAGTTTATTTCATATGTATTCATTTCATTCCTTCTATAGTTGAGGTGTACAGAAACATATATATTAAACAGGACTTTCTTGGTGCTAACCAGAGGGAAAAAAAGTGCATGAAAAAGAGGCTATTTAGGGTTCTTTAAATTGTTGCTGTGACTACAGAATAAGTTAGCCAACAGTAAATAAAATGACAGATGGAGGACGACTTTGGGCAACATGGCTGAATAGAGGAGGAACCACATTTCAGATGCTCTGAGAAAATCAACTAAAAACACAGGTAAATGAAAGAAAGGGAGGGACATACATCTTGATGCTAAAGTCAATCTGAAATAAGAGACTCACAGAAAAACAAAGCATAGGCATAGGATCTCATAAAACAATTATCCAGCACACAGGGCAGTCCTTGGGTCTACTGCCTGCAAGGAGCAGGAACTACCATTCCCAGGAAGTTCCCCCTCAAAAAAACAGAGACTGTAAATGTGTAGTAAACTCAACACACAGGATAAATCTGGAATATAAGGCCCCTTGCCTTTTTTTGCTTTCCTGCAAACAGAGGACACTGCAGCCTGGCAACAAATTTTGCTGGTACACACAGGGGTAAGTGATCAAGAAAGCTGCTCCCTCCTC
This sequence comes from Fukomys damarensis, assembly GCF_012274545.1. NCBI lineage: Eukaryota > Metazoa > Chordata > Mammalia > Rodentia > Bathyergidae > Fukomys > Fukomys damarensis. The sequence goes on from NW_022900935.1 coordinate 29,340,119, forward strand.
CGCTGACAGTTCCTTTTTTCTGTCACGCACCATAGCTGCTACCAGGAACCTCTACCTAAAGGATAGCTAATAGAACAACATCACCCCTCCTGCCCCATGTGAGAGAGGGATTTGGACCGAGGATATGGCTGCATCCAGTGTCCAGTAGTGTAAGCAGCCTTGGGAAGCAGGGACAAGAAGTAGGAAATTTGTACTCCCCCCACCCTGCAATCAGCAGAACCAGAAAGCCAGCACAGTGACCAACAGCACAAGCACCCTTGGGCATGGAAGTCAGCACACCCTCCAACTTGCCATCAGCAGGGCAGCAGGACAAGGAGGGCAGTACAGGAGAGGAGCCAGCAGTGTGGAACAGTATGCAAGGTCCAGGAGGAGCCAAATGTACACAGGGACTTAGAGTAGCTTCGGGCTGTCTCTGTGTAAGGGTACCACAGTAACTGGGAGAGCAATACAGGGACAAACAGTGTAAGGAAAGGTAGGTGGGACATCCAGAAAATTGCTGGCTAAAGACTGGTCCCACCTCCCACATCTGGAGGCCAAGATCAGTCCAGAACCCAGCACTAATCCTACTGCAGACTTGGTGGGATTGCCCAGCTGAGATTTGGACTCCGACTTGGACACCACCAACAAACTGTAGGAACTAGAGGACTTTTTTTCTTTTTTGCTCTTTTTATTAGTTTATTTTGTTTTCCTTTTTCTGTTGTTTTTTTTTGGGGGGGGGAGTTCTTTAGGTTTTGACTTTTATTTGTTGTAGTTGTCAATCCTCTTTCTCTCTTTCCTCAACTGTCTTTCCATATTTTCATGTGAATGAACACTGTTGCTTATCTTTCTTTGCTTCACTATTCTTTTGCTTTCTCCTTTTTTTCTCTCTTGTCCTCTGCTCTAGTTTCCCAAAGTTTGGGTGATCATTCCCTGTCCTTCAATCTTGCTTCTACTATATTTCCCTTCAGTTGCTGCTCTGTTTTGTCTCCTATTCCTCTTAAGTCCCCTCTCCCCTAAGGGTAAGATCACTCTACAAGGGGAAACTCACTGCATACAAGTTCCTGGGTTATGCTGGATATTGTTATATAAATACAGTTCTTCCTCTATGGTTAAAGGCAGCAAATTAGACTTACCATAGTTTGTTAGTTGTTAGGCTGTGCTCGATGATACTGTTATTGCTAATTGTACTACTTTAGCCAAGATTCCATACATGTTGTAATCAGTTGCTCACAGTAATCAGTATGACAAGACTGTGATTATACAGGATAATAATCATCACTATGGTCCAGTATCAAAGGACTGGGAGCTGAGTCAAACAGATAGAAAACTTCTCATCACCAGTAAACTGGGAAGGTAGGATACTGGGACAGACACAAAAGCCAAAGACCAAGAGCCAGCTACACCTAGAAGACACCCCTGAGGAATAGACATTTTCTGGGGAAGCTTCAATACTACTGATAAAGCTAACCAACACAGGAAACTTATAAGCATCAACACAGAAAATGAATTAAAATTTTAAAATAGACAATGACAAGACACAGAAGTAAAATGGAACCCCAGACCTCCAGCCTACGCAGACAAATCCTGGAGATAACAAGATAGAGGAAATCAGATGCCACCCACTGGAATTTTCTAAAATGACAGCAGTAGAAGTAAAAAAACAATGTAAAGGTACAAGATCCCAATTGATGAATGTAACTGTACTGTATAGTTAAATGTACCAATAAACTCAATGAGAGACAGAGAAAAAAAAGAAGTAAATAAACAGATGAATAAGGCTATAGAAAAAAAATCAGAAAAAAATAATTTCTCAGGTAAAAAAGAGATGATGATCATAATGAAGGTCTCGCTCAGCAAATCTAGAGTAGACACAGATTAAAAAAGTAGAGAAGCTTAGGAAAACCATGGGAACAATGAAGGCCCAACACAGGAAAGAAATGGAATACATGAAACAGATATAGACAGATACCCAGGAAATTAAAAATTCTACTGAAAGTTTGCAAAGCCAAATGAACAAAAGTTAAGACAGCATATCAGACCTAGAAGAAGAAATGGAATAAGTGAAACAGATTCAGACAGATACCCAGGAAATTAAAAATCCATTGAAAGTTTGCAAAGCCAAATGAACAAAAGTTAAGATAGAATATCAGACCTAGAAGACAGGATTGTGGTTAGCAATTACAAAAAGAAAGATCTCTTAAAAATAGCAAGAGACCATGAAAAAACAACTCAACAGCTGAATAAATGATGCAAAAAGGAACAACATAAGACTGATCAGAGTCAATGAAAAAGCAGAGTCAGTGAAAAGGATATAAAAAACCTGTTCACAGAAATAATGGCAGAAAACTTCCCAAGTATGGAAAAAGAATTGGACATGCAGGTAAGTGAAGCATAAAGAAGTCAAATTAGCCATGAACAAAATAAATCAACACCATGACATGTAATAATCAAGATCTTAGAAATTCAGCATAAGAACAGAATATTACAAGCTGTTAGAGAAAAGAAATATCATCTTTAAAGGAAAGCCCATCAGAAACAGCAGATTCTTCAACACAAATCCTAAGGTCAAGGAGAACTTGCAGTGAAATATTTCAAGTCCTGAAAGCAAACAACCTCTAACCCAGATTGATGTATCCTGCAAGACTATCTTTCCGAATCAATGCAGAAATAAGATAATTCGATGACAAAGAGCAACTGAAGAAATTCATGACCACCAAACCAGCTCTACAAAATGTTCTGAAAGACATCTGAAAAAGACATAATGAAGACCACAATACTAAGAATACTAATAGAAAGAAGCCCCCAGGCAAGGTAAGCAATTAAACAGAGAGAAAAAACCAGGAACCAACAACAGGAAAATAATATGACAAGGATAAGTCAATACATATCAGTAATAACCATCAATGTAAATGGTCTCCATTCACCAATCAAAATAAACAGACTGGTAGAATAGATCAAGAAACAAGATCCAACATTATGCTGCATCAGAAAACACATTTAATTAAAAAAAGAAATTCACAGACTGAAAGTTAAAGGATGGAAAACAGTATGTCAGGCAATATGAACTGGGAAAAAGTAGGGGTAGCTATTTTATTTACAGACAAAGTGGAGTTCAAGCCAAGACTGATTGAAAGAGACAAAGAAGGCCACTACATACTTTTTAAGGGAAAAATCATAGAAGGGATAACAATCATAAATATATATGTACCAAATACTGATTACCCATCTTTATAAAAAAAATTAATGGACTCAGAAAATCAAATAAGCACTAACATAATCGTATTGGGGGACCTCAATACCACACTGTCAAAAATACACAGATTAACTAGACCAAAAAAAAAAAATCAACAAAGACATACCAGAATGAACCAAATCTATGAACAAATGGGCTTAGTAGATGTCTACAGAGTGTTCTACCCCACAATATCAGAAACACAGTTTTCTGGCTGCACTTGGGTTGTTCTCTAAAACAGACCACATAGTAGTTCATAGAATGTACTTAAGTAAATTCAAAAGAATTGAAATTATCCCATGCATATTATCATGCATATGATCACTATGATCATGCAGTGAAATTGAAAATCAATGGCAAAAGAAACCACAAAAACTTCATAAACAAATGAAAACTAAGTAACACCCTCCTGAACAACCAATGGGTCACAAATGAAGTTAAAGAAGAAATTAGACAGTTTCTACAACTAAATGATAATGCTGACACCACATACTGGAACTTATAGGATGTAATGAAAGCAGTCCAACCAGGGAAACTTTTAGCAGTGAACTCTCATATCAGAAAATCAGACAGCTCAAATAAACAACCTAATGATGAACCTCAAACTGCTAGAAAAAGAAGAACAAGTCAAGCCCAAAGCTCATAAAAGGGAGTGGGGAGAGGGAAAGGAAGGAAAGAAAAAGAAAAAAAAGGGAGAAAGTAAAGATAAAATGGGAATAAAGCTCTTACAAATAAGAAGGGAAATGGGATAGAAGGGAGGGGAAAAGAATGGGGAAAAGGTATGAAAACAAGATGTATCATGTACAGGTACAAATTCCATATGATGAATGTGATCAGTATGTCTATATAAATTGTACCAATAAACTTAATGATTAAAAATTAAACTGACAGATGGCTTTTTAAAAAACTCTATAGTTATCCCTTTATCTGTCAACCATACAACAACTACTTCTCTATTGTCCTAATGCTATCATGTTCCCATAAACCTTTGTTTCAGGAAAGGACACCAATTCTATTCCTCAATGAGTTAATCTAAACACATAAGAAATACGATTTCCTTTTATTCCCCAATTCCAGAAAAACAGAAAATTTTCCATTTTTTGGTGGTAATATTTGACAGAGTAGATCCTTGAGCTTGTTAGACACTAAAATTTCTTAGAATGACGGACAAATGCTGGAGAAAATGTCAGAGAAGCCAGTCTCTACATGTACTTTTGTATGACTGAACTAACATGTTTCTTTTATAATTTTATTACCAGTACTTATGAAAAAGAAGAAATGTGCTATCAATTTAAATGCCATAGGTGATATTAGCAAAAATTCTTCAGAAAGAACCATTAATACAAAAATTACTAACAATGATAGAGCAGATAAGAAAAATCTTTTGAGATCTTTTCAATTTCAGGCAAGAAGAATAGCACAACCCATGATATAAAATATATACTATATATTCTTCAACATATTTCATTTTTAAAATGTCTTATTTTTAGAATTTCATTAGATAACTTACATTGTGTAACAGTAGATCAACTACGTGTGGCAACCAGAGTTTTTTCAATCTGTATATTCTAAAATGCATGAGAAGTAGCTATTAAAAGCGAATATTTGTATATAACTGTACATGAGATATGACAAAGATCAGAGAAAGGAAAGGATTCCACAAAAGAACACAAAGGTGCCAAGACTCAGGACATCAAATGTCTTGAGAAGGCAATAGTTATTTTAATTCATGGCTCTCATAATCAAGATATTAAGAATATTGAAAGCACAAATGATTAAAGACCAAGGAGAACACCAATACTGGTACAGTAATAAGAAATATGTAGGCACGGGTATGGGGAAACAATGAGAACCAAGACCTGTCATGTAAAGGTACAAGATCCTAATGATGAATGTAACTGTACTGTATACCTAAAATGTACCAATAAACTCAATGAGAAAAAAAAAAATGTAGTGCTTAAGAAAAAAAGATTTGGTAAAAATTTTCTAATGTTGTTCTTTTGGACTGGTTTGTCGGTATCACCTTTGTAAACTGTTTTTTTTCTAATAGTAGCTTCATATAGACTGTACATTGACAACTATGTCTGAGTAAAATGTGTATTTCCTGAATAGCATTAATCAGATTTATTGGGGAAAAACAGGATTCTCCTCTCCCACTAATGCTTTGAATCAGATGCAATACATGTACCATCAGGCAGTTATGATCTTAGGTCTAGGTAGTAGTGTGGGAAGTGTCCAGGTCAGTACAGATAGGCTTGTAAACTGGTGATTTTAAATGTTTTCAAAGAACACTTAAAAAAGGATAATCTATTTTAAAAAGAGTGAAGAATGTATTATACACAGTTTAGCCATACTCTACATAGAGACTGTCTTGTTCTCAATCCTAAAAGGTCATCACCTTTTATCCCTTCCCCCTTTTCCTTCCTTTTAGTATTATTAGGAAAGTATTCACAAGTGCACTCCTGGACAATGCTGAGCAGTAATTATGACTTGATGACAAAGAGATATGAACAATTACTGAGTCCATTTTGAAACCCTACACTAATAAAGTCATTAGATGCTGCCCTTGCCATGATCCTTCTAAAAGCTTCTGAAGTTACAAGAACACACGGCATTGTTTGCAGGGACAATTGCTGCTGGCAGAACGCAAACCTTGAGTTAAACCATGCTGCAAATTGATCTTGACATTCTGTTAAGACCGCCACTAAAAATCAAAAGCAGAAGAGAAAAGGAGAAAATGAGTGGGTAGGATGTAATCATGGAACAGGAGGGGTTCCTCCTCACCTTCTCTCCTCCCTCTTCACAAAACAAACCAGGGAGAAAATGACAAACTCTCCTGGTGTTTTGGAACCTTTATTTTAAAGCATTAATTAAGCCCTTGACCTGGGATGTTTAGGATGGCAATACACTCCCTTTAAAAGTACTGGAAGGAAAATGTTGCAGTAAAGGAAAAAAGAAATTTGGGGGAAATCTGGCATGAAGGCTTTTTGGAAGTCTTAGTACCCTGACCACAAGGCATTCATCCATTTTATCAGCTACCTCTGAGGAATCCATATTTGCTCTTGGGGTAGCAGCTGGAAATTAGCACTTCTTATGTCTCCATGCAGACCTCACACCTAGGCTGTATTTGCTGGATCAAATGGAAGTGTAGGGTTAGAGTAACATGGTCAGCTAGGTTTCAGCCAACATGAACCACGGAGTAGTTTAGAATTAAGGGTAAGCCACTGTAAGCATGGCTAATTACTGAGTTGGAAAGTACAGATGAAGACAGCCTATTGATAATAATTGCTTTAGGTCAATTTACTCTAGCCAAAGATTAAGTAATGTGAAAAACTATTACTTGAATATCAGGCTAACAAGTACCTATCATAGTAGTACAGGACAGAACTGGAAGTTTACAGTGACTTGAAATACAGTACCCAAGGGCACTAAGTTAAAAAGCTAATATTCACAGGCAGTACAATTTCTGTGAAAATTGGTTCCATCATTACATCCTAACTGTGTACAGAAAATTGAACACAATGTTCTACATGTTATGTGTGATCTGTGTAACCTAGGCACTACCAGCAATTCCTAGGGAACTGTTCAAAGTTATGCTGAACACTGCTTAGCAATAATGTACAATGCATGAGTTAACACTTTGTAGCATGTTACTGATGTGTGAAACATTTTGTCCTCAGGAACTTACATACAAGCAAATAATTCTGCAGTATTTCTGACTGGCTGATTACCCAGTTGGCATAAGTCAAATTCAATGTTTGATTTTAAGTTTCTAGAATTAGATAATCTAGACTAGCACCTATATTTGCCTTGTGGACCCTCCTGGTCAGAATAAGAGATGTTTATGTATGCACTTATTACTGGTTAATACTGTAATTTCCTTTATAAGTAACTTCAGCCGCAAACCCACTCATCATAGAGGGCACTTGTGCCAATGTTCCCATGTACATAGTATGTGTCCAAATAACTTTAGTAAAGCAAAATAAACACCTACTATACTGGTGCTTATGTGGTATGTTTTACTCAATGCTGCCCAAATAAAATGTGCCTAACAGTTCAGCGTATCTCACTATGTAGCTAGTGTAGCACTTCAGTCTCATGGACATGCTTACTTTAATCAACGCCATTACCACTGGAGAGGGTTCAGTACCATCAAGAATGGCCCAATTTGGGAGGCCATTTGCTGCTGTTATATCACAGAGACCTGGTGAAGAACAAACTGTGGAACCACTAGAACTTATATATAGGTGGAAATTCAAATCCTGGTCCAGATGGCCTGTGGGTATATGGGACACATGAACTTAGGTCATGATGATTTGAGGCTCTCCAGGGCCAGCAGACGACAAGGCATCCACTTGGACAAAATAGACGCTTTAGTTTTATCAGTCCTATTGGTATTCATGGCTACAGAAGATGACAATGACACAGTCTGAGAGAACTGTAGCAACACTTCCAATGCTCATGCTATTACCCAAGCTGATCCTCTCTTATTACTTTTAGTAAGCCTATTAGAGATTATTTATTACCAATGTAACACTTTTTAAAAGAAATTGTGTAAGGCAATGGGATTATAGAGACAGCACCCTGTAGGAAATGACAATCTAACAGGCAGATACACAATAATCATATAATGTAGTAAGTGCTACTAATACAAGCTAGTACAGTATAGGGGTATTATGGAAATATATAGAAAATGCATTTTGACACAGACTGAGACAAGGGAAGAATGAGGCAAGGGAAAGACTGAGCAAGGCTTCATGAAAGAGATTATTTTTCTAGAATTTTAAGAAATTATTCTGGGGCTGGGGATTTAGCTCAGTGGTTCTGCTGCCTGCCTTGCAAGCACAAGGACTCGAGTTCAATCCCCGGTATCAAAAAAAAAAAAAGAAAGAAAGAAAGAAAGAAAGAAAGAAAGACAGACAGACAGACATTTGGTCTCTGCTCACTGCTTGCTTATAAGCATATGCCAGAATTGGGATGAACTATTAACAAAATTTCTTTGAATCTGCACATCTCAGTTGACTGATTTTAAGCCTTGATCTGGTTCAGACCATACAAGATTAGACTAGCTGGCCAACTCCTCTCTTCTTTCTCTCCCCTACAATTATCTCAACCACTGACCCTTCATTCCAGAAATAATTATGATGCTTTAAATACCACTACTCTTTTACAAAACATAGACAGGCACGGTGCCACTGAACTAAATCCCCGAATCACTGTGCATTATTTCTTTCAAGTCCTTTTTTGACCCCCTCAGGTACTAGGGGTCTAGTACTCAGCAAGTCACTATGAAATTCACTCCTAAGGAGCATGTATATATTTTATATTATATATTAGTTCTTTGTCTTGTTTACTAGACAATGAATGTTTTCAGGGTTAGGGTTATGTCTTGTTCCACTTTATATCCTGATTTTATAGCATTATTCCTGGCTCACATCAAATTTCTAGTATTTACTCAATCAATAAACATGAAGGAATACATACTTTACTTAAGATGTTTTTTAGTGACATCCAGAAGATATTTTTCAGAAATTCCTTATTTACTATTAGCTCTCTCTCTTTCATTTGCAGATACAGCCTATTATATATCTATCAGGTTCATTGGTCAAATGGACAGTTAAGAAATTATACCTAGCAGCTTTCAAGACTACCAGTGACTTTCTACCTACTGCTTTAAGAAACAATGGTCCTGAAGCTGGGCATGGTGGCACACATTTGTACTCCCAGCACTCAGGAGGCTGAGGCAGATGGATCACTGTGAATTCAAGGACACATTGGGCTACACAGTGAGTTCAAGAGAAGCCTGAAGAACACAGTGAGACCCCATCTCAAAAAAAAAAGAAAAAAGTCTCAATATCCAACTAGACATGGCTGTCAACAAATTACAGAATTTTCCACAAAAGAAAGCTCATTTAAATATGTAATATGTAATTATAAGTAACATTCTTAGATGGAATTGGATATATACATTTATTGACTAATACTGAGCTTTCTCCTAAAATTTTTCTTTCTTTTATTTTTATTAGTACATGTTTGTAATATATGATTACATTCCTCATGGGAGTTGGTAGATGTACATAACAAATCTTAAATCTTTTTCATCCCTTTTCTCTCCCTCTCGACCTCCATTAACATTTTTTCTCCTACAATTTTTGAAGTGCCTTATTTAATGAGTCCTTCTAGGAGTTCACAATTCAGTAAGGGAGAAGACAGATGCTAATCATTACTGCCAAAGTTTGATGTCTTAGTTCATATTTAGACTGTACCATGATTAATCTGGAAATTTTATAGAGACACAAGTTGGTCAATGTAAGCATTCAATTTAGAAGGGAAGTTATGAGAATCATTTTACAATTAGAAAATCTAAATGACCAACACCACAGGAGCTGTGATAGTCTATGGAAATTGTCTTTTTTGTTTTAGTATGTGAGAAATCAGGATATTTAACTTATTATTGGCAAATGACCCTCATATTCTAGCAACTCTACCAATGAATTAACGTAGTTCACTATCTATCACTCAGGAGAGATTCATAGTTACACTGTGACTGGAGGACTAATTTTTCTATAGGCTTAGTCATAATATTGTTTATACAAAAATATATTTGTTCAGCAAGTTCCTTCCTGTCTTGGACATCAATTTTTAGAGGTATAGGATCAGGTCAGAGACCTAGAAAGCACCTAAAGAAATATCAAGAATAAACAGCTTATAGGCCTGAGATTCTCTAGATTTATAATTCATCTGAGCTAGGGGGACCAAAAAAAACTAGCCACTAGTAATTTATTAAATTATTATATCTGTCATAAAGAAACAGTTAAAAGAAAACCCATGGCAATAATCTTACTTCTGATGCCTAGAAATCTTTTCTGTACTTCACATATTAGTACGTCCTGTTTCAGCTCTCTAGTAATATTCAAGTACAACATAACAACTTTTGATATGTAGATTACTGATCAATAATTATTTGTGTAAGCAGGCTTTTAATGAATTGAAAATGAAAGTTTAAGGTTTTATTAGTCAAAATTAAAAGCATAAAATGAATGAATGAAGTAATCAGTTTTCATGATAAACATCTTTGATAAATGTGCCATAAAAATCCAAGAAAGATCAGCAAGAAAATTAAACAATTTTATTTAAATGGTATTTAAATCTATGATAGGTGGTAAGAAAATTGTGGGTAAGCTAAACACTTTATGGAGGAAGTAAATTAGCCTAATTAAGTAATTCTCTGACAGTTTCATACATCACATGAAATCCATTTTTACTCTTTTGAGAATGTACCATTCTAATTAAATTTTATAAAATAAGTATTTTTTTCATTTGCCTTAACAATGATAATGATGCAACTGTATATCAAAAGTAATTCTATCGTTTTGTTACTTTAATTTAGAGACGTGGCACATAAGTTAAAATAGTTTTAAGTTCATAATATGAACAGAATTAGATTTTGAATGCCAATTATCTTAAATTCCAGAATTTTTCCATTCTCTTTCTCAGCAATGCCCCATTTGTAGTTCCTGTGTTTGTTAAATTGAATTCCTAGATGTTTCTATTTAGTCTTTAATATCATGTCTTTTTACTTTCATGACAATTAATAATGGTATTTTAAAAATGTAGACTGAAATATCCTATCATACTTCATAGTCCTGCACCTCATTGAAAATAGCTCTAAAGCCTTAAACAAGGCCTTTATTTAGTGTTTTTAAAAAAGTGTCATAAGGAGTTAATAGGACACAGCTGTACAGCCTCTTTCTAATAAGCAGCTTCTGTCGCTTTGGTCACCACAGGTGTCTCTGTAACCTGCAAACTCTTATTACTAGTGTATCAAAGTTGTGGTACTTAACAGACTTCTTTAGTAAAACATAACAAAGCAATTACATGGCTGTTGATTGCCAGTCATAAAAAAAAACCCTCAAACACTGTTTTTCAAAAGAAACTACACTGCAATTTTTTGTCATTGTAAAATAAAAGGAACTAAGGAATTAAATGGAGGATAGAACAAAATAACAGCAGGTAGCCTGCTGAACTTAGCCACTACAGATGGTTTAGAAATAGTGTTTCCTTCTCCATCAAGTTGTGGATAAAAGGAAAGGAGGAGATTCCTTACTGCCAGTGAATGGCAAAGATTTAGCCAAGTCTCCAGTCTATGTATTTTGCTTCATGAAAGACCTTCGATGCTGCATTTCTATCTGTTTTTGGCACTGCTTTTCATCACCTTTAACTGAGTGTGAATAATAACCTGATTTAATTTAAACAAATACAGGTGCTAAAGGTTCTTTATTTATGTATAACAGGGAACATTTCCAAGGCAGAACGAAGTCATCCTAGGAAATTTCCTAACCATTTGCTTAAAGAAATGAAGTATTAGATGAAGAAATTGCTTCAACATTCTTTTGCCTCACATTTAGGGGAAGAATCATCTTTCTATTCGGATTCAGACTGCATAAAACAAAGTATGAAAGATGATCAAAAATTCAGTGAGCATAGAATAAATAAAAGACAAATCAGATGACTTCTAATTGTTCTATAATTGCTTAAATTACATAACTATAATAGGGTTCCTTGAAATGAATTAATTTAATCACCTTGTTTATAAGCCAGAGACTGTGATTATGACTGTTAACACACTCAAAGTATCATCATGGGATGTTATGGTCACTTGTGTAATTTATACGCAAGGAAAATATATTTCAGACAGAAAACTCAAACAGACAAAATACGAAAGAAAAGCTCATCACTCAGATACGATTAACTAAAACTTATACTGAAAGTAGGAAAGAGATATTTTTCCTATTGAGAATATGGATGCACTGCTGGCTGTGTGCAAAAGAATGTGTGCAATAAAGCGACTACATCAATTAACATATGCTAGAGTTAAGCTATTACCACTCCACTGGACGGGTGCAGGATGTCCTGCCTTCTTCACTGATATTATTTAAAAAATAAACTTATTACTAGGATTATATATTAGTTTGCTTTGGCTTTTATGGACATCATAAAAACAATGATTTTTTTTAAAGAAAAAAAAACCTACAACATACTAGTAATGGACTATACCTTACTGAAAAAAAGATGAATAAAATGTATTTTTGTTTTCAGATGATTTTTGAATTTAAGAGTCTATTTCAAGCTAAGGTATATTTCCATAATTGTAAATAACTGCATGTGTTAGCTATAATAAATAGTTTTCATTTAATGAATATAATGTGGAAGAGAATTTAATGCTGAGGATGAAAAATGTTTATGATAACAAGAAGCCAAACACAATGATGATTTTTTTTTTTTAAATTTTGTAAACAGGAGCCCAACTTTTAACTTGTGAACAAAAGTATTACCTTGCTCTGTTGGCGTCCTTTGTCAGATCCCAAGCCCAGGTTATAAAATTTTGACTCAGATAAGAAACAATGGATTCAGCACAAAGCATTTGTGAGCAGAATACGTTGGTTAGTACACTTTCATCATGATGGAGGTAGATAGCAAGAAGCTTTCTCTGAAAAGATAAGAAAACATGGATCAATTAAAATATCCACTAATGTAAGATTTCTTGAATTTGGTAGAGGCATAATCAGTGTATATGAATAGCAAAGAGAAAAGTTAAACATTATTCCCTAAGAGTACCTCACATTTGGACTTCCTAAAGCATCTACAAGTAGGAATAAATTTTGCCTCCTTATACTCTGAAGAGGCTAGGATGATTATATCTGCCATCCCATTTCATATTTCTGCTAACATGTATAAGCTGATTTTGAACAGAAATGATAATTTCACTTTATTTAAAGTGGATTTACCACTGTGTTACAATTTAACACACACTTTTATGCTATGAAAAAAAATATTGGCTCTGCACTATTCAACTAAACAGAGAAAAAAATACCCATTAAGACTGATGGCTAAATCCTTTTTATATTTTTTTAATGTTTATCATCAGACATCAAGTAGTCTATTCCACTTGAAAGGAAGAATTATGAAACAAAGGTTTGGTTTAGTTCTGCAGCTAATCTTAAAGTCCTTAACATGTTCCCATATTAAAGCTCTTATTTATGAGCATATAATATTTAATTGCCTTTTGAAAAGATAGAAAAATATTCAGCTCATGTGAATTCTTTCTAGTTTATGTTTCAGAAAATGTCTATTGTGGTTTCTCATATGGAAAATTCTTTTCTTTTTCCCATAATGAAAATTTGCCTTTAAGAAATGATATCTACTCTCTTTAGAAGTGTCCTCTGTCATGGTTGGATATTCAATAAAATAAATGAAACAAAAAACTAAAATTGAGCAAGATAGTTTGCAGAATGTTGGCTTTAACGACCATAATGAAAGGACTTAAATTCTTGTTGACTAACTCCTTGTTGCTACCTTGTAAGAAGAGGTGAGCTTAAGAATGGTCACAATTAGCAGGAAAAGGAAAGATAAAATTTTATGGTACAATATACAAACCAATCTGTGAAATTCTGTCAAAGGAAAATTATAAGTTTTAGAATCTTTCCCTTCATGTTAAATAAAGATGTGATGATAGTAAATGAAAATTCAGTATGTGGAATTTTTAAACAAAAGACTTAACAGAAAAATATAAGGCTCAAAAGTCTGATGTGTGGAACCATCCTGTTCAAAAATCCAAATTATCATAATAGAAAATTGATCAGTAAATAGATGAATAGAGGTAGATAGGTAGATTAAGATTGTCAAAGCATCTACTATTATGGGACATGCCCTTAGCTACTTTTGCAACTATTATCTGCATTAATCTCTGAGATAAACCTGTAAAATAGTACTCTTAACCTCATTCGAAGAAGAGGAAACTGACTTGTCCTAAATTCTACAGCTAATTTGTAAGAAATACAACTGGTACTGGAACCTAGACTGTCTGAATCCAAGTCTGGTATTCTTTCTCTGATATTAAAGTGTTAGCAGGGAAATGAACCACACTGCAGTCAAAGCATGTGGGAGCTTTCACACAATGTGAAGACGCCAGACTGCAGACTGCTTATAACATCAGTGCTTCTGCGCTTCAGACAGCATGTAATGGGAATAAGGACAGGACTCCTGGGTATAAATAGTTCAACTGATTCCACCCTGCTTCTCTGTGTTAATTCATTCATTCATTTATTCAACAAGCATTTGTTGAAATACTCATTGTGTTAGGCTCAGCAGGAAGCACAAGCAATAAAATGGTGAACAAGAAAGACTCAGGGTTCCCTCATCTATGTTGATGTCTGCAGATAACAGTAGCTGGGCTTCTAGAAAGTTAGTAATCAGATACATTGATGAATACTTATCTAGTAAATTTGACTTATCCTTTAAGGCTCAAAGTAAATGCCTTTACGAAACTTTCCCTGATTCCCTCAGACAGACTTAAGAGCTTCCTTTCCAGGGCTTCTAGCTCTTCCTACTAGTATTATAATTGTTTACCAGTTTCTAGACTAAGTCTCAAGGGCCAAGATTGGGCCTCTCTCAGTTTTCTTTGAATCCTTTGAACCTATGTGATATCAAGCCATAGGTTCTAGCCTGCTTGATGAAAGAAATGTAAGTGCTGATATTAACCACAGTTCCCCAAATTCCTGGGCAAAAATGGCAATGACAATGTTTTGAAAATCAGTTTTAGTAAATAAATCAAGAATATGTTGCTTTAGGGAAAGGATGGTAAACCTGCCAGCACTAATAAATTCAGAGCCGCTCTTCTTAGGAGCTCACTAGCTGAATAGACAGAGGGATGTCAACCTCTAATTCTGCTTTATCGTATCTCAGCAACTACATTTAATGAGACACTGGGAACAAGAGAGCTGTCCACTTTTAAATCAGCATTATTTCTAATCAAACAATAGCAATGGCTAAATCTTTAAAATGCCTATTTCTCTCAGGAACACTGCAACAGAACATTTAGACTTTGGGAAAGAGATTAGTGATTTACATCACTATCTCACAGATTTAATTTAAATGCTCTTTCAAACCAAACACACATGTGCCAAAGAGACTACTAAGAAACCCAACATGCAGAGTTCCCTATAAGTGCAGCCGACAGTGTTGACTAAAACTAAACTTGGAAATCCAGGGCACTAATGCACAATATCAAGCAATAAAACAGCATCTCTTTGGCAATATTTAATTTTAAAAAGAAGAAAGATGCAGGCGAAGATCAGGCACTGTCTGTTTTGGAGGATCAACCATTCTGCATTTCAAAGCATTGGTCCCTGCAATATCCAGGTTACTGTGCTAGAATCTCGACTATTATATCGCAGTTGTGAGAGGGAGGGCAAAGATGTGTTTACTCAGTGATTAGGCCCTTAGAATAAGCCTCTAGCTCCTAGAGAGACAGCTCACCACTTATTCATTTGGGCCAATTCACAAAGCCTAGGAAGATTAAACATCCATGCTGAGAAGACAAGCGAATGCAGACGATGAAAAAGAAATAAAAATTCTTTAAAAACTCTGAGATGACTTCATTATTTTTCCACAAGGAAACTTTAGGAAAGTGTTTAGTTAGAGAAAAACCCACATTGACCTCTCTCTAAAACCTTAATCTTTCCTTTGTGGTGGCACTGCTTTGTGGTAAGCGACTGGCTCGCCTTGCCCCTCTTTTCACTGGAAGCTGAGAGAAAAAAGCCTCTGGAGAAACAGTTTTCGTTCCAGGGACACAAACCCCTGACACTGTTAAACATGAGATGCCAGGAAAACACACTTAAAAAAATTCCCACTTTAAGCTCTAAACCGAATGTGAGAAAGCAGATGATAAAAAGAGGATCAGAAGAGGATCTTTAGGCTGGGGATGCTCCCATAGTAGTCTTCAAAAGAGAAACCTAAAAAGAATCTTGTCTCTGTGACATAATAAGCTTTCAACCAAAGTTTTTCCTTCTATTATAATAAAGTAATCAAAATATAAAGACTATTAATAATATGCAAATGCTACTAAATTTGGGCTATAAAAATCTGATTAGTTTTATAGGCCAGGTAAATGAGTTCCACACTCAGTCTGATTATCTTATTGAGCTCAATTAAGCACAGGCCAAAACAGTAAAAAGTGAGCTTGGTGTATCAACCAGTTTGGGAGAGTTGAAATAGCAAAGTAATCAGAAAACTGCTGCTGTAAAGAAAGGGCATGTAGTACACAGAAAAAGCACGACAAAAGTGTTTTGTTTTCCATGAGTATAACCAGTTTTTTAATCCATTAATAATTTTATTCAATAATATTTATAGAATGTCACGTGTTAGGGATTGAGAATATAAAGATAAATAAAACAAAGTTTCCTTGTTCTTAAAGAATTGAGGGGTGGGTATGTGGGGCAGTAAACATATAATTGTAGCACTACGTAACAAGTTATACTACTGGGACATTAAAAAGATTATATTTTATTTGTCCTTTCTATTTTGGCAAAGAGGGCTATGTCTGGTAGACCAAAAATGCAAGAGTCACAGCTTCGTTATTTTCAGAATCCCTCTCTATGCTGTAGTTGTTAGTAACACAGTGTAACTATAAAAGAAAATCTCCAAGCTTTAAAGTAACAGAAGGCTCTGTTTTAAACCCAGTTCTCCCACCAACCAGCTGTGTGACCGTGGGGCAAAGTGGAATGTAAGGGCTAAGGGCAAAATAAGTTAAGTAACCTATTTACTATGTCAGGACCACAGTAGGCACACTGAATAAAAGGTAGCTAGCTGTTAGATGAAGATTTAGACTATCCATGCAAAATACAGTTTTTAAAAGCAATTGCAAGATAAATGATAGCCATGAAAACGTATTAAAAGAGAAAGTAGCTCTTTCATTTTCTTTACTGGCAATAGTATCTGGGATACTTATTGTGCTTTCAGTGCCTTTCTAATCTTTACATTCAAATCTAGAAGCTAACCTGATGCTTAGGAAATGCCCAGCTGACAGCAACCAATGTGATTTGCCTTGAATTATTGTATTTAAATACTCAGTATCGCAGAATCATAGAACATCAGAACCTGAAGAAAGAAGCTATATCTCAAAATAAGCCAGCCACAGAGCAGATACTCAGGAAGCATTTGCTGATGGACTAACAGGAAGTGTGTCTTTGAGAACCACCAGAACATCCAAAATTTTTGTGTTCAATGATTTTAAAGTTAATATGACAATTTCTCAAAATGGTAGCTCACAATTTTTTTCAGTGTGAGAAATACAGTATAAAATCATGCCTTCATGCAATTTGGGGTCTGACTTTATTTTTCTTCTTCTTTTGCTCTCCTTTTTCTTTATCCTTATCATCATCATAGTAATCAAAATCATTACTACTATTATTTTATTTTTGGTTTTAAGCATGGGGATGGTTTTTTTTATATAAACAACTAACATACTGATAACACAAACACCATTTTCTTTACCTAGATTTAGCAGTTAACATTTTGCCACATCTGCTTTATCATTTTTTAAATATTTTTTCCCCTGAAACATTTGAAAGGTGCAGACATCTAACACTTCCACCAGAGAAACTTCAGTGTCAGTCTCCTTATAATAGTACATTTCGATATATAACCATTATGTCTTTATTATACCAAGACACTTCATACTGCTACAAAACATTATCTAATATAGAATCTATAAGTTGTTCCCCATATCCCCCAAATGGTTTTTATAGCTTATAGTTTTAAATTGAACATCTACTTTGGATCATTCTTGTACACTGCCCATTTTCACAGTGCTACTCATACAGATGTTCACAGGTTCTGTGTTGCATCCAACCACAACTCAAGATAAGTGCATGGTGAAAATAGAGCGAGGGCAGCATGAAGCCATAATGGATTCAAATTCCTGCTTTGGCACCTCCCTGCTGTGTGGACCTTGGGAAAATAATTTGCCCTTCTGTGCTTGGGAGCCATATAGTTCTGGAGATCAAAGTCCAACACTCTACCTACATAGGAATGGTGGGGAGGCAAGACTAGCAAATAATGGTCATGAGTGCTATAAGAGACGGTTCAATGTTCTAGTCATAAGTATCAGATGGGCTGCTGTTTGTATCATACCACACTGTAAAGGTGATACTTGAACTGAATTTTAAAAGTAGGACAGAGCATCTGACTTCTCTGTGGCTTAAGCTAATTTTAAATTTAAGTGACAGTGATATAAAGAACTCTAACTCCCAATCTGCTATATGTCAGATATTCTGAGCCTGTGTCACCCAAAATTGAAGAATGAATTCCAAAGAACAACAGTTAACGATAGCAAAGATTTATTGAGAGAGATAGCTCCTAAGAGGACAGGTGGGGTCCTGAAAGTGGGTTGCCATTGAGGTCCTTTCTCTAAGAATGTTTTACAGAGCAAAATCATGAGATGGGTTCAAAATCATGAGGTGAGTACAATGTGGGTCAAACTATGATCATTCAATAAGAGTGCAAGTATAGCTGCTTAGTTAATATTGATCCAATAGGGAAGCAGGTCACAAAGAAAGGGTACATGGAAAGAACAAAGGCATTTTGGGGAAGGGATGGCTCTAGATGCTCTAGTCACCTACTTGGACGACTGTGGTCTAGCGGGACTTTACTGGACCAGGTGATACCAATTATAGTATAATCTCAAGTTTCTGCTTATCCCTCAGAGAGGCACGTAGGTCTGGTCATTACATCTTTATCTTGAAGCCTGGCCTTCTATGGATGTGGAGGCGCCCCCAGCCACAGGTGTGATGTGTTCTCATCTTCTATACTGACTCCCTTGAAGGCCTAGTCCTGTCTGGCTGCCTGTTAATTTCTATTTAACTTAGCTGCATATAGTAATAGTAAGGAAAAGTGAAAAGTTTTGTGAAGTCTCTTTGCCAGTGGCACAATCTGTTAGAGAACTCAAATAATTTTTAAAGAATAAACAATGGGTAGGTTTTATGGTGAAAAGAAACACTACATTTTGTCTTGTCTGGTTCCCAAAGATGATTTAGAGATCAACAGGCAGCAATCAAACTTGGAGAGAGCCCAAAAGGAAATAAGCCAGCTACCAAGAATGAGGTTGCCTTTTCCCTCTCATTTCCTGAAGCAGATGTTAGGACAGCATTCTGAAATCTTGAGAACACAGATGTCTTTGAATCTCACATAGTGAAAAATGTCATATAGAAGTCAGAGAGGTTAATAAAAAAAGTCGATAGTAAAATCAAACTCTCTTCATAAAATGAACTGATAATGTTCAAGATATACCTTGATCAGTTTTTATTGCTGAGATCATAATATTCAGGTCATAAAATATCTTGGAGGAAGGCCAACATGTGATAACATTTTTTAAAATAAGGAAATTAGAAGCTCAAATGATTGGCTTTTATGGTAAACTAGAAAAGTAATTACACTTTTGGGAGAGACTAGGAGATGGAGTGCGAAGTCAAGGAAACAGGCAGTTTCAGGCCACACCAAAGAACTTATCTCATTGATTTTTCAGGTGAACAATGAGAAGCAGTACCAATGACTAGAAAAGCAGCCTCATAGTTTTCCCCACATTCTAAAACATTTGGGAGCCACAACAACAAAGGAACTGAAGATAAATTAATTTCTCATTAAAATGTATTAATAATTCCTTCTTGCTCAAATTACAATGATCTGGTGCACACACCCAGTATCTTTTTTATGCTGTCCAGTGTTATCTGGCAAACAGATTTCAAAATAAAATATTTTAAATTATAAAAACAAACTGAATTTAAGCAGATAGAACTGCAATAACTTCAGCACTTATTTAATATGAGTGGGGGAGACTATTCATCCATATTTTCCTTTTCTTCCATACTGAGTAAACTCTTTCCAATTTTTTTTAGTTGGATTAATGGCTGATAACTAAAATTTTTGTTTTTCAGGTTCCCTGACAATCAAATGTGGCTCCATAACTAAGTTCTGGACAATTTAAGCAGGAGTGTTGGCTGGAGTTCTTGTAGTCATCCTGAATCATGACATAACCCAAATCCTGTCAGCGAAACAATATGATAGAAGGAAATTGTGTCCTTGACTCTGTTATACTCTATATCAGGCCTGGACAGCTGACCTCCAGATTTCATGACAGGAAGTGAAAAATTAACTTCTGTTTTGTTTAAGCCATTATTTTAATTTTTCTATTTTAAATAACCAAACAAAATTTCAACTCTTACTTAGGCCAACTTTAAGAAATCCACAGTCATATATAAAAATGACAGTCTATGGAACTATATCATTAATCTATTAAAATAAAAAAGATATGCATTAAGAGATTAGTTTTTAGAAAGCAGAAAGATCTCACAGTCTACCAGTGGGCCCTGAATCATACTTCAGGGGATTATAACTTAGCTTTCACCTAAGGCAAATAACCAGACTGGTCATTGAGAAAGAACTATGTCGAATCTGGTTAGAGGGAGAACAGAAGACTCATCCTCAGAAGGCCAAGCAGGAACCATGATTGGATGAACACAAAAGAAGCTGATGCTTGGGGTGATGCTAGTCTGTGTTCACGCAAAGGGGAAGAAAGAACCTCTGCTGCTAATGTGTTCCAGGCCACTGGTACATGCAGAAGATGGTCTATAGGGTTTGGACCATTGTGTGCATCTGTCAGAGATGCCAGATGTACATACACTTGAGATTCAACACAGAGACCGAAGCCATAGTAAGTAGTTTGTCTTGTTTTTAATTTTTTTTTTTTTAGTTTTTGTCCTCTAATAACTTACTTATCTACCAATATACTTCAATGTGTAATTTTTAAAACACAAAAGCAGATACACAATACATTATATAAGTTGCTTTTTTCATGTAATACACCTTGAACATCACTCTGCATCAACATAGACAAAGTAGCTTCATTCTTCTTAATGGTCATATGACATTCCATTGTATCAATGTGCCATTATTTATGCAATCAGTATTTTCTTGATGGGTATTTAAGATATTTCCAGTGTTTGACATTTAAACAATACTATAAGTTATCTCATTTCTTATTTTCACAAGTACCTATGTAGGAACATTTTGCTATTATGACAAGTGAAAAATGATATAATGGTTTTGTTTATATTATGAAATAAATGAAGATCTTCTCTTATATTATGAGTCAATTTATTTCCTTTTCTATGAAATACCTTTTTATATTGTTTGCCTATACAATAGCTATTATCTTTTCCATATTGACTTTTGGAGTTTGTCATAAGTGTATATTTCATAGAAATTAGCTCCTTTGTGATATATGAATGTTTGATATTATTATTCTTTTAAAAATTTTGTTAAGCACTTCAAGGAGGGTGGGAGAGAAACAGGATACTAGAAGATACATGTGTGTGTAAAGGTACACAGAAGTAAACATGTTATAAAATCCAGAGCCAAAAGTTTGTAAGCTATATTGGGCTACTCCTGTACTATGGTTTTCTAATCACTTCTTGACACTCCAGAACCATACACACACACACACACACACACACACACACACACACACACACACACACAAATAGATCAGTCTCACTGTCACCAATTTTCCCTAATCCATCTTGAAAATTGCTGCCATATTATTTACTCCTATATTACAGAACTCATGTCACCCCCTTCTTCAAAATGTTTCAAAAGCTAACAACAACAAAAAGGGTCTTTAGCTGACATTCATGGACTTCTGTGATAACCATCTCTTTTGCCATTTGTCTTTTCGTCCTACCTCCTTTAGCTCTCCTACATGTACACTATATGCCAATCAAACAGGGCATATACATCTCCTCTAACATATATAATTGAGTAACTTTACTACTATTAGGTAAGCTAAGAAGCAAGTTTGACATGGTAGTGTATCTTAAAACTAATAACTTTTTGACTAATTTAAAAATAATTTTAATGTGGGCACTAAAAAAAGTTTTACAACTTCAATTAGGAAGACCTGGTAACTAAATTGGACAATCAACCAATAGCACATTTTAAATAGTGCTAACAATACACTGTGTAGTAGAAACAATTATAAAACAGTATATTTGGTATGCTTGTATTTTTATAAAATATATCAGCCAAGTGTGGTGATGTACGCCTGTAATCCCAGCACCCAGGAGGTTGAAGGAGAAGGATCATTGAGTTCAAGGCCAGCCTGGACTACACAGTGAGACCTTTTTGCAAAAAACAAAACATAATGAAATGAAACAAACAAAAAAAAACTGGTTATTTTTCAGGTTTGGAACTAATTATGTGGTAATTTATTTTCTTCTTAAAATACATCTGTATTATTTTCATTTAAAACAAGTTTTATTTTTATAACAGAATATATTTTTCTATAAAATTAATATTAGCATCACAGGTCCTGTCTTACACATACATGGACAAGAAGTTGTTCTTTTAAACTGAAACTGAAAAAAATAACACAGACAAGATGAGCAGACTGGGTATATTCCCCAAAGCTCAAAGTTAATTTGTTTGGTTTTCTGGAAGATGCAGTGCTAGACACTAACCAAGTACAACTGTGGCCTTAGCCCTGGGTAGAACTTACTCTTCTTAAATGATAGTATCAGTGATGGCATTTAGATTTAATTCAACCTGAGGCAGTAGAAACAGCACTACTCTAAGAGGCTGATTTAAAAAAACCACACATTTAAAAACTTGATAAATAACAAGCACTATTAAATTGAAGCACTCATTATAGTGATGAAATGCTCACAGAGTTCTCAAAATTCCTTCTTGGAGCTGTTCTTACAACTAGTTCATAAACTGAAAAAAAAAAGTTTTGTTATTTATACACATTTCTCAAATTTGTCCAAAACTGTTCAATGGCACCTCCTATCTTAGCCATAGGACTGGGTGCATTTATGGATAGCATTCATTTAATCCCTGAAACAACCACGTAAATTAGATATTATCATCATCTCGCATTTTGTTTTTGTTTTATTTTACCCTAGATTAGATACAGGTTCATTACTTGTTTGGTGGGTACAGAGCTACTGCATAGAAAGCAGGGACTGAACACTGGCTTCCTCCTTACCATATTTAGAAAAACTATGAAGTTCCGTTGTAGGAACTGCAGCAGGATTACTGATATCAAAGCCCAGTCTCCCCAGTGATACCTGGGAGAGAAACAATCCTTCACATGGCAGATAAATCCTGGCATTGGGATTTTTCCTGCTGTTTATTTTTAGTTACTACAAATGTCTAATCATTCTCTCAGGTACTTTTTGTTGTGTAGAAGATAATTCATTTGGGGCAGCAGGCAAGAGAGGTAGGGAGACTATCAGGAGAAAAAGAATCTTCTTTGAGAAACTATGAGAATCACGGTACGGTACGGGCCAGTGGTAACTCTTTTGCAAACCTCATTAAGAAGAATAACCACTGGCTGTCACTTAGCCAAAGAGAAAATATAAGCTTCATTAAAAAAAAAATCTTTTAAATGCCAGCTAGTAAAGAGAATTACAATTCTTTTCATGCCTTGGCCCTCACTGATCTTCCCAGAGTCATGCCTTGCAATGCAAATCTCTGGCATTTTTTGCTAGAGAATTGCCAAACTGTTTTGTTTTCTTCTGTTCAAAATTGTTATTTGGCTAAATATTTTTATCATTTAAGATTCAGGTCAAAGATACCTCCTTTAGAAATCTTCCCCCTTGAACTTGTTTCTGTAACAATATATTATATGAATTTGTCAATATAGTTTTATCTTTCCCACTAGACTCTGACTTTATGAAAGGCAAGAAATCTCTGTCCCAAAACCTTAGTGCGTATGTGATAAATATTTATGAATCTCAACTAGATGAGCATCTTTCATAGTTAAGAACAAGAGGTCATAAAGCTGATCAACATGTCAAAACTGTGTCACAACATATTTAAATACAAGAACTCAGAATACCAGCTTTACTTAAGTTGAAACTCTACTTTAGACAGCACTGTAAATTCCTCAAGACAAAAGGAGAAAGAACTATGAACGCTCTCACCAAGAAGTACTCTCAAATGAAATCAGTGTGAAGCAGTTTTCATTAAGATGGATTGAATGTGGCATTGTGAGAAACACTTTATCAAATGTAGTGTTTTACTTAGTGATTAACTATATACCAGTTGATGAAGCTCCCCAAATCCTTGGTAATCCCACCACTCCAATAAACATTTAATGAGTATATAAGTTCAAAAAGCCTAGCAGAGGATTTAAACCTTCAATCTTGTTTTTATTTACTCTTGGAACTCAATTTCTCACTTCCAGTGAAGAAAGCTGGTGCTTGAGGCTCATCTGTTGTCCTGGTAAAATTAATGTGCCTCCCACAGTTTAAATTAAACATGTGATACTTAAGATGAAAGAAACTTAAGCAAGAGTGCCACAGTATCAGTCATACTTACCTTGAAATGTTTGAACATTAATGAATTGTTTTCTTAAAAAATTATCCATTCAGAAATTTTTAAAAATAATAGTGAAAAAGATTTATCTTAACTCCCAAAAGTGAACTCTGAAATGAGATGAAGTTTGACAATTGAATCCTGCAGGACAGTAGACAGAAGTGAAAACTAAAGTGTGGTAGTATATTGTAAACCCTGCTTCTGTTGGAACATTTAAGTTTTACTTGTACTCTACTACTTACTATTGATGCATCTGTGAACAAGTCATGTAATTTTCTGAATGTTTTTTATCCCTCCAATGGGTATAGAGATACTAACTGTTCCTATCTTACTGGTTTGCTATAGGATTAAAATATATACAGGAAATAAGATATATACAGGAAAATGTTTATAAGCAACATAGCATTCTACAAATCTGAAGCAGTGTTCTTATTATAATACTATACTTACACAACTGAAAGGAGTTGCATACAATTTACCTAATGACTATAACAAATATACCAGCTTAGATTTAATCTTGAATAGTTTACTGATAATGACATTGTTTTATTTAAATTTAGAGAAATGAAATAAACTATGCATAAAATGTTGATCTCTAACTTGGAAAAGAGAAATGGAGAAAGGGGAAAAAAAGCCTTGAATAAGGGGAAAAAACAGAAAGACATTTTAGCAGTCCAAAGAGGTCAAGGTATTTTATGAATCTGTTTTGAAGCAAGACATTTAGCTACATGAACCAATGATTTTCATCCACTAAAACACCTAGACACTAATAAAAAGCAATCAATTGTTTCATTAGAAATATCCAGAAGTTAATAAACAAGAGCTTATGTTCCTTGGGGGATTAACAGTCTGAATAAATCTAAGTGCCAATTTAGTTGAACAAGATACTTAGCAGAAGTTCTTTTGCCTGTAATATACTATATATTTAAGTATCTGCATTTAAAGCTATACTGTGTGAGGTACACATAGTATATTTACACACACTTTAGAAAGTGTTTAAAAATAATCTATGCCTATTTTGAGAGTTACAGTTTAAGTTATATAAAAAACCTGACATTTTCTATTAACTTCAACTGCTAGCAACTCTGTAACAAAGCAGAGACAGATATATCTAACACCACTCCTATTGAGGAATAACTTGAAAAATAGATGATTTAAAATCTATATACTATTTAATATTTATAGTTTGAATATGTTTATACCCTTTAATAAGTGCAATGAGTACCCAATGGACAAATAATAAACAAACTATTCTGGCTGGAAAGGACAATGAGTCACAGGGCAATCCATACCAACAAGTTCTAGTTTGTGAGGGGAATACTGAACAGATGAACTAGGACCAAATTTTCTGTTCAAAATGTGTCAAATACTGGGCTGGGGATTTGGCTCAGTGGTTCTGCCTCCTGCCTTGCAAGTGCAAAGGCCCGAGTTTGATCCCTCTACAAAAAAAAAAAAAAAAAAAAAAAAAAAAAAAAAAAAAAAAAAAAAAGCATCAAATACCAAATTTGATGAGTTTCACAGAAGTCAAACACAAAGTATGACTGTACTTTGAAATGGTTTAGTAAAAAATAATGAATACATGAGATATCCTACATATTTAAGTTTTAATAACTTCAAAAGTTCAACTGTTCTAAACAAAAATCATTTGAAATTTTAACTATTGATATAGATTTACATTTTTAAAAAGAAATTTTGAATTAATATTTTGTGTTCGTGGTGCTGGGGATTGAACTGAAGGCTTCATTCTAAGTACATTTTCTACTACTGAGGTACATCCCTATCCCTGAGTAATACATTTTAAATTTATTTTCTATTCCAGTCAACATTTACCATCTTTAGTCAGAGGGAAACAGCAATAAAAATTCATCATAAAACTTATTTATTGAAATCATAAATCTAAATAAGCACAAAAATATAAGTACTTAAATTTCAAATAGTGCTCTTTTGTCAGTTTGTATCAATTAAATTTTTGAAGTCACTAAAGCTTAAAACTCTTAAGACTTTTGGATGTTTGTATGTGAAAGAAATATATATAACTACATTTTTTCATAATTATTGAATCTAGATATAAGGCAGTTAGATGTTCATTGTACTACTTTCTTTTTCTGTTAAAGTTTTTATAATAAAAAGTTAAAATATTAGAAAGTAATAAATAAATGACAATATAATAAAAGTGTAAAAGCTATTATAATAGGATTGTATAATGACTCAATTTTACTTCAAATATCCATAAAAATACAAACCCAAACACATCATAAAAATAGAACATAAAGTAATTCTTCAGTACTCATCATTTGATTTGTCCTGGAACTCATGATGAATGGGAAATCAAATTTTCCCCAAAAGAAATAATGTAATTAGAAATAATTCATGAAAGTTTCACAGAACTTTTATATTTTACTGGGCTAATATTAACCTTTAACTAGGCTAACATAAGCCTTTTAAGCCTAGTGACCCATGATTAGCACTTAAGATGCACAACAGTACAAGACAGTAAAGGCGAACGTGTGGGGGGTTCTGCACTGTTTGCAAACTACCGTGAAACTGATGCATGTGCCAAGCACTAAAAGACTTTTTTCATTAAAATGTGACAAAGTATGACTGTATAGAATAAAGTTAACAGTTTTGTTTTATGTTCCATAAATCTATATTTATGAAATCCATAAACATATTACCACAACCATGTACTCTTCAAAAATAATAGCTATTTATATAGAAAAGTTTAGAACAGCTTTTAAAAGGGCTATTCTTGCCAGGAATGGTGCTATATACCCCTAATTCTTTTTTTTCTTTTTGTAGCGGGGATTGAACTTGGGACCTTGCACTTTGCGAGGCAAGCAATGGAACCACTGAGTTAAATCCCCGGCCCCAATATATCCCTAATTCTAACACTTGGGAGGCTTAGGCAAGAGGATCTCAAGTTTGAAGACAGCCTGGGTTGCAAAAGTTGAAGACCAGGTTCAACTACATAGTGAGACCCTGTCTCAAAAAGGAGTGGGGCGGGTGATGTTTCACTATTCTACGGGTAAAGAAAAATTTGTCTACTTCATTAAATTGACAATGGTAACTCTAAGGTTGATTACTAATTATCTTGGAATTCAATTTTTAAATTAATTTTTATTTATATCAAAATTTAACATTAAGTAGAAACTAGAAATCTTAGAAGTATGCTTGACTCTAGTCTCAAAATTTATTGCCTTCTTTAATTATAATAGCCTTTGTATGTACTTCATCTATATGCTATTCTTTTTTCTTCCCTTTCTTTTTTTCTTTACTCATTAGCCATGTACTTAGTAGTTACTTATGCAGGGCCTGTAAGACACAGTTTCTGTTAAAAGAAAAATCAAATCTGGCATGAAGGCTACAGAATGGATAATTATAAACAGTGTGCTAACTTTAAGAATAAAAGCAGAGGAATTCATAGTAAAGTGGTGAAAGGTGGGCATGGCTAATGTAGAAGAGACAGGAAAAGGTTAAGTCTCAGAGAAAGAGGAAGAGGAAAAGTTGTCCAAGTAAAAAGCTCAATAAAAGGCATTCTTGGCAATGGGGAAGAAGAATAAGTATCTTAGTCACTTTTCTCCTTGTTAGGACAAAATACCCAAACCCACAACTGAAATGAGAGGGTTAATTTAGCTTATTATTTCAGTCCATAGTTGGCTGGCTCTCAGGCAGAATGGCATGGCACAGGGGCATGGTAGAGGAATAGCTGCTCACCTTATAATAGCCAGGAAGCAGAGTGAAGGGAGGAGTTGGGAAGGGAGATATATTACTTCCCAGGTCACACCCCAGTGACCTACCTCTTTTGACCAGACTCGCCTTCCCAACAGCAAGTCAGCTACAACACCTCATAATCCAATCACCTTCCCAAATACATGAGACTGTGGGGGTCATTTTACATCTAAACTGTAACAGTGAGATTATGGGGAAATACAAATGGTATACTAGTGTTAAGATATGGAGGGACTGCATTTGGTGAGGGACCTTCATTGGGGAGGTGGAGGGAGAAGGGAGATAGAGAACAAGAGGACCAAATTCCAATAACCAACTCCAGAGATGAGGGTCTTAATGATTCATGAGGGTGGTACCCCTGGACCTAGTCATCTTTTATAAGATATTACTCTTTTACATTGTTACCACAGGAATTAAATGTCAACATAAGTTTTGGAGGGGTCATTAAAACCATAGCAGTAGGGAATAAGAAGAACGGAAGCTGTACAGACAGGTAGGGACAATTATTGAGGTATTGATCATTGTATCAATATACAAATAGTGTTGTGAGAATCTTCTTGCTCAAAATTTACTTTGTAAGTTCTTCTAATAAGCTTTAATCTACTTGACTTCAAGATCACAAAGCCCATTTCTATATTCAAAAATCATTTATTTTTCCCTACAGTGCCCCTTGACAAAAAAAATATTGCTATTGTTAGACATAAAGAGTAGCTTCCCCCTTACCTAAGTAAGGTTAACTGTGGCCTGGAAACATTAAATGGGATGTTGCAGAAATAAATAATTTGGAAGTTTTAAATTAAGTGCCATTCTGAGTAGCTTGATGAACTCTGCCAAGGATGTGAACTATTCCTTTGTCTGGCATATCCATACTGTCTAGTGTCTTGCTCAGAGTAGTCACTTGGCAGCCATCTTGGTTTTCAGACAGACTACCAAGACTTCACAGTGCTTATGTTCAAGTTACCCTTATTTTACTTAATAATGGCTGGGAAAGTGCAATAATATTGATGCTGGTCATTCATATGTGTCAGAGAAGCTACATAATGAGAAGGTGGAATGCGAGACAAAAAGAGAAACATTACATTCATACTTTTATTATGTGTATTTTTATAATTATTAATTTCTTACTGTTCCTGATTTATTAGTTGAACTTTTTTTTTTTTTTTTTGGTACTGGGGATTGAACTCGGGTCCTTGCGCTTGCCAGGCAGACCACTGAACCGCTGAGCCAAATCCCCGGCCCCTGAACTTTATTTTTTAAAAAGAAGCTGCATTCAGTGGTAAAGTACATATTTAGCATTCATAAGGTCGAGGTTTCAAAACCTGGCACCATAAAACAAAATCAAATAAAACTCAGAAAACAAAATACTATACACACAGCAAACCAAAAAAACTTTTATCATAAGAATGAATGTAGAGGAGGAAAGAACAAAAACAAAAATGAGGTACAGGCTGAGAATCACTTATCTGGGACCAGAAGTATTTCAGATTTTGGAGCAGCAGCAATTGGAGCTCCCTGTAATTTGGTAATATTTGCATAAACTTTACTGGTTGAACATCTCTAATCCAAAACTGTGAAATGCTTCAAAATCCAGAACTTTTTGATTGCCATGGGTGCTAAAAATGTTTTAGATTTTGGATCATTTTGGTTTTAAGATTTTTGGATTAAGAATGTTCAACCTGTACATACAAGATTTGGTACTATGCAAGGTTTTAGACATTCACTCTGGCGTCTTAGAATATATCACCCTGTACTGTTACACGGAACAGTCTTTTTAGGAAAAAGTAAAGGAAAAATCCTGTCAAGAACTTGCCATTCACATATGTGAAAAGAATATAACCATATTCCTTGGTTCCTTGTAAGCAGATTTAACCTTTCCTCTCTGTAAGACAACCAGCAGTACCCCATTACGCAAATGCCCCCACTGAAATGGGTATCTGGGTGAAGAACAGGTTGATAGATGAAACAGAAACAAAATCAAGTCTTTAACATTAAATCAAGATCAGAAAACATTAAGGATTGCTTTATGTCTACTGGTAAACCCATGGGATACATTATTTAATCAGAAAAGGTAAGATGGTACTTACATCTCTGGCTTTCACATAGAAGGACTCCTGAAAAGCAGCTTCTAATGAGCCAATAAAAAATACAGGATGGCAGTCACCATATCTACAGAAAAAAATTGAGTCTATTAAGATATATTTCAAATTCACTTCAAAGTTTCTTAAGCCTAATCAATGACACTTAAATGTTGGTGCTAAAGTCTAGTATAGACCAAACATTTAAAAGCACTGACGTGAGATTCAACAGTTTTTAGAATTCTTCTGAGCCAATACTATTTCAGAACACTGAAATTTTACGTATATCCAGCAAGTAGATTTAATAAGTGCTCTGAAGCCATACCATTTTTAAAGATGAAAATTTTAAAGATAAAATTCTTAAGATTATCATAATTAAGATTACATTATTATGTCAGCCTTAACTTCCCACTTTGTTCATTTGGGAATTGCAACAGAGAAGGGGGAAGAGTTCTTGTAAAGTTTTGTATATTACATCAGAAAAATAACACTAAAATTGAGGGTTAAATATTAATCCTCTTTATATTTAAACATCTTAGAAATTCCTAAATGTACATAAAACATTTTATAATAGTCTTTTTTGTTGTTGTTTTTTGAGGCAATCTCCTGATGTTGTTCAGGCTGGCCTCAAACTTGCAGTGTTTCTCCTATCTCAGTCTCCCAAGTACTGGGATTACAGGTGTGTACCACCATACCCAGTTTATAATAGTCTTAGAAGAAATTCTGAAGAACTCCAAAATAAAAAATTAAATGAAAAAATTCACTTACATTTAAAATTTAATTCTCCTTTTTATGTAATATTATTTAAAAGATTTTTTTACCTGTCTTAAAAAATCAATATCCTTTATCTTAGTCCTTTTGGGAACATAAACTATGACAATAATCTATTTATTACATTTTTATAATACAGAGTAAGCTGAATATATCTCTGAAGTGGCATAAATGGCTTTCTAGTTATCTCACATAGAACAATATGTATTCCTCTATAAGGAGTACATGCATTGATAATACACTTTTTGAAAACTTTAAGGATAAATTTTAAATAGTCTATAATTAAAATTGTCCCAGAAAACATCACAGTAGCATTAAAGAACATCAATTTTATATAGTTAATATCCTAACCCTACCTTGAAGAAAACTCTGCTGTAAATTGTAATAAGGCATCTCCTTCATTTTCTGCGTTTTCTGGCACTAAAAAACAAACAAAAGAAAAAACAAAAACAAAAAAACCAAAACAAATAGACACAAAAAACAAACCACATAACATCTAATCCCACATATAAGAAATATATTTAATCAATAAAGAGGAAATAAAATCAAGTTTCAGCTTCTGTGATATATCTGAGGGGACATTTTAACTCAATATACATTAGAAGATTTCATCAAACCAAAATAAAAAGAACCTTTAAAATATTCCAATCTCATAAATTTTGGAAATCAACAGACACATCCTGTTAAGCATCTAAAGTATGTGCCAGTTGTCAAAATTTCAATGTTTTCTTGAAATAGACATTTTATAATTAAATTCTGTAAAAGGATCTGAAATTAAAGACCTCATTAATTGGAAAATTGTCAATTTTAAGTAAATATTACAACTATTTTCTGTTCACAGCATGGATTTCTCTAATCTCATAAATCTAATGAGCCACTTAACAATTTTGTGGTCATTTTGCATATAGCATTGCTTGTTATTTAATAATATGCATCTCCTGAGTGGAAGAGAGATAATTGGCACATTTATTTTATAGATTTTTCTTTCAAACATAGGTAACAGTGAATGAAAAGTACTATTACCATTCTTCACATTGATATCTTGGATACGATATGGGAACAAGTACCAGTCACAGAAAGTACAGGTCTTTGTAGGCTTTGAGTAGAGTCAAAACTCATATATAAAACAAATGTTATATTCCCATGAATGTTCTGAGATTTCTATTAGTAGATTAGGAATCTTTGGGCTTCATAAAAATCAAAACTCAAAAGATTTTGGTTCTAATGATGAATGCCCACTCTCCAAACCTAAGGGCCAATAAGAGATTTTTAATATCACTGTTGTTTCTAACTTTGTGTCCTAGCAGGGAGAATTATAATGCTGACCCCAAAGAGCTATTAATACTCACTCATTGGAGATTTTCTCAGGGCAGATGACGCCATGCCGAATACTTCTCCATCATCCACCCCAAATTCTGAAGCATCTTCAAAGTCATCTCCATCGCTATCACTAACCATATGAACATCGGTGCTTTGCTATTCAAGGAAAGTCCTAATTAGATTCATAGTGACTTTATCATATGAAATTCTAAAGTTATGAAACTAATGGGACACTCATATTATAATAGTTTTATCAAATATAAACTCATTTGCTAGAGTTACGCTTAACATTTTTCATTTTAAGGCTCAAATATACTTCTAAACTTGCCGTGAAACCCATAAACCTTAGGTTGCAGACTGACAGAAAATGAAGGCTAACAAATTAAATGAAGACAGGAATCTTTGTTTTATCCCTAGTCTATAGTTAAATGCTTAATAAATGAGCAAAAGTGTTTAATTGCAAAAGTCAAAGACAAAGTAAGCTATGAGTTTCTCATGAATCTCATACTAATCTATGCTTAGCAGGTGGAAACAATGGTAGCCTTTTCCAACTTGCGATTTCCACACTGCAGGGCTTCTCAAATTTCTCATTGGTAAAAAAAGATACATATGGTACCTTATCCTTAGTGTTGCTGCAAGAAAACATGAAACTATATATGAAAGTTCTGTGTAAGGCTATTAAACAGGAGATATACTAATGTTTTAACTCAATAAGCATTTATTGAAAATTTACTACATGCCAGACACTGATAAACATGCTGTTTGTTTTCAGCAACATCAGTAGAAGCTTATGTATTAAAAATGTTAGCTTTAAAATAGAAACTAGAACACTATTCTAGGTTAGAATGAGATTTCAAAATACTGAGATTTAAAACATTTAACCTGGGTTGTGAGTATTGACAAATATTTATTCCTTAGGCAAGAAGAGGATCCAAACAAGATATATGGCTAACTGCCTGTCTGTGCTAGGATCAACAGTCTACAAAGACTATTTAGTAAATAAAATTTTTATTTTAGAAAATATATACATTATAAAAATAGGGGAACTATTTGATCTTTCAGAATCAAACTCAAAGCCTAACTTAGAGATGAATATTTGCCATAAAAGCATTAAAACAATGAAAATCTTATAAAATAAAGCCACAAGGAACATCAGAGATAAACAATTGAATCATAGATTTTAAAGCTGGAAGGGATCCCGGAGATCTTTCATCAGTAGTTTTCCCAACTTTTTTCCCATAGAATTACCTCCCTTCCTCAGTCTCAAACAAAATATTAAACAGAATAAAATATAATGTATAACACATAACATAATGTGAATACATAATGTATAAAGTATGGTTGCTATGGTTAAGGGGTAGGAGGAAATACAGCTGGTGTACCTTGGTAGGATCTCAGGATACCCTGGAAAAACTTTAAAACTACTGATGCAGTGAATCTGGCAGTTTTAAATAAGAAGCTGAGACTTGGTATGCTCAGCATTTCCTTTCCGGATATATCTAAGCATTAATGCCAAGAATCATAATATTTTCCCTCTCCCCTTCAAAAAATAGGCTTTTTAATGATTTGCATAGATAAGGTAATAAAGATGCACTTGTGAGGTAAATTAATGAATGGTCTTTGTTTTAAGCCATTTACTTGCTATTCTGATTTTACCACTATTTCTTATAAAAGCCTTCATTCTACATGCAATTCTAATCCTTTCTTAGTTTTGTTTTGTTTGTTTGTTTGTTTGGTACCAGGGATTGAACTCTGGTCCTTGCTCTTGCTTGAGAGGCAGGCGGCAGAACCACTAAGCTAAATACCCGCCCCCTTCCTTAGTATTTTGTTCTCTAGAGCCAAGCTATTTTCCTGGATTAAGCTATTTAACATCTTAAAAATTCAAAATCTTTTCTCATTTTAAAGCAGTGAAGGAACCTTCTATGAAAAGCAAAACACTTACTAGGACAATTGCTCTTGAATTGCCTTTATATTTTAGCTGTCAAATTTATCTGGAATACTAATTTTCTTTTAACTTTGAAGCTTCGTCAAGCAGGTAAAGTCTCAAAGTCTACAAGGTACATTCCATGTTTCTTTACTGTGCTGATCAGATTCACAGGAAAGTAGAAAACAAAGGATCAACAAAACAAACCTTATATCCTCTATTAGCTAGATTATCATCTCAGCTATCACTTAGTCTTCCCTCGTGTTCAACCCTCTCTGAGAGAAATCAGGATAAGAATGCGGGTTGGTAGACATGGTGCAGAAAAAAGGAGAAAATTCCACATCGTATATTTTAATTTTATCACTCCTTTTACCTTACTATTCCATATCTATCCTCTATCTAAATTCAGTTTCAATCAAATAACATCCCTTTTCTGTAACAGTACTACTTCATACTACAATAGTAACTTTAACTTTCTCCATGTGTCCCTATAACCTATTTTTCATTTTCCCTTTGCAAAGTACAGAAAATCCTAATCTCTTAAAAGCCCAGAAAACAAAATCCTACAAGTATGAGATCTTTAAAGGCAGGTATCTAAAAAGCAGATTTTGTTGAAAAAAAGTATATTTCAAATATGAATTATTGAAGGAGCTGCAAGAATGAGCTACTTAATTATGTATAAGGGACTCCCAATCTCTTCACATTTTCTTATCAGCCATCTAACAGGTTAGGAAAAGCTTTTTCTAAAAAATGAGATAAACAATCTTCTTTTCATTAATGTTTGCTGATGAGAATAGATAATCTCTTGGTATCAGTCATGTCTGTCCTAAATTTCTTTGAATCCAGAGAGCTATTTGTTCAGAATTTTAAAAACAGCTAAAAATTTTGTGCTTCCATTTTCTTTGTTTATTGCATTCATTTATTCCCTTTATCATTCAACAAACATTTACAAACCTAATCTGCACCACATTGTGTAAACCTGCGTGAAAGATACAGCCTGTGCTCTCCCAGGAGCACTATACAACATATACAGATACCTGTAATCATAATAGTGGTAAGATGACACATAAATTGAGAGGAAAGTACCTAACTTATCCTGTAGGGGATGGGGTGGTTGGCCAGAGAAAACTTCCTGGAGTAGATGATAACCAAACTACTTGAGATAAAAAATTTAGAAGTCAGTGGTATTAAAGCAAGCTGATAATTGAAGCAGACATTCCTTTCAGCATCTGTTCACCAACCACTTATGTTGAAGCAAAGGCTTAAAAGATAGGGAGACAGAAGCCAGGCATGGTGGCACATGCCTACAATCACAGCTACTCGAGATACCATGGCAGGAGGATCTTGGGTTCAAGGCCAGCCTGGGCAATTTAGTAAGACTCTATCCCAAAATAAAAAAGTTAAAAAAAGGGCTGAGAATGTAGCTCTTGCTACCATGCATTATCCACAGTACTTAAAAGAAAAGGTTAGGTATACAGGGAACAAACATGGTTCCAGCCTTCAAGAAATTCCTATTCTAAAAGGAAGATAGGCAAGGCCCTGGCTTCAATTCCCAGCACTGCCCCCGCCCCAAAAAGTTAAAGAATAAGAATTATCTGTATACATATCTCTAACTCTATAATGTATCTATACTTTTTCAATTGCAAAAGAGAAATAAGTATAAGAAATGGTGAGATGACCGTCAAATACTAGAAACAAATTGAGAGAAAAAAATTCACAAAAATTTATAGAATGGAGTTTACTCCTATGTATTTTGTATGTATGTATACAGCTATATAATATGCATATACACATGTACCACTGTTCTAAATGGATTTTCACTTTTGTCTTGGATAGTACATTGTTAATGTGTAGAAATGATATTTTTAAAAAAATGTTGATGTTGTATCTTGCAACTTTACTGAATTCATCTATTAGTTCTAACAGTTTCTTTTTTTAGAAGGGGGTGGGAGGATTTTTAGAGTTTTCTTTGTACAAGACCTTGTCCTCAGCAAACACAGGCAATTTTGCTCCTTATTTGGACACTTTTTTTTTCTTTCTCTTGCCTAATTGCTCTGTTAGAACTTCCAATACTTTCGTTCTTTTTCCTCTGCCTTGAGTTACTAGTTTGCTGAGTTGCCCAGGCTAGCCTCAAACTTGCGATCCTCCTACCTCAGTTTCCCAGAGTGCAGGGGTTACAAACATGAGACACCATGCCCAACTTCCAGTACTGGTTTGAAAAGAGATAAGAGTAGGCATCCTTGTCTTGTTTCCAATCTTGAAAAATATGTGACTTTTCACCAGTATGATGTTGGCATCTGGGTGTAGTGCATAATGGTAATCCCAGCAGTGTGGGAGCCCAAGGAAGAAGGAAGGTAAATTTGAGCCCAGCCTGGGCAACTCAGCAACATGGCAAAACCTTGTCTCAAAATTGTAAAAAAATTTAGAAAGAACTGGGGATGTAGCTCAGTGTCAGTGCCCTGGATTTAATCCCCAGTACTGCCCTCCTACCCACAAAAAGTATGATGTTAGCTGTGTGCTTGCCATGGTTGACCTTTATTTTGTCTACACATAATTTGTTGAGACCTTTTATCATGAAAGGATACTGAATTTTGTCAAATATTTTTTTATTAATCTATCAAGATGATCATATTTTTGTCCTTAATTTTGGTTAATGAGGTATATCCTAATTACAGATTTGAATATATGAAACCATCCTTACATCTTAGGGGAAAATTCCATTCAATCATAGTGAATGATTCTTTTTTTTTTAAACATAACAGATATATATCCATGAATAAATTTGTTGAGTCGCATGGTAGCTGCATGTTCATTTTTTAAAAGAAAACAAAAAAATATTTTCTAGAGTTTATGTATCATTTTACATTTCATAATAAATGTATGAGCAATCTAGCTTTTCAGTATTACTGCCAGCACTTGATGACATCCTGATTTTGAATTTTAGTTGTTACAACAGATGTGTAGTATTATTCCATTAAGTACTTGTACAAGGGCTAATAATGTTGAACATTTTTATATGCTTAGCTATCTATGTATCCTGCTTTGTGAATTGTTTCTTAATACTATTTACTTATTTCCTTTTTAATTAACTGTTGAATTTTGAAAATTTTTATATATAATAGATACCAGATGTTTTACAGATATGTGGTTGTGGATAATTCTTTTAATATGCTATCATGGTATAGTATATGGTATACTGCTATTTATTGGGAATTTTTACATCTATGTTCATCAGAGATATTGGCCTATATCATTTTCTTTTATTGTAGATCCTTGCCTGGCCTTAGTAACAGGGTAATGCTAACCTTGTTAAATAAATTTGGAAGTATTCTTTCTTCTCTGGTATTAGTTCTTTAAATGTTTGGTAGAATTCAGCAATGAAACCCTGGGGGCCTTTTTTCTTTCTTTTTTTTTTTTTAATGGGAAACTTTTTATTACCATTCAATGTCCTTATTCTTTAATGATCTGTTCAGATTTTCCATTTCTTTCTGATTTAGTGTTGGTAGATTGTATATTTCAAGGAATGCACTCATATCTTCTCGGCTATCCAGTTTAGTGCATGCCCCTCCCATCTCCTTCTCCACAAGAGATATGTTCAAAGACCTCCAGAGAATGCCTCAAATCTCAAATGGTACCAGACCCTACAAACACTACGATTCTTCTATACATATCCAAATACAAATTTAATGCCTTTTCCATCTTAACTAAGCACTTATTTTGCACTTAGTTTTTATAGTTTGGGGCAAACAGCAAAATCCACGATTTTCCCTTTTTGTAGTTTTATGAAAAGAAGATTCATTCTTTTTCCTTCTTTGGTCAAGACATTTATCCTTTACAATAAAGGAAATATTTTACAGCTTCTTTTAATCTGTTAGGTTGATTTGGTATACAGTATAGTATAGATTCAATGTTTTCTTAATGATTTTCTGCCTAAATAATTTGCCCATTGCTGAAAGTGCGGTACTGAAGTCCCCTACTATTACTGTTTCCCCCTTCAATATTCTTAGTAGCTGTCTTACATATTTAGGTATACACATATTTTTAATGTTATACTCTTAAAATCATGGTGATAACTTTTCATAGCACATAGTAAGAGCTCTATAAATACTTCTACAATGAAAAAAATGGTCAATGTCTCTATTCTCTTTAATTTTTAATTAATTTTTCAAAAGGTCAGAGTTAGGCCTGGAAATACTACCTGTAGGCATGGAACAGGAATAAGATATTGTCTTTCAATATCCTGCAGGTCCACACATCACACAGAGGTATAACATATACTTTAGCATGTTCAATCTTATCTGTCCCTTTGGTTTGTTTCTTCCTTGTGTATATACGGTTATCAGTGTGTTTTTTGCATTATACCATCATTACTAGTTTACTGATCTATCACACTTAAGTTTGAGCACCCCGGTATAGGTATAGTGCTTTAGTATCCAATATCAAATATCTGGCTCATAGAAGATGTCTCACCCAATGCATTCAAGGATCTCACAGATCAAGCCTGTTAAATGTACTCAACTACATCAGCAGCAGAAAAAAAAAAAAAAAAAAAAC
>NW_022900935.1:29379018-29387729 GCF_012274545.1 Fukomys damarensis
CGCCAACCTGACAGTTCTAAATAAAAATCATTTTAAACATTTCTCTGAATTCTGTCTGTTGAAACATGAAACTACCTGAACAAGAAGGAGCACATTAACAATAATCTTGTATGGAAAGCTTCTGCCTTCAAGAACTTACTGAGACTTTATTCATGCTACATTAACTTTACCAATTCATTGCTATGGCAGATTAAAAAAAGAAAAGAGTAGGAAGTGGGCAGGTAGGTAGAGGACATAGGCCTTCTGCTCAATGAAAAGCTGGCATGTAGGCTTACCTCTTCTGACTGCTCCCGGGTCTGTGCAGGTGAAGATCTTCTTCCCACAGTGAGTCGATGGCAGGGATAAGAGAGCCCTGACTCAGCAAGACACATCTGCAGAAAGTAGATTCCAGCATTTGTAAACAAAATGTTTCACAAAAGAATTTTGCTTTTTACATATTTTCAATTTTCTCGTTATTTTTGAAACAGATTAGAAAAATTACTCTGTTAACCTGAGTGTATATTAAGCTATCAAGATGGCTTTGAAAATTTTAATTTTTTTCACATTTGAGATAATATGGTCACCAAGGCTATCACTAGGTGACAGACTAGAACTCTAGAAAACTCCGATAGAAACATAAGGCAAATCATATGCTCCCAAAGTGTATTTCTATTTTTTGATTAGTAGAATAATACCTCAATTTCCTAACTCTCAGGGTATTAAGAGTACCTGGAGGAGTGTATGCTAAAGGCATTTAGTTTGTTTCTAATTTTAACACATAGTTACAAAGTCCTTCAAACTTTAATCTGTATTAAAACACAATTTCATATATTGTTTAAACTTATAATACTTGTAAAGAATCTAGCATATGGCATACAGTTTGTAAATTTAGATAGTAATAATAAGGACTATTATCTTATTATCTAAAACACTATCAAAAGAACCTACCTCACTTAGCCAAAACAATTAAAGTAGGATATATTTACTTTTATTGAGGTTTATAATAGGTCAGAAACTATTAATTTAGAAGTTTAAATTAAGTTTGAGTTAACATAAGCAAATATGAGTTAATTTTAGGTTGTATAAATAACCAATTGTCAAGCAAAAGGTTTGTAATCATTTCTGAAAGATACATTTAAAATTTTTACATGTTCCAATCTTAAGATTTCATATAGAAATATAAAGTAAAAGTATATTTTAAAAACTAACACAAGCAATATTATATGCCAAATAGTCATTAAAATGATAATTTTAGATAATATTACAGTGAATGCTATAAAATGGCATATCCTGTATCAGGCATTTTATTCTCATATTATTTTAATAACTTGTTTACATAAAGTTATTTATATTTTATGGTGCTTTTGTTTTTGCTTTTTTTTTGTACCAGGGATTGAACTTGGGACCTGCACTTGCAAGGCAGGCACCACTGAGCTAAATCCCCAGCCCCTAAATACACAATAGAATTAAAACAATATAAAGACTAGGATATTGCTCCATGGTAGATCACATGCTTAGGATACATGAGGCCTTATCCAGAAAGAGGAGAACCAGAGAGAGGGGGAGACAAAAGATGGAGGGGGTAGAGGAGCCACATATACAGGTATTTAATGTAATCATGAAGTCAGCACATTCTTTGGCAAGCTTTTGATATATGAGGAGATCTAAATATCTGTAAATTGACAGGGACTAGTACAAGAGCATTCAAACATACTTAAGTGAATTACAGTATTTTAAGATAAGTGTTAGAACAGAAAATGTTCAAATGGGAAGGGGAAGAAGAGAGAGGTAGAGGGAAAGGAAGGGAGAGAACAGGGGTGAAAAAATAAAAAAGAATGGAAGGAAAACAAAGGAACAAAGTTTTGTAAAGGGAGAAGGGAAGAAGGATTGAAAGAAAGGGAAGGGAATGGGAGAAAAAAGAATTATGATATATTATGTACAGGCACCAATTCCCTATGATGAATGTGATCATTATGTACATCAAATGTATACCAATAAAATTAATAAAAAAAATACAAATCTTACATATCCAGGTATGTTCAGTCATGTGAAATGTGTACTGTGCGTTGATAAAAGTCATATTATTATAGATAGATAAGCTAGGTAAAACTATTATAGGCAGTCAGATAGGGCTAAGTCCTCGAGAGGGCCAGGACAAAGGTGAAACACACCACAGCTGCATAACAGCTGAAAACCAGGCCTCAAGATGGAGACAACATGACCAGACCCACATACTTCTTCAAAGAACTGGGCTTAGTGAAGTATAGATACGCATCAATCATCCTGGGAGTGACCAGAGACATCTGCACCCACCACCTCCTAGGAGAATCCTTGTTCTTTCCATCCATGCTTACTACATGACTTGCTTCCCAACTGGACCACCATTACCTAAGTGACTATACTTATAACCTTATGGGATGTTCATGGCTGTAGCCCATGCTGTACCCACGTGGGTTTCACCTTATAAAACTTCTCTGTAGGGCTAGGGATTTATCTCAGTTCTTCTGGCACCTGCCTCACAAGCACAAGGGCCTGAGTTCAATCCCTGATGCCAATAACAACAGCAGAAAAATAAATTCTCCATAAAGTGGGGTCCTTGGGCTACCCACTCAGGACCCCTCCTGCACCTCTGGAACTTTGCTATCAAGAAATATCTTCCTACTTTTTTTTTTTTCCTCTGGTACTGGGGATTGAACTCGGGTCCTTGTACTTGCAAAGCAGGCGCCAGAACCACTGAGCTAAATCCCTGGCCTGATTTTAACCTCCACATTCTTAGGATTCATTCTTCAATTTCTAGAGAACAAGAACTCAGTGTATCATAGTTAACAGGTTGGGAGATATATTTCATATTTTCCCACAACAGTATCTTTGATTATTTTATTTTGTTTAGTGTAGTTAAAACTTTGTTTTCTTATTTTTGCACTTTAAATGTTTTGACATTATGCTTCACAAAGGCCATAAAGCCTGGTTTGTAATAAAACAAGTAAAAAAAAAAAAAAAAAAAAAAAAAAAAAAAAAAAAAAAAAAAAAGGAATCAATTCTGGCTATTTTATTTAACCATCTGCATCAATATAATCATCACACTTGCTCGCTTTATTTCATTTTAATGCAAATAAGTTAGATAAGAAGCATAGACTACATTTCAAGCTATATTACCTTTACAACATTTTTCACTTGAAAAAAGTCCTTCTTCCCTACTCTGAATTCCTCTGGTAATGAAGCAGTAGTGATGGTAAATATCACTGACAATCAGAAGCAGTGTGGTATAATGGAAGGAGACCTGAGCCAGAGCCAGAAGACTTGATTCAAGAGCTGCCTCATCTACTGATCTCAGGAAAACCATTTCTCTTCTAGGCCATAGTTTTCTCATTTATTGATTGAGGGCAGTAACCTCACACCTGACCACCCCACCGGACTTTTCAAAGAGTTAAATTTGAAAAGGTAAGTAAAAGCTGGCTTTGACACTGCACAGCAATAGGCAGAAGAGCTGTTATCATTTTGATGAACATCATTTTTAGGTCTTGGAAAAGAGACATGGTGATTAACTTTTGGGCCTACCTTTGCATGCAGTCCAGCCATGTGTAAATTAAAAGGAAGGGACACACTCTTGGAATTGCTAGAGAAAACACTCCCTAGAAAAAAATACAGTGCTGAAAATGGGCTCCTCAATGGGCTTGTTTCCATGGTCATCATCATTAATCCTGCCCCTAGCTACTAATCTGAAGAGAAGAGAGAAAACAGAAATTCTTTCTCTTTTCTCTACAACTGATCAAGCAGGCCTTTGCATCACTCCTAATTTCAAGTCCTACTACAATGTGCGAAGAAAATTAAAGGGTCGGGAATTTATGAGTTATCATTTGCCCAGCACTGATTTAATATAAGAGATAGTCTGTCTTAAGAAAGCATATATACCAGTTGGGGAGACAAAGATGCACATAGGAACAGGTACAGAAAAAGAAATGAACCAGGTGGTCTTTCAATCACAAGATTGACTAGCCAACTACAATGAAAAATTGTGGGGCCAGGAACTTAGCTCAGTGGCACTGCGGATGCCTAGCAAGTTCAGGGTCCTGAGTTTGATTCCCGGTACTAGAGGAAAAATAAAAGAAAGAAAGACTGTGACCTGTTTTCAGAAAGATTCATGGCCTTCCACTCTTTTTTTCTGGTTATTTTAGATTTCAATTCTTTGATTTTCTATTATCACAGATCTAAACATCTAAAAGTTTCACAAATTCACAATAAACAGGTAAAAATGCTTTTAAAAATTATTTAACCCCACATTCCTTAATAAATGTTACATATCTGGGAGAATAACTTATGGATATCTACAGACATAGAGAGAGGTTGGTGGAAGGAGTAAAACTGTGATGCTTAAAATCTCACTGGCTAATTGTGTCTATGACAGCAACTACAATGTTATTTAACAACATAACCTATCACATTTTGAATCCCAAGATGATGATTGTTCATATCAATGATTAAGTTGAGGGTCAACTGATGAGATAGCTGAAAAGAATGAGTTTTCCCTCTGTGCTTTCACAGCCACACTGTTACGTAAACAGTGATCCA
Source organism: Fukomys damarensis (assembly GCF_012274545.1). Taxonomy (NCBI): domain Eukaryota; kingdom Metazoa; phylum Chordata; class Mammalia; order Rodentia; family Bathyergidae; genus Fukomys; species Fukomys damarensis. The sequence goes on from NW_022900935.1 coordinate 29,383,567, forward strand.
GTAAAAGCACACAGCTAGCCTGAATTTGGAGGTTTTGGGCGGGACCTCCTAGAGTCCTTGGAGAGTCCAAATTTATTGAGCTAGGTCTTTTATGGATAGGGTAGCTGGATTAGTTGGACAAACTTAGGTGACTTGATGGGAGTGGCGTGTAAGGTTAGGGGAGTGAGAATGGCTGAGTACAAAGGTATAGCAATGGGTTCTGTGACCTAGCAGGTGGGGCAGGTGTGTTGCATCCTACACATTGTCTTGTGTGTTATGCACTGTTTCTCTGTTTGGGAGGAGTGGGCTGCATGGGCTGCAGGATGTAAGAGCATGCTGTAATTATTCTCTGAGCTAAGGGACTCTCGCCAGCTGGAGTGGGTGGCAGATGGAAGTCAGACTTATCACCTGTATTTGTACTTCTCTTTTAATACTTGCATTGCAGCTATTTTGTATATGTCACATTTCCTAGCTCCTTTGGCATATGGACTGGGTTTTTTGGCATCTCACATCCCTTTTGGTATCTAGCCCAGTCTTTGTTTAAAAAGATAACTCAATAAATGTTTGTAAAATAGAAGAATAATAGACTTTTAGAGTATAACCTTAAGAGACTGATATACTGATCTTTTGTGTGAGAAATTATATTGACTATCTTACAATGATATGGTTATCCTGTGTTCTGTCCTTTCCTGGACAAAAATGTGACTAGTAGTAATGATGCTTACATATAAAAATGCACATAAATTCAAATACATTTATTTCATGAAAAGGAATGGTGGCATTTCTATTTCTAAATTAGTATCAAATGGTTGGAAGATTATCCTCTAGCTCTAAGATGAGTTACTCATAACAAAGAGTAGTTAATTTATTCCTGCCTATTCATTAACATACATGCATCAATTTACCAGTCAACATATCAAAAGTAAGGAAGTACTCAGTTTAAAGACAAATATAACTCCAAACGCAAGAGATAATGAATACAACACAGTAAAACACAATTTTTTAAACAGCAAAAGTGCACCAGTACTATGTAAAAGGATCTCAGGAAGCCTTTTCCCAGCAATCGCATATTATATCTTTTGTCACTCAAACTTTGTTGTGATATATAATTTATAAACTGTTAGTCCCTAGGTACAACAAATACCCAATAAGGTCTTTCTACATAAAGAACAATGGTTCACATTTGAGTGAATACCATAAATTTAAATCTGAAATATACTGGAAGTTAACATTAGACTGGGCAATATAACAAATGAAAATTCAAATAGTATTTATAAGTCAAAGGTAGAGGACAAAACAATCCCATCAATAGCTCTACATTACAAACTCTATAAGAGCACAGAGTTCTTTAGTGCTCTCCTAAGCTCATCTCTAAGAAAAGTGTTTGAGAATTCCTGTAGTTGAGTGGGGGGAAAAGTCTTGATATTAAAATAAGTGCTTCTAAAATACATGATAATCAAATATGAGTAGTAGCTTATTAAAAATGTAAAAACAGAAATTAATACTGAATAGTTTCTCTGGTGTGAAAAACTATAATAGTACATAAGATCCTAATGGGGTAATTAACAATGTGAAATAGGAAAAAAAGGGCTAAAAGTATAGGGAAAGAGGGAAGGGTAGGGGAAAGGGAATAAGGGAAAAGAAAAAAATATGAGAAAATGAAAAAAATGGAAATAAAGTGTTTGTAAATGGGGAGGGGAGGAGGGGGTAAAGGAAGGGCAGGGACAAGGGGAAAAAATGAGAACCAAGACCTGTCATGTAAAGGTACAAGATCCCAGTAATGAATGTAACTGTACTGTATACCTAGAACGTACCAATAGACTCAATAAAAAGAAAAAACATTTTAAAAAATAAAAACAGAAATTATAAGCAAGATACAGAATCTAAAAGTTCTATAAGACATTTACATACCAAAATATATAAATTTAGAGTTCACCCAAAATAACCTATCAGAAAAGAAGAAACTGCTTTATATTTATTTACAAAAGTTCTCCTACTACAACCTGCTTCCTCAAATACTTTATTCTGTTTTCTTGTTTATTTGTTTGTTTGTTTATTTTGCTTTTCTTTTTTGTTTTTTGAGACAGGGTCTCACTGTGTAGTTGAGACTGATCTGGAACTCACTATGTAGCTCAGGCTGGTCTCGAACTCACAGCAATCCTCCTGCCTCAGCCTCCGGAGTGCTGGGATTACACCTGGCTTTATTCTGAACTATAATATACTGTCTAGGAAAGAAATTACTCTGAACTAACCTCAGTCAGTCATGCTTTAGGTGCTTACAGAGCATCTGGAAGAACTCATTAACAAAGAAGACAAGATATTATTAATTTCACAATTATTCCAGGGTATGAACTCACAATTGCAAGCATTGAAAGCTTTTATAAGTAAGACTTTAAATAAAAGACATTTTAAAAATGTATGATTATACACCTATAAAACAAGTGAAAACTAACAAGTTAAATGAAAAAAAAAAACACACTTGTTCTAATGATAAATAGGGACAGAATCAGATTAGTACTTTCTCAGTGAGGCAGGAATAAATCTAAGTTAAACATGGGTCAAACAAAAAGAAAATTCCTAACACACAGTAGATGCCCAACAAATACTACTTTTTTTAGTACATGTTTGCAATACATAATAATTACATTCTTTTTTGGTAGTTGGTAGATGTACACAACATATCCTCTTTTTATAGCCCTTCCTCTCTTGGTCCCCCTGCCTTCCAGTTTCCGAAAGATGCATATCCAGACTGGGGATGTAGCTCACTGCACCTGCCTCGAAAGCCCAAGGTCCTGAGTTCAATCCCTGGTACAAAAAAAAAAAAAAATCTCCCCATTCCCTGTTATTTATCATTTATTTGTTCTCTTAACATATTTATACTTCGGGTTTCTCATGTTCAACAAATATTTTTTAAATCTTATGAATGAATACCTGTGGTTGGGATAAAATGTACAAAAAGAATATGATATGCTGATTTAAACTGGTGCTGAATCTCCAACAACTTATAGTAAAGAAGATATACTCTATAAAATGTGAATAGTGGTAATAATGATGCTTACATATCAAAATGCACATGAAATTCAAACATAATTATTTCATGAAAAGGGATAGTGGACCAAAGTGGCATTTCTATTTCTAAATTAATATTATCTTATATAATATTAGTTATTTAAGTATATATGTCTAATTAAATAAATGAGTCAATTTAAGAAGTATCAATTGTGCTCTGTCAATACAAAAGGTTTATATATCAAAGCTGGTAAAAAACTTTTATATAGAAGAAATTGTTGTACAATATTTCTTTTAATAAGGTTACATTTTTTTAAAGTGCAAGTAGTGACAAGTAGGCAAGAATTCACCCTGATTTTTCCACTGTCAACAACTGAAATGTAAGGAAGGCAAATAATTTTTAAATTAGACAAGAAGAAAAATGATTAAGATCAAGTAAATTTGCTCTTTTAAGTAATCCAAGGAAAAAGTGGGCACTCAATATTTGTTAGCAGGAGATCGGTGAATGCAGCATGAGCTTTTTCTTGATTAGCGTTTGGTAATTGTAAATGTTAATGGGGACACTATGTAATATTTCCCACATGCATATAGCATGCCCTGATCAAAGCAGGTAAGAACTTTTTAAAGTCAGAGTGCTTTGAGTTCCAATTCACTTGTTAACTATTCATTCCAATCAATATTTTACACCAGAAATTTATGTTTTCTCTTCTATAAAACTTTATATTACCTTTCTAACAAGCTGAATTAGTCTGCTTTCCCATTGTGATACACAGTTCCGAATACCCACAACTTAAAGGAGAAGAGATTTAATTTAGTTCACAGTTTCAGAGGATTCAGTCCATGGTTAGCTGGGCCCAAGCCAGAAACATCATGGAGGAAGGGTACAGTGGATCAAACATGCATAGTTCATGGCTCCCAGGAAGCAGAGAAGGGGAACAGTGCCAGAGAGGAAAGGGACCATATATAGTACCCAAAGTCATGCATCTACGGCCCACCCAGACACACCCAAAAGTTGCTACACTAATCTGCTTGGTGTTTATTAACTCAATTGAATTAATACATAATGATTAACAATGATGTAAGCTTTCTGTCAGAATAGCTTAAATGAGAATACATCTGACACAAAGCAGATGTTTCATTGTTGAGTGGATACTCTTTTTTTTTTTTTTTTTTGT
>NW_022900935.1:29387867-29405367 GCF_012274545.1 Fukomys damarensis
TTTTTTTTTTTTTTTTTGGTACTGGTGATAGAACTCAGGTCCTTGTGCTTGCAAGGCAGGCAGCGGAACCATGGAGCTAAATCCCCAGCCCTTGAGTGGATACTCTTAAAGCTCACTTGAAGTTGTTTTTTTTTTTTTTCTTACAGGAAGTATGTAACACTGTATTAGACACAATGTTCTTTCAGGAGTCCACAAAGTCAAAATTATATCATAATAATATTTAGATGGTATTTTGATGTTTCAGTGTTTTTTATACTGAGGTTAGAAAAGCAATTGTGGGCAAATCTGCTGGTATCTTAGCACAAGTCAAGATGGTGGCATCAAACTGTGATAAACACTTTAGTGCCAGAACTTACTGTAAAGAATGTAAGTTTTGTTTAAGAATGTTCCTGTTGAATCAGTAATAATCATTTTTAATTAAATCTTGACTCAATCTTTTAATATCCTGTGTGAAAAATGAGAGGTATGTATAAGGGGTTCTGGTGACATACCAAAGGGAAGGGTGGAGGGGGTAATGGGAGGGCTGGGGTATGGGGAAAAGAACCAAGATACATCATGTAAAGGTACACAATCCCAATGATGAATGTAACTGTACTGTATTCTTAAAATGTACCAATAAACTTAAAGAGAAAAAAATCAAAACAAGCAAAACAATAAAAGAAGAGGTCTATAATCTTAACACAGATGAAGAATCTTGCCCAAAGTCACAGAGGTACTGAGTGGTGAGCCAAAATTAGTATCAGGTAGTTTTATTTCACAGCCAATAAAAAAACTGTATAATTAAACAATTATTAAGACTCTACTATATTGTGTCTTGTGGTCTGATAATCAATAATTATGTTCTTTGGCTTAATTAAAACAGTTACTCTTAGAGGGCATCATTTGTCAGGTATTACACAGTAAGTACTTAACATATGTCTACCATACATAACAATTTTGCAAATTGAAGATTATGACTATATAGACCACAAAACTGGCTTAGAGAGGTAGAGTAACTTGTCCAAGATAAATCAGTTACTAAGTGGCAAGCCAGTGATAACTATAGGCCATGATGTTTTCTAAGTCACCTTTTCAACAATAAGCCTTTTATGAGTAAGGAGTTTTGAGGATGACTGAAGTCAGGGTCACTGCTTTAAATTTTTAGATGCTCACTAAAACTGTTTAAATGTTTAGATGCTCACTAAGACTGTTTGAGGTAGTTTTAAACCAAACTGAGTCATACGGCGGGAACTTCATTTATTGCCAACCAGAGTGCAAATCAAAAAAGCTTATTTATTTTTATGCACAATTCAAGCTTTTTTTTTTAAAAAAAAATCACTTATGTGCTAGAAAAGTCACAGAGCTTTAATTTGTGGCAGGTTGAAGCAAGCTTATTAAGAATGCTAGTTACATACCCACTTGTCTGGACTAGCCCACTGCCACATTCTTGTAGCAGGGTTAAATAGCAGTTTAGTCACCTCATAAGAAAGCACACTGTTAAAAGGAAATGACTAATAATATTCTGGAACCTATCAAATATTAAAAGATATGCAACTCTGTTCTTCCTGGCCTTCCTGTGTTATAGTCTTCAACTAAGGCTTAATGAAATAAATCCCACTGGTAAAAAATTTTTTGAGTTATTTTGCTTTGCACATAAGTGCAAGCAAGCAAGCAGAGTGGAAAGAAATAAGAATGGCTGCTATAAATGATGACTTCATTTTAGATTCTTAAGATCTCAGAGTTGGAAGGTCCTTACAATTCATCAGTTGCTAGCATCCCATTCAGGAGATTTGATTTGAAGCCTTAGATAAGTCAAGCTAAGTCATTATACTTTTCTCTGCCAAGCATTCTGCCCCATTCCAAGTTAGGAATGAGAATTTCCAGGGAGAAAGGATAGCAAGTCTCCCATTAAACTTCTATTATTAGTAGCCCACAATCCATGAAAGATTTCAAATGAGAGGAGTGTTTCTCCTCACACGAAGAACTAATGTAATGCTCTTGTTTAGCAGAGGGAGAAAAATGAGGTATGAACAGGTGAAGTCGTATCTCTAAGTCTCACACATACTTAGTGAAAGCACAAGCTTTCTTGACTCCTTATCTAGGTTTTTCTACTAAATAATCTTATTATTTTGTAAAGATGTTATAGCGAGGTGCAAATTAAGTATCTTGGTTTAATTATTTCCAATTTTCTTTAAATGAAAATAATTTAAAGTGCTTTTGATGTGTGTGTGTGTGTGTGTGTGTGTGTGTGTGTGTGTGTGTGTGTGTGTGTTACTGGGGACTGAATCCAGGATACTTGCACTGAGATATATCTGCACTCTTAAATTTTTAAAATTTTTGACACAATGTCCAAGTTGCTAAGTTTCCTGGGATGGGCTCAAACCTGAGATCCTCCTGCCTTAGCTACCCAGTCAGCCAGTCAGCTGTGGTTACAGACATGTGCCATCATACCTCCTCTGAGGTTTCTTTTATTTTCTGATGGCATCCAGGAGAATCACCTGATGCTACTTTTTAAAAAAATATTATAATTGTCCATGCTTATGCTTCCCCACATTGGTCCAACATTATCTTGGGTTTTCTCTACCAAGAAGAGGTTGCTCTACACAGAAAGTTTTTTGTTGTTTTAAATCTTCTATTGCATTTCAGCTCCCCAAACAAGATTATATCTCAGGGATATAAAGAGCTGCTTGCTGTAAAAGAATTAGAGAAATTCTAGGCAGATACACTTTCATTAACTAAACATATAGATATCATTATGTTTTTGAATGTTTTTACTGATTCTAGTAAGTACAATAGAAGTTCTGAAGTACTTTGGAGTACTTTTGAAGAGAATTAAAATATACAAAAGAATTACAGTCCTATTAGACAAGCCTAACACTAAACAGTGGCACAGCCTCTCACATACCTACTTACAGAGAACTGTCAGGATTGCTTATCATAAAATACTAACTAGACAAGAAGCTGAGCAAGTTATTTGCAAGGCAACTTTAACCCAAAGAAGTCATTTCAGTTGAATGAGAGGTCTGTTTTGAAGTCAACTCTTTTGTACACAAAATATTGACAAAGGTCAATATTCCATGCTGTGAATTAAAATGGCTTGTTTTCTCATTTCCTGTATCTGTTGCTTTATATAATTGCTTCTGAGCACCCTCTGGTGGAGGGCAGAAGAGGAGCACAAATGTATTGCTTCGAATCAGTGAGACTGGTGAAGGGAAAAAAGGAATATAGATTTCTTTCAACTTCTCATTTCTCTCCCTTATTATTCAACAGTTGAGGTTGTTTATGAATAAGTCATACCAACCATAGAGTTACTCAGAATCTATAACTCGGTCATTCAAAAACCACTGAAGTTCTTCATACAGATTATGTCAGGCACTTGGATACAGGTAAACTGGGCTTGAGGTCTATCTTTGATATTTTTCCAGGTAAACTGCATGACCTCATAAGACTTCAGTTTCCTCATCTGAGAAATGGGACTAATATCTTTGTCAATAGCATTTAAAAAGATAAGTGGAAAAGTGTTTAGCATGGTAGATTTAATTAATAACTTAAAAAATGAAATACAATCTATACTACGCTTCATCTCTGGCTCCTTTACAGAAAGAAGGATTACTACATAGATGTTTTTCAGTTGCAAAGCCCAATTGTTTCTATCTTTAAGCATCTAAGCCCAGATGATAGTACTGGTATAATTTGAGTGTTTTATTCAAGCTTATATTAATTACACAATTTAATTAGAATATGTCTAAAACATATACAAAGCAACCAAATATACTAATCTTTTCCATACCCAAGATATCCAAAATATGTTAAATATTTTGCCTAGAAAATATTTAGCAAAATATTTGATTCCTAAGCAAACAGTTTAAATTATTTAAGGCTTTCTGATTTTTTCCTACATAATGATCCTGCAAGTGCTGTCTGGTTGAGAGTACACTTAGATATAGAGTAGCTAAGAGCTCATCTCTGATATAACTTACTACGTACTCACGACTTGGATTTTCCAAGGGTATGTTACAAAGTGACAGCCAAAGGTAAAACCTGCTATAGGTTTCCCACTGATTTTCTGTAAGATGAACCAACTTTGAAGGGCAGAACAACAGGCTATCAGGGGCAAAAGAAAGGAATGTCCCAGTTAAAATGTTGAGCACATTAAGTTTAAATACATTACCAAACATGTAAACACTCTTTCTTTTCCTATGGCCACAATTAAAGCAAAATAAATACTGTTCTATATCTTTATGCTTCATTGTGCCCTTTTGGGGCTCCCTTCCATCAGTGTAGCCTGTAATATGGTTCTATGTGTGTAAAACACTGGTAAATAGATGGGAAGGACACAGTACACAGATAGATCAAAGACCTGGGATAAAAACTTAAACCTTCCTCTTATTTATTGAATTACCTCGTTTATCTTTCTTTTCTCACTTTTATCACCTATAAAAAAATTTTTAAATGAACTTGATGAATTCTATGTTCTTTTCTCTCACTTTGAACAATTTTTTTGGTTCATGCCTAAGGATATAACCGGGCTCATTCTTCCATGTACTACCTCGCACTCATATTGTATACAAATTTGTTTGTTCACTGATCCAAAACGTATCTTGTACTTTCTTATTCTTTTCTCTTTATATTATTCTTGTCTGGGTTTTCCTCACCATTTTTTTTCATCACCTGTCCACTTTGTAGATAAGTGAGGATAATATGAGAAAATATGAAAATACTTAAAAACTCATCTCTACTTCTTAAAATTAGCCTCTATACCAGTGGTGGTGAACCTATGGTACATGTGCCACAATGGGCATGCAGAGCCCTCTCTGTCAGCACGTGAGCCAAGTCACCTTAGCAGCCCCAGCAGCTGAGCATTAGCTGTGACTTGTCTGAGCTTTTGCATGGTCAGTCAGTACTCAGGTCAGTACTCAGTGTTGGCACTTTGCAAAAACTAAGTGGGTTTGGGGTTGCAGTTTGGGTAGTTGGTCTCTAAAAGGATCACTATCACTGCTCTATACTCCCCTCAACCTTAAATTCTTTTCTCCTCTTAAAGCACTTGGTGTCTTGTGATACTCAGTCATACCCAATGACACTTGGACATATCTTCAATAAATAAGCATTTTTTAATTCAATTAGTTCCCAAGGGGAAGATCAGAATCCTGGATGAGAGTTAAGTAGACACAGACAAGGGGGTATGTCACAGGCAGATGTTTTATGTGGGTGGGCCAAGGAGCTGGACCTGACTGAAGAGATCAAAATAGAGATTAAAACTCTGTTATACATTTGTAGGCCACAGCCCTGTATGACATTTCTGACACTGGGGAAGAGGTCATCTGGAGATTGACAGTAATGGTGCTTCAATGAATGCAGTGAATCAGTAAATTTACTGTTTGAGGATGGGGAAAGAAACAGAAGTATCCCACTGAGTATGGAGAAATTTCATCTTAAAATGCTTCGCCCCATGTTTCTCAAATAATTTTTACCTGCAACAAAGAAGTTCATGGAAAAATGTGTCACTGAAAGGCAATTTCTTTGACAAGTAGATATCATATACTTCCTTGGATGGGTGTTTAAAAAAAACGAGTGACTACAAACTTGGACTCTAAAGCCACACTGCCAGGGTTTGAAATCCTGACTCTGCTCACTAGTAGCTTTATGACTTTGGACAATTCTACTATTTTCTCAGTCTCAATGTCTGCCTTTATAAAGTTTTCTAAGCAATAAAATTGTGAGTGTGTCAGTCTGCTGTCTACCTGCCTATACTTGATGATATGGATTTCGTTAGGTAACTGTGGGAAATAAACTATACTTGTTTTGAGTGCAAAAAACTACTATTTACTCACGTAACGAAGTTTGAGCTACCACTATGGAATAGTTCATGCTTTCACAAAAGTAATGGTTCCCTAGGCTATAGGTTTACAAATAAAGTACTCTATTTTATTCTGCTACATTTAATCCTTATTATGACTTGTTAGCAAGAATGAACTTGGCAGCATTTGCCACAGTGCTATTTCACAGACAAAAATGAGGGTCATAGTCAGTCAAGATCACAGGGCTAATAAAAAGCAGAGCTGAGTCAGAACTAAGCAAAGTTGATTCCTACCTCTTCTTTAATAACATCACCTTTACTTGAAATGTGAATCAAAACAGTTAGCTTAAGCCTCTAGTTTTGGGGTATAAAAACACGGCAAGGCTAAATTATGAAAAACAATCTTAGTTCTCTAGATGTCATTGGGTTGCCTAAAACAAAGAACTATAGTTTAAGGCATAAAAAGACAATAAGGAAATGAAGTCCAATTTATACCGCAAAATTTTACTAGGTTTTTCTCCCCCCTGGTTTTTCTTTTTTAAAGTTAACTTTTACAGAAAGGAAATCTGTAACAAAATATAACTATACTTCTCAGGTCAATCAAAAATAGTTATTACATCATTTGAATTATTGTGTTGAGTAAAAGTATATTTTTAAAACACTGCTATGGAAGAAAATGCCAGATTATGCTTGGGAAGGCATTAGAAAAGATGCATCAAATGTTCTCTGGTTCTTCATCTATTCAAATACAGCACCGTTCACATGATGATTTGAGGTCACACATTTAATCCACATATTATCTTGTTTCATGTAAGCTAGTCCAATACAATGAACACCTCTCGAAGCAACTGAAAAATCAAAGTTTTAAGTATTTTTTGTTTGTGAAAATATCCTTTCCAGAAGAGAACAAAATTTTCCTATATATCAATTGAGAATTCACAATAGCTTAACAAATGAAGAAGTATGAAAAAGTTTGTTACCAAAATTGAAAAAAAAACCCCAAAGAAATCATGTGTTAAAATAAAAACATACATGTCTCCCAATAATTTGCATTTCATGATAATTGTTGTTGTTGTTATTATTTAATTAGCTTCTATGGAACTATCTTTTGAAAGATATTCACCATTTTATGTTAAATGGGTGAAAAAAAATCTATCCTGGATGCAGTGAGTTCGGGTTATAAAAGCAGCAGTGCTTATTTTATCTCCCCACAAAGTGTTGCTGAGATAATTACTGCTGACAGCTTTATTCAAGGTTCATTTCACTTTTTCTGCTATTTTTCTCTGGTTAGAAGTTCAACAGAGCCCATGGGAAGCCACACCCCTCACACCTGTTAGGCTTCTTCATGTTACTGAGGGCGAGTATGGACATGTCACTTCAAATTAGTATTGTACCAGGGTGCTAACTGTGACAATTACTTATCACAGGTTTAACTAAAAAAAAAAAAAAAAAAAAAAAAAAAAAAAAAAAAGAAAAAAAAAAAAAAAAAAAAAAGAAAGAAAGAAAGAGAAAAAAAGTTTCTAATTCAACCACAAAGTGTCTCCAAATGTAATTTAAACCTATAAAAGGAGAGAGAGAGAGAGAGAGAGCGCTACAGAATAGGTTCCCAGGATGAGCTTTGTGCAATATCTGAATTATGCAAGAATGCTATGTAACTGAACATTTCCTTTAAAACAAAACCAAACCAAAAAGGTAAACATGGCAGAGACAGCAGCAGTGGACATCCTTAAGTTTTCTTTATTGTGCTTTAATGTTTGATTCATTTTGTTAATTCTTTTATGTCAAGTAACTAATTCAATAATGAAATTGCCAACCAAAATAAAGCAGCTACTTCTAAATTTACCAAAGGGAAAATAGTTTTATATCAGATAGGAATGAAGCATTTTTCCATTTGTCTTAAAAATCACTTGCAGGCCAGGAAATTTTCATTAGAGAGAGTAGATATTAACCCAAAAAGAAAAAAGGAAAAAACTCATACTCTTAAATATGTTTCAAGCTAGCTATTACAAATGCTCTGTTTCAAGTGCAAAATAATCAGAATTATGCCACCTCTGAAATACCTGGGATGGTTGGAGATGGTTAATATGGACTGCTGTGAGGCTAATTGTGGATCTTCAGTTAATTACTTTCTGCTGATAGGGGATTTAAAAATAAATAAAATGATCTTCTATTCCATTTTTATTTCAGTTTAGACTCAAGAAAACATAGAATGATGATGGCTAAACTCTGAACACTTCAATGTTTGCTGCTGCTATTTAGATGAGGAACCAAAAGGCACGGGAAACATGTTCACATCATAATCAATGCTACTGTGCACTAGCAAAACAAGAGAAGACAGATCTGCATTTGCCACAATGAATATAATTTGATTAACAAATATTCAGGGTCCATTACCTGGTCAGAGTTAACAGAATTTCAGTGTCATTTCTCTTTCTTGCTCCTTCTCTCTCTCTCTCTCTCTCTCTCTCTCTCTCTCTCTCACACACACACACACACACACACACACACACACACACACACACACACAAAGAGGCTGGAAATGCAAGTCATTACTAATGAAGACCGGCTTTGTAATAATATCTAAAAGTATTAAACACTCATGAAAAGAAAAGGAGAAAATAACAATACTAAACTGGAAATTAAACAAAAGAATTTGCAGAAAACCACACCCACTGGTGAGTGAAATTAGCTCAATGGTAATCCTGGTAGGCGACATAATTTCATTATCTTAATAGTTTAGGAAATTTAAAAACCATCCTACACATGAAAGGTACATTAGAAATGTAGGCTTTTTCTCAAGATATTTTTCTAACATTTATAAGGACACATTAATAAAAGTTTGTAAAATCAATATAGAAAATATTTATTGTAAGTGTCCAACATCTTATGAAAATAAGCCTTTTTGCTTTACTATATAATCACAAAATATTCAGAGAAAATCAAAACCAATCTTCAGTTACAAATATACTTTTACCTTAACTTGTTTCTTATTTTAAGTTTGACAAAGAGATTCTACCAGAGGAAAAACCACAACATTAGAGAACTACTATATTCATTAATGGTTACTTAAGCTCATCAAAACTACAGAAGCTTCATATATGCAAGGATGAATCTCAAGCTTGATTTGTATGCAGAAAGAGTACCAACCAACCATTTGGCAAATGTCCAGTCAATAGTGGGATGCCATTTACCCCACAACACTGTGGAACTCTGGATAACAAACATAGGAGCACTGGATATTTTTCCAGCAGCATCTAATTCCTTGGCAAAATTTGGGTAGTTATGCTAACAACTTTGGTCTCAGCATACAGACACAATGGTACTGGCTTTTCATTCTTGAAAATGTACAGTCTGAATTAACTATACCAAATTAGGCATAGCAGAATAAGTGGGTACTATCTAAAATTTTGAAAATTAATTTTACTTTGTTAGTTAATCCTTGCTGGCCCATCACAACCAAGTGATTTTTCTCCTATCTTCAATCTCCAAACCCTCATTGTGAATCTAGAATTCCTGGTTTAAAAGTTGTGGAGCTCAGAAACATATCTCAGTCACGCAGCACTTGCCTAGGATGTGCAAGGCCCTAAGTTTGAATCCCAGCACTGAAAAACAAAAAGTTATGGTTTAAAAGAATCATAAGCTTGATTGTCTCTGCTTAGATATTTAATTCTAAGGTGCTTGAAGACACGGTCTTAGCCTTATATTCTAATTTTAGCTACCACAGGACATAACAGGCTGCTTTGCATATGCTAGCCATGCCGTGAATATCTATTGCTTTGAGTGGACACCTTCCCTTCCAAAAACTACAAAAGACCTCTAATTTTTTAGAGAAATATACGTTCTATCTACATCTAGAGCCCCAAACCTAAAAAGTACTCCAAAGTGAGATAAATACATATAAATACATTGGCATTTAAGTAGCTATCTAACTGAGCTCTGGGCCTGAGTATTCTGACTTGAGATGGCAAGATAAATTTAATTCAGTAGTCACTGAGAATTTGAAACCATCAATCAAAATAAGCAAAATATAGACTATTCAAATTCAATATAAACATAATTTTAACTTATGCATTTTCATTCTTTTGACAAAGGCATACAAGTTTTAGTTCATATTTAATGTTTCAATATAATTATTTACACATTCTAATATATGTAATCTCTGTAGACTACAGAATTAGAATAATTTATATGCCATTTTAACTTGACTTTGTTAGATACCTAATGCAATAAAAATATTTTCAGATTGGTATGGAAATTAGAAGAAATAAATTTCTCAGCAAAATGAAGATGAACTTTATTTTTTGAAAACTGCTAATACATTTCTCATTCAGGAGTCCTATATTATTTAGAAGTTACCTATTTTTTAACTGATTCATTTCACTTACTAAAGAATTATGTGTTAGAATTGTACACAACAAGAGGATTTAGAGTTAGGAGAAGACCTGGACTTGGAGGTGGAGAGAATGGTGGAAAGGAATGGAGACAAGTCCAACATTTACTGGGTATCTACTATGCAACACAAGGTCATTATGAGGTAAGTATCATTACTCCTGTTTTAAAGGTAAGAAAACAGAAGTCCTGAGAATATTTTGCTCATTGTGGGGTTGATATTTAATTCTAATTTAAGTTGTTCTGACTCCACAGTCTATATCCTTTCAACCACTTGAAAAAACTTTTATTTAGCCAGGAAATTTATATTTATTATCTCCTTTAATCCCAAAGCTGCTAATGTGCCCATATGACCAGATGAGGAAATTCAAATTTTGCAAAATTAGTAAAATTGTCTAGTAACATATTCTATTTCATGATCACACATATACATTCTATTATAACTTGTTTATTAAGGAAACCAAACTTCTCAGGGCTTATATCAAACTGCTGTAGAACTATAGAGACAGATTACAAACTGGGCCTCCATGCTACAATGTACCACATCCCTTTTACACACTTCTCATTTAAAACCCTTAAACATACCTACTACCACCATGTGACCCAAGCCTCCTAAACGATGTTATACAAACTCTTCCCCAGCTAAAATGACATTCAAATCTCTTTGACAGAGCCAAAATAACATTATCCAAATTGGACTTTCTCCAATTTCATAACACTAACGCCTTTATTCAAAATGTCCTGGGGGAGGAGAATCACTGAGAGTTCAAGGCCTGCATGGAGTGAGTTCAAAGCCAGCCTGAATTACATAGCAAAACCCTGTCCAAACAAACCAACAAACAAATAAACAAAGTACTGGTGGGAGAAATTACCATGCTATACCCAGTTGTGGGTAAAGTCTGCTAAGGAAAGTTGAAACAGCATCTCTTGCTTTGTGAATTCAGGAGTCATTCAGCAAGGTTGGTTGCTTGAGGCTTAAGAAATATTAGGCTGCCATTTTTGACACATATAGGGAGCTAAGAGGAAAGTGATGATATTTTCTTTACTAGAGTGGGGCATGTCCCTAAAGATACTGTGAGGAGGAGGGGAATCTTTGCAAGTATAGCCAGGCATATCTGGGTTGCAGGGGTGGGCCTAAATGGGCAAAAATGGAAGGCAGCCTGTAGTTCCTTCTAGACTCTACCCTTATCCACCAAATTCTCCTCTAGGACCTAGTTCTCTCCCTCATTATCCTAGACTTCGCAAATCCTGCTTACCATAGCATCTATTCCCTAGGGCTAATATCATCTCTTACAACAAGATCAAATTATTTTCTATACCATAACTCTGTACTTGCCAGACCTCAACTTTATAGAATCTTATTTATATTGTGTATCATTTCCTTAAAGCCTCAACCATCTCAATAAATGCATCAAGTTTAAAGCAGTCCACATCAAGTGAATACTTCAGAACTTTACTGGATTATATTCATTCATTGAAACTGTGGCATTTGGGGGACAATGTTTTTAGTGCAGTTTTGGAATTTTCAGAGATTTTTTTGAGTAGGCTAAAAAATTCTTCAGAGATCAAAGAACAGATGGTATTGTGATAGTGTAGCCAACCAGAAACATCACGTGGCTCTGTGGGAGGCATTCTGGTAGAGAAGTCAGAGATGGGGTTTTAGCCCATGCACAACTTTCTAGAATTCTTTTAAAAGTCATTTATCTCTCTGAACCTCAGAGCACCATTAGGGAGCTTAAATATTAATCTATAGTCAATGGGAGCAGAAGAGTAATAAATAATGTGATATACTTAACAAAGACAACGGATATTCTACAAGTTCTGGAGAATGGAGTGGGGGAAAGCATTGAGATGGAGACCTGAAACTTGGAAAAGAGGAAAAAATGTTGAGAGCTAAAACTATAAGAGGAATAGAAGAACTAGGGGAGGCAGATCAAAGGACCAAAATAATAAGAACCAAAGCCACAGTACTTCTTGACACTTGTTGCATAATTCAATGTCACAGTAAAAATTAAGACTCATAACATTCATTAACAAGAGTCTATTTGCTTGGACATTATGACACCAATTCCTTTTTTTTTTTTTTTTTGGTACTGGGGATCAAACTTGGGCCCTTGTGCTTGCAAGGCAGGCGGCAACACCACTGAGCTAAATCCCTGGCCCAATGACACCAATTCTTCACATTTACTTAGTTTATACTATATTTCCACATATACAATTTTACTTGACCATTACAATAATGCTAGATAGTTGTAGGACTGGGAAACTAAGGTTTATTTGTTCAAATTATATTTATTAAGCAGTTACTATTTGAAGGCATTAGGTATGCAATAGTGAAAAAAATAGGTATCTCTCCTTGTGGAACTTACAATGTGAAGTGGGAAACACCTGTTTATACTACATATAAAATCACAACTGTGGTCAGCACAATGAAAGAACAATTTCAATAGGAAAAAAATGGTTGAGTTGGAAGAGTGAGCATAAGTCATACAGGAAAATATACAGGAAGAGAATGTAAAGCCCAGTGATAGCACATTAGTGGAAACTATCCACTAAATGTTTACCTCATCAACAGTAGAACAGATAAATAATTTGGAATATTCACATACACAATATTATTATAAAGCAATGACAATGGCTGGGTGCAGTAGTGCATGCCTATAATCCTAGCTACTTGAGAAGCTGAGACAAGAGAATTACAAGTTCAAGGCCAGCATGGACAAATTGGTGAGACCCTGTCTTAAAACAAAAACAAAAAACCCAACAACAACAACAACAAAAAGGGGGCTGAGGATGAAGCTCAGTGGTAGAATCCTTGCTTATCATGTGTGAGGCCCTCAGGGTCAGTACCACTAAATAAATAGCTAGCTAGACAGAGAGATAGATATTAAACACAAAGCAACAATGAATTAAGTACCTCAAAAAATGAGATGCTCCCCCCAAATAAGAGATTCAATCAAAAACTGGGCAAATGAAATGAATAGACATTGCAGAAGAAGCAAAGAGGGCCAATAAATATATGAAGAAACATTCAACAAAGCTGGCCATTAGAAAAATGCTAATTCCACATTACCCTAGAAAGAATATCCATGAAGAAATCATTTAATAACAAATGCTGATGAGGATGCAGGGAAAAAAGAAAACCTCTACACTATTGGTAGAAATGTAAACTAGTATAGCCATTATGTTAATCAGCATGGAGATTCCTCAAAAAACTAAAAAATAGAAATAGAAGTTATTCCCCTTCTGAGTATCTTCCTGAAAGAATTAGAGATCCCATTACAGTGATATATACATAAGTTTATAACAGCACAATTCGTAATAGCTAAATCTTGCAAGCGGCCTATATGTCAGTAAATGAATGGATAAAGAAAAGGTAGTATTATGTACACAATGGAGTACTACTCTGCCATAAAGATAAACTTGAGTCATTTGTAGGAAAATGGATGCACCTTGAGACCATAGTGTTAAGTGAAATACATCAGATACACAAGCTTAAATATTGCATGGTTTCTCTTATGTGAGAAACTCAAACTTTTTAAAAAGATTAAAATAAAAGATGGCTAATAGTAAGTAGGGAGATAGCTCTTTCTCAAATGGGAAGGGGATCAAGAGATGTAAAGGGGAGGGAAGAGAGGGAAAGGGGATGAAAAATGGAATTAAGCTGTGTTATGTGAATGCATCAACTCTACACAAGGAATGTAAATACTATGTACTGCAAACATGGACTAAAAAAATGAAAAGAATATTGACCTATTTCACAAACATAGGTTGAATAAAACTGTGTAAAAGGAAGAATGGACTAGACCAGTAATGGTGAACCTTTTAGACATCTCAATGATACACAGCCCAGTACAACATTGGTGCCGTGAGGTTGCCACCACTGGACTACACATATAGTATATACTATGTGATTCCGGTTATTAATGTTCAAAACCAAACAAAACTATTCTATGGTTTTATATCTTGGATAAAGGGAACCTGATGGGCTTCTAGTATACTGGAAATTGTTTCTTCTTAATTTATTTGTAACTAATGTTGCATATATTTTTCTGAATGAGTGTAGATCAACAAAAAGTTGTTTTCATTTTGTCTTGTTTTTAATGTTGCTAAACCAAGAATGATGGGGACTGAAAAGGCCTACTTGACTTATGGTAGTCATTGGCACTTGAGGAAGTGCTATTCCAGTGCAGAAATGGATTGAAGACCAGAGTGGTGAGTTGAAGAATAAGTGAAAGAGAAAAAATGGAGGTAATATGTACACATAAGTCTGAATTCTGGCTGTAAAGAAGATAATAGCAGCTAAAGTCAAGGAAAATTTGTTTTTATTTTCAGGGTGTGTATATGGGATTGCACGTGTGTGTTTCTTCTGAAAGGTGAAATTTTTTACATTTACATGTGGGTAGAATAATCTCATAAAATGAGATTAGTAAGCTAATGAAATTTTGATAACGTATAGTTCCCGAAAGACAAAAGAGGGTGAGATTGAGAGCACAGGTGAAGAACTGATCTTTAGTCAGCTTGGACTAGAAAAAAGGTTTTGACTCCCACATCCAGTGTTGTTTGTCTATATACAGTAGTACCTCAGTTTACAAACTTGATTTGTTTTATGATTTTGGGGAAGACGGTTGCATTTGTGTTTATGTAGGGAAGATAGCTGTGATTGTGTTTGGCACCTGCAGAGTTTGTGAACGGAAGCAAAATTTGGCCAAATGCTTTTGTTTGCTAATCAAATTGTTTGTAAACAGAAGTGTTTGTGAACTGAGGTATTACTGTAGTTATGTTTTGATAGTGAGTCTGGACTAGTAGCAGTATTCTACAATTCAGTGTAAAGGACCTTCCAAGTTTAAATCAGCCTCTGTGGCCTTGAACAAGTTTTTAAATAGCTAAGCATAGCATCATCCATGTTTAAAATAGTTATAACATATAATATCATTTATGGTATTTTATGGATCAATTAATAAACCTTTGGTTAACAGCTTAAGAAATCAAAAAGGATAGAATGAGACTAGCTTTTCCTTTCTGATGTCAAAAGTTTACAACTAATTAAACTTGTAAATTGTCTTTATACTGTGCAAAATAAAAGGAAAAAATTGGCAGGCATGGTACATACAGTGGTCATACTTTATAGCAAATTATAGGAAGATCTAGATACCATTTCCATCTGACATTCCACAAAAGTGAATGGAGAATGCTCATCACTGAGTTGTTCCACAGTGAATATTATGGTATGTAGAAGAGCAAAATTGATAGGCTAGTCATGGCGAACCTTTGAGAACTTTTGACAATAACAAATAGGCCCTCTACTGCATGCATGCCGTAAGTTCATTACCACTGTGATAGGCTTTCACAGACAAGGCTTTCGTTGATCTTCGTTTGCTACTAGGAGAGCCAAAACAAGACCATTCTGTTTGAGTTTAAATCCCACAGCTGCTTCTTAGTTCTGTGGTCATATGAGGGGTGCAGTGTGCTCATCTGTAAAATGGGGCAATCAACAGCCTACAGCTTACAGAGGCATTAAGAATATCAAGTAAATTAAGTATGCATTGCTATTACTGAACTATCTAATGTCAATATTCTTGGACAAATAGGTCTAAGAGGAGCGCAAGGCAACCTTATGTGACCAAATAGATTCTTTAAGGAACATTCCTAAATGTGCACGGTAGTTGAAGATGAGAAACTAGACTAGGGAAAGTACAACAATTTTAGATTTTAAGTCTCATAAAGAAATTCCTTATGATATAATGGGAAGATATAGCCTTGAGAATAAAAAATAGGCCAGGATCTCCTTTCTACTACCTTTCATCTGTGTGTTGCTAGACAAATAAATAAACCACTGAAGGCCTCAATTCTTCTATACATAAGCATACGGATAGTAATATCTACATTTGGTGGGGGGGACCAAGGATTGAACTCAGGAACTTGAAAGTGCAAGGCAGGCAGCAGAACCCTGAGCTAAATCCTCAGCCTGTAATATCTACTTTTTAGAAAAAATTAGAGAAAAAAATATAATGGCCAGTAAACAACTTAGAACAAAATAGAACAAATGTATGTTTATGTTATTGCTTTTATTAACAACTAAAATAGTAGTTCAGCGATCAAGAAAAATGGTTAACTATCATCTAACAATGTCTAACATGTGGCACTTCACAACTAGTAATACAGCCCCAGAAATTGCAAACTTCAACATTATTATGTGATTTTTCAGTAGTATTTTTCATGACTTGGCTGCACAGTGTTTCAATGTGGACTGTGTAGGTGACAACAGAATGTTGTGTAGGGGAGGGTACAGTGTAGTGGCTGGGTCTTCCTTCTGTGCTCACCACACAGTCAAAATCAAAACCTGGGTGCATCAGGTGTTACATGTGCTTGTGGGACCTGGAGTAAAATGCATGCAAGATGGTGGAAAATACATAAAATACATAATGCAGCTAATGTATTTAACTAAACTTCCTTTTAAATTTGTTTTTTTGTTTTTTTTTTTTTTGGCCAGTTGTGGTGGCTCACATCTGTAATCTTAGCACTTTGGATGCTGAGAAGCGTGAGGCAGGAAGATCACCATGAGCTGCAAGGCCGGCCTGGGCTATACAGTGAGTTCAAGACCAGCCTGCACTACACAGCGAGACTCTGTCTCAAAAAAAAAAAAAAACAACAACAAAAAAACACTAACTAGCTAAATAAATATATAAACATTTTTCTCACAATATTACCAATATTAGTGATCTAATTATAACATCATCATCAAAAAACTGTTATATTTTTTGTATTTCCTAAATGTTTACATTAATGTGTGATTTTTAGCTATATTTTTTATGACTGGATAGCAGGGTGCATCAAATGCAGAGTTCACAGGTAGTAACAATATGCTGAGTAGGGGAGGTGGGCACAGTACAGCACTAACTCTGCCACCCCTTCCTGTCACACACACTCATTCAAATCAAAATCCACGTGTGTCAGATGTTACATGCACTTGTGTGACTTTGCAAGTACAGTGAAAACAGCACTTAGCAATAATAAGTCTTTCAGCCTACCTGCAGGTGTATGTGAAGATAGATGTTTACTGTTATCAGGCAGACATGTAAATTTTCTTACATATTATACTTGGACTAGTGTTATTTAATGAAGTAATGTAATAAGGTAAAATAGCTTTTAGTGCCGCACTGTGCCTGCCTCCCCTACTCAGTACACTGTTACTACCGATGAAGTCTGCATTGATGCACTATGCTATTCAGTCATGAAAAATATAGCTAAAAACAACAAATTAATGTTAAACATTTATGATTTTATGAATTACTAGCTGCCAGGGCCATATGTGGCGTGTTGGCTGCCGTTGGA
>NW_022900935.1:29410367-29427895 GCF_012274545.1 Fukomys damarensis
TCAATGCTCCCTACACACCTACACACCTACACACCTACACACACACACACACACACACACACACACAGTTCTTTTTTTACTTAAAAAAGAAAAAAAAATCATTAATGCGTAGCCACAAGAAATGATCAATAACTATAGAATGAAAGATTTCTTTTTCCAAACAGACTTATTAAGAACTTTACTGCAACTGTGCAGTGCTGGGTGTGTTATAATAAAACACAAACCTGCCTATAATCTAATACATGTGAGGAAGGACCAATAATCAAAACAAAACAGGTGAAGTAAATTTATGAAATAAATTGAAAATATGACACAAAAATTTAAAAGATTAACAATATTTCATTAAAATGATAAATCTTTTTATAGTTAAGTTTTCCTTAATTAATGACATAGGCTTGAATGTTATCTTTTCAAACCTTGCTTTAGATCTTTATTAATATTCAGAGTGTGAATTTAAATCGATAAATTTTATACTTGGTTGTTTGATTCAGAAACAAATTATTTACTTGAGCTTCTGAGCTATGGCAGTGGTAGAGTGCATGCTTAAGACTGTGAGACCCTGTGCTCAATCGACAAGAACAGTAACAAAAGAATCTAAAATTTATGGAAAAATTGTATCATTATCGATAGGAAATCTATGATTAGAAGTAGTTTTAAATGGAGCTAATATTTTAAGGCTTTATTTTTACTAGGTGATACACATGTATTTTACTTACTTTCTATGATTATTATTTGATTCTTCTCTCCATTTCTCTTGCTATGGGTCTAAGTTCCATAAGGGCAGGGATTTTTAAATTTTAGTTACTATTGCATTGCTAGTGCATACATGAAGAGTTAGGGAACATAAGATCAGTTCTACTTGTGTTACCTTTGTTCCTTTGTGCTTCTGTATATATGTGCATCCAGGCATGGTTTATATTCTTACTAGGCATATGCATATATCAATAATTTAATATAATTAGTGGTTTATAATGCTATTTTCTTGTTTATTCCCTAAGTCCTCATCTGGCTTTACATTTAGGTTCATAGTCTACTACAGAGATCAAACTGCCTAATGTATAATGTCATTAGAGATTTAGATCAGATATTGCAGGACACGTGAAGAACTTCAGAAAGCCTATCCATGTATGCCACTTGCTATTATAGTTCCCAAACTTTAATAAAGGCACATCATTAGACTGATCTGAGTATAATTTCGGGGGGTGGGCTGGATATTTAAGAACTGGAATTATTCTGAGAAAAATGGGCACATAAGAATATGATAGAAGAAAAGGTCAGCACAACCAGGGAGGTGATCTTGTTGATTTTTTTTTCATCTAGTTGACCTATGTCTGAGAGTGGGATAACAAATTCCCTCATTACAATTGTGTTTATATTTACCTGATCTTTTATGTTTAGTAGTAATTGTTTTACAAAGTTGGGTGCACTGTTGTTTGTTACATATATGTTAATAATTGCTACCCCTTCCCTCATGAATTGTTCCCTTAACCAATATATAGTGATCTGCATTGCCTCTTGCTAGCTTTTTGGCTTGAAGTTCATTTTGTCTGAATACAAAATAGCTACATCTGCTTTTTTTCACAGTCCTGTTACATAAAATATTGTTTTCCACCCTTTGATTTGTGTGTGGGTGTGTGTGTGTGTGTGTGTGTGTGTGTGTCTATGAATTTCTCTTTGAGTTAAATGTGTTTCTTGTACACAGAATATGGTTGAATTTTGTTTTCTGTTCTATTCTGTCAGTCTGTATCTTTTGATTAGGGAATTGAGACCATTTATATCGAGAGTTACTATTGACAGGTACTGACTTATTCCTTTCATTGCCTTATTTTTCCTGTTGTTGATTCCCTATCTTTCCCTTAACCTGCTCACCCTACCTGGTGTACTCATTCTATTAGAGCTTATGTCATTGTTAGTATCAATGTGTCTTTCTAGGATATCCTTGAATTATTGGAGTGCTGGTTTGGTGGCCATGAATTTCTTTAGGTTCTATTTATCATAAAAGTATCTTATTTCTCTAACAATTTTGAAAGATAGTTTTCCAGGGCATGTTACCCTGTGTTGGAAATTGATTTCTTTTAGGGCTTAAAAACTTCAGTCCAATTTCTCCATGCCTTAGTCTGTGTTGAGAAGTCTGTATTCTAATTGATTTTCCTTTATAAGTGATTCATTGCTTTTCTCTAACCACTTTTTAATATTTTGTTCCTGTGTGACTTCTGAGATTTTGACCATGATGTATTGTGGAGAGGTTTTTTTCTGATCATGCCTATTCAAGTTTCTATGTACCTCACTTATTGGTATGTTAAATTCTTTTACCATATTTGGAAAGTTTTCATTTATTTAAACAAGTTTTAAAAGTCATTTGTGCTATCTTCTGATTATTCCCTAATTGCAATTTTTTTTTTTTTTTGTACCAGGGATCAACTCAGGACCTTATGCTTGCCAGGCAGGTATGGGGCTACTGAGCTATATCCCCGGCACTCTAATTCAAATTATATTCACCTTCTTTGTATCATCTAGGAGCTGTTAGATCCACTTTTCATATTCTCTTGTTTTTAAGGTGGACCTCATTAATTGGTGACCAATAACAGCTCTGTCTTCTAGTTCTGAGACTCTGTTCTCAAGTTGTTATTTCTGTTGCCCACAGTTTCAACAGACTTTTTAATCTCCTGAATTTCTATATGGAGACAGGGTCTCACTACATAGTTGAGACTGACCTGGAACTCACTATGTAGCCCAGGCTAGTTTCGAACTCACAGTGATCCTCCTGCCTCAGTCTCCCAAATGCTGGGATTACAGGCATGTGCCACCACGCCCAGCTTATTCAACTGTTTTGTTATCTCCACTGATTATTTCATTTAAGTGGTCCAAAACCTTGTTACTTATATTTCCTGTGATCCTGCCAGTTGTTTTATTCAACTGTTTTGTTATCTCCACTGGTATAATTGGGTGTGAGGCTTTTGGTTTCTTTCCCTTTGATGTTCCATGGATCAGTTATGGGGAAATTGAGAGTTTTTGGTAGCATTGTATTGTCCTGTCTTCATAAGCTTCTATTTTTGTGAGTTTTGTGTTGAGACTTGTTGAGGCTGATTGTGGTGGAAATCTTTGTATCTAGTATTAAGATTTCTTTAGTTAATGTCTACTTTTCAGCAGTTTCCTCTGGGCGTGGCTAACTACTGCCTTTGCCTCTGTCCCAGGACTCAATCATCATTTACTTAAAAAGCTGTATTTTGCTCATTATCCAATTCTCCTCAAAAAGTCCACAATATTATTAATGACCTTAAGGTAATCTAGATATCAGTATCTGAAGAAAACCAGTTAATAGCAATAGCTATGTCACCTTGGCTATAGTAATAATATCAGTATCAATTATAGCATTAAACACAATTTTGACAAACTGTGAGAACCAATTAAGTACTAACCTTGTCTATGAAAAAGAGAACTATAATTACAATGTGAACATAAAAGTCAAACCAAATATTGGCCTACAATATAAGTCAACTAAATGAAACAACTTTATCTCTACTAAAGATAGCACAGCATTCAATAGCAGTACAAAGTTAATCATCTAGAGATTCATAAAGCTTGGTAGTTATACTAGTGAGGTAGAGAATCAAAAAATAAAAAAAACAGAACTACAAAAATTAAATGCTGGAATATGAGAAGGAGGAGAAAAAAGTAAGATGGGAGTACTATTGAGGAATCAAAGGAAATTAACAGTAATAAGAAAGTCACTGGAAAGAACAAATAAAAAGAAAAAAGAGCTGGGCATGGTGGCACATGCCTGTAATCCCAGTACTTGGGAGGCTGAGGCAGGAGGATCACTGTGAGTTTGA
Organism: Fukomys damarensis; assembly: GCF_012274545.1. Lineage (NCBI taxonomy): Eukaryota > Metazoa > Chordata > Mammalia > Rodentia > Bathyergidae > Fukomys > Fukomys damarensis. Next base: position 29,414,201 of record NW_022900935.1, read on the forward strand.
GACCAGTGGGTACATAGTGAGTTCCAGGTCAGTCTCAGCTATATAATGAGATGCTGTCTCAAAACAACAATAACAACAACAACAACAACAAAAAAACAGCAAAACTGAGATTAAAAAGTTGGAAGAGAAAAAGATAAAAGGAGAAAAAAGAAACTGAAAGAACAGAAAGGGGGGGGGGACCTAAAAAAACCAATGAAGGAAAGATAAAAATAATACAATTTAGAAAACTCAAAAAAGATTGAGTCAAAGAAAAAAAGTCCTGTGTTACTGAATAAGTGGTTTCTTTCTACAATCTGCAGTCTTGGGATCTAGTCAGATATGATTTTCTAGCCTAGCTTTAGGGCCTATGGGTCTCTGAGGTACACTCTTTGCACTGAAGGGCCCTCTATTCATTCCCCCCTAACTAGGGCACCCTGCATACTAAGGCATGACCTTATTTCCATTGCCAAACGGGGAATGTGATCAGCCTTCTATTCTCTGCTGGATGTAGGCTGTGAGGTGGGAGTTCGAGAGGGCTGTTGGACTTAATGCCAACAGTCATGAGGCTGGTTACTCCCTTCTTTCTGGGTACTGTCCCTGTCTGAGATCAGGTGTGTTCATTAGTCTTTGCCTCTTGCTCCTCCAACATGGTTGACTTTCACATGTGGGTTGACTTTCACATTTTCCTCTCTGGTGCTGTTAGGCTCTCTCACTTGGGAATGGGGTCCCACTCCTCCACTGTGGATCTGTTCTCTCATGTGGTGGTGGGGTGCCACTTGGGGTTGGTTCTTTCATGTGGGGGCAGGATGCCACTCCTCAGGTGTAGGTTGGATCTTTCATATTGGGGTGGGGTGCTGCTCAGACCAATTTAATATCAGTATAACAGGGACCTCATAAAATAAACTGGGGAAAAATCTATATAGAATTGATATTAATTTTCCTCAAATGTTTGGCAGTTTGCTAATGAAATTACTTGGTCCTTGAGTTTTTGTTGTGGAAATATTTTTAATTGTACATTTAATTTTGAAAGCATAGTTAGGCTATCCTCACTTTCTGTTTCTTCTTGGATCAACTCAGTAAGGTATATCAAGCAACCTGATCACTTCATCTTAACTGCAGAACTTACTAGCATAAAGTCATTCGTAATGTTTCTTTTTTATCCTTTAATCACCCCATATAATCTGTCCCTCTTCAATTAGTTACATTAGTTAAGTTGTGCTCTTTTTTACTTTTGATCGGTCTAGCTAGATATTTATCAATTTAACTGATCTTTTCAGAGTTCAATGGTTTCCATTATTCTTCTGTTTTCTATTTTCACTGATTTCTGCTCTTACCTTTATTGTGTCATTTCATCTATATGGATTTAATTTTCTTTTTCTATATTCTCAAGCTGTAATGACAGCCTACTGATTTTTCTACTCCTTTTCTAATATAGGTATTGAAGGCTATAAATTCTCCTCTAGGCTTTGCTTCAAGTGTATTCCCCAAATTTCGATGTTGTGATTTTTGTACCTTTCTTTTTTTTTCTTTTTTTTCTTTTTTTTGGTACTGGGGATCGAACTTGGGTCCTTGCGCTTGCAAGGCAGGCAGCAGAACCACTGGGCTATAAATCCCTGGCCATGATGGTCATGAATTTTATTTTTGTACCAGAAATAGAACTCGGGACCTTGTGCTTTTGAGACAGGCGGGGGCACCACTGAGTTAAATCCCTGGCCCCAATGTTGTGATTTTAAACAGCCTTCTATGCTTTTGCGCTTTTAAATACTGTATTTTCTTGAAAATAAGACTGGGTCTTACATTAATTTTTGCTCCAAAAGATAAAATAGAGCATATTTTCAGGGGATATCTTATTTTTTCATGTATAACAATCTATACTTATTCATGCACAAAAATTTACATTTATTTTAATAGTCATGCTATCTTCTTGTGAAACATTGTCACTACTCTCCAAATCCTGAATTCTGGCCTGAAGTTCTTGAGACTCCATTTTCCCCAGGTACTCAGAAATGTGGAGCGAACAAAAAACCCAAACACGGGAAGCCACATTCATCAGATAAATTCCAGTATCCGGGTGTTTAAACAAGCAGGGCTACCTCACAATGCCAGCACTGCTTATAGTGCAAGTTCAGAGAACTTTGGTCCCCAAATAGAAGCCTAGCAGCCTAGCAGCCATTACCAGTGCCTACCTGTTTTACCTCACTTCCACTGGGGAGGTGGAGTTTAGTGAGCAAGATATTTGCAGGAGTGAGGCCTTAAGTAAGGCACACGCCAAGAGAACCACAAAGATGGCAGTAGCTGAGTTAGAATCAGCAAGGCTTAGTGACAGGGAAAAAAAAAGAAAAAAAGCTAGGTCACAGTCCTTGATAAGTATATAGCATCAGACACTGGGTAATCCATGGGACAGTGAGTTGCAGGGCACACAATGGCTGTGACCAGTGTGATCTGGACTGGAAAAGACACTGGAGCAGTGCCAGAAGGGAAACACTCTTACCACTATGCCCCAAAGACTGCCAAGCTCTGCCATGTGGTATTTCTACCTAATGCCTGCCCTTGAAATACTGCTAAGGAGTTGGCACCCATGAGGAAAATCATTCCACTGCCCAACAAAAGGTGCTGAGCTTGGTGCCCATGTGAACTCCCTCCCAGTGGCTCACAAATGCTACTGAACTCCAAGCAGAAGCCTCCACTCCCCCTGCCCCAAGCTCTAAACACCACTGAATTCTCAGGCTGGATACAGACTACTCGAGAGGCCTCGACAAAGACTTTGGCTCAGACAAAAGCCAGAGAGGAGCAGCAGGGTCAGATGGTACTGCCTGGTGTACTCAACTGGATAGGCACAGCAAAAGCAGACATAAGCAGCTGCACAGATTATCGTGGAAGGAAAAAAGACAGAGATTGAGGAAGTACTTCCAGAGATCAGTAAAAGAGTGGGTGCTTGACCAGTCTTGCTGTGCCCCCTCCACCCCAGTGCAATACAATTGAAAATGTCTAGTCATAAGGACAACAAAATGCTTACAGGAGCACAGCTGAAGCCTATGAGTGCTCTACCTGCAGAAGGAAGGAAAAACAGATGGTAAGGGGCACTGTACCCCCAAATCCTTACATGCACTGGTACGCAAGAGAACAAATTGTACAAGGAAAACTGGCTCAAGCACTGGTATCCAATGCAATAATGACAGATGACTGGAGCTCAGGCCTTTACAAATGCTGTAAGACAAGATCTCTCCATTTTTTAACTAAGTGGGAAGAGCACACTGGTCAAATTCAGACTGAAGTATAAAGAAGGCTGAGAGGATTCTTTATTTTTGTGTTTTTGTATGTATGGTTTTTTTTTAAACCATTTTTCTCTCCAAATGTGTGTGTGCTTGAGTGTGTGTGGGGGGGGTATTAGTATATGCAAAACAGAGAGTAAGAATTAATTAATGCTTGGGTTCAGTCGATATCTTTTATGGTCATGTCCAGTTAGTTCTCACCAAAAACATGTACAAGAGGGTTCAAACACAAGCTTGCTACCAGGATATTAATTGGTTTCAACCTTTTTACATCTTCCCAATCTCCAATTACACTACCCCCCTTCTTCCTTTTCTTGCCCCATTCTCCTTCCTTTCATTTCAGACATAAAAATAACACCAAAATCCTATTTCTCTTCTTTCTTTCATTTGCTATTATCTTTTTCTTTTTTCCTTCTTCCCTCATCTTCCATATCTCAGCCTACACATAATTAGTACTATCTCATTGTCTTCCTGGACTACTAAGCAAACTATAAAATTGTAGAAATAAGTTTTAATTTAAATGACTGAAATATGTTGCAAAGGAGTGATCCTGTTACACTGAGTAGATTGAAATAACCAAAGCCAAGGTCACATCACAGGGAGACTTTCACAAACTAAAGAAACCTCCATAGCAGTGACAGGGTTTTTCTACCCTAACTGATCTTCAACCTTCAGCACAAAAACAATAGAAACATGAGAAGGAAAGGCAACCAGATGCATCCAAGAACTCAACTCCTCAAAAGCTGATCTCGAAGGCACTGAAGTGGAAGTCACAGACAAAGAACTTAAAAACAAAATGGTTAAAATGTTTGAAGAGATCAAAGAAGAAACTAATAAGCAAATCCATAAGATGTTCAGTGAGCTTAAATAGGATGTAAATAAATAAAATATTTAATTAATAAAATGTTTAATAGGCTTAATGCAGACAGACAAAAAGTTGATTAAAGAAGACAATGAAAGATATGAATGGCTACCTTTATAAAAAAATTAGAGATTATGAAAAAGAACAAAGCAGAAATCCTGGATAGAAAACACTCAATTGAAAATATGAGCAGCAGGAGTAAGCAATCTGAGGGGAGAATGAACTTGAAAACAAGGTTTATGTAATACAGTGTTGATGCACACAGTGATACCCTAAAATCAACAAGAAGCCATGAAAGCTAGATCTAATAGCCAGCAGATGGTAAAAAAAGAAAACAAAACTACAACCATAGGAGATAGGAAAAGGAGACTATATCAAAGGTGTTAAAAAAATAATCATTCACCAAAATTATAGTAGAACATTTTAGACTGCTATATCTAGGTAAATGAGGCATATAGCCCCAAAGCCATGACCATTTCACAACCACTCCAAAACACATCATAGGCAAATTCACAGAAATTAAGCACAAAGAGAGAATACCAAAACTTGTTAGACAAAAATATCAAGTAACCTATAAAGAGTAACAGTAGGTTTTTCAACATAAACTTAAAGGCCAGGATAGCATGGAGAGAAGCTTTTCAATCACTAGAAGAAAACAACTGACAACTCAGACTACTATATTCTATAAAATTATCCCTCAAAATCGATGGAGAAATAAAGACTTTCCACAACAATGAAAATGTAAAGAAATTCATGATCACCAAATCAGTACAGCAGGAAATATTTAAGGGACTCCTAGCCAGAGATAGCAAGGCCAATATATCTAACTGGGATAGCAGATAAACAAAAGGGGGGAGGGATCTGCATTGACAAAATAATGCAAAGACAGGATTAAGTGTATCTCTTTCAATAACGATACGCAATGTGAACTCCCCAATTAAAAGACACACACTGGCAGATTGGATCAAAAAATAAAAATCAACCATATGTTGCTTGCAAGAGACGCAACTCACTGACAAAGGTACAAACTGAAAAGCAAAGGAAAGGATAAAAAACAATACTCCATGTAACCCAAGCCCAAAAACAAGCAGGAATCACTATCCTATTTTGAGACAAAGTAGACTTCCAGCCAACAATGATCAGAAGAAACAAAGAAAGTCACTGTATACTGGACGAATTCAACAAAAGGAATAATGCAACAAAAAGCAGAACAATTGTAAATAAATATCCACTGAATGTTGGTACAACCAGTTTCATAAAAACAAAACCTACTGGACATAAAAGAATGGATAGATCCCAATACAGTCATAGTGGAGGAGGATTTCAATAACCCATCTCACAAATAGGTCAATCAGACAAACATATTGGAGTTGAAACACAGAGCAAATGAACATAACAGATATCTATGGAGTTATTTAAACAACACAATACACATTTTTTTTATAACACAACACAAAACTTTTTCCAAATCTACCATATCATAGGTCATAAAGCACACTTAAATAAAAACAAAGAATTGAAAGAATCTCTTATATACTAATGTATCATAGCAGAATGAAACTAGAAAAGCAAAATAAACCACAAAATCTATACCAACACATGGAGATTAATAATACATTCTTGAATAGTCACTGGGCCATAGAAGAAATCAGGGAAGAAATGGAATTAAATGACAATGGAAGCAAAACATACCAAAACCTATAAGTTATGATGGGGAAGTTTATAGCTGTGAATCTACACACACAAAAAAGGCAATCTTAAATAAATAACCTAATGATGCATCTCAAGGTGCTAGAAAAATGAGAGCAGCCCAAATCCAAAACTTGGAGAAAGGAAGAAATTATAAAAATTAGAGTGGAAATTAATTTCACTGAGACTAAAAAATAATACAAAGGGTCAATGAATCAGAATTTGTTCCTTGAAAGGATAAAAAGATTGATAAATCTTTCACCAAATTACCTAAAGAAGGAAGAAACACTCATATCAATGCAATTTAAAATAAAAAAGGTAAAATCACAACACACCCTGCTGAAATCCAGAGGCTTATAAAAAACTATTTTGATGGGTGTGATAGTGCACATCTGTAATCCCAGCACTTGGGAGGCTGAGGCAGAAGGATTCCCCCACAAGTGTGAGGCTTGCCTGGACTACATAGTGAGTTCAAGGTGCACCTGAACTACATATCCAGACCCTGCCTAAAACAAAACAAAACTATCTTGAAATAAAGTAGAGAACCTAGAAGAAATGGATTGACTCCCTAGACACAGATGAATTATCAAAATTGAACTGAGAAGATATAAAAGCCTTGAATTGGCCAACAATAGACATTGAAATAGAAGCAGTAATAAAAACTCTACCAGCTAAGGAAGGTGTGGGGCCCAATAGATTCATCTAAGAATTCTACTAGAACTTCAAGGAAGAACTAACACCAATATCCCTCAAATTCTTCCATGAAATAGAAAGGGAAGGAAGAACATTTCTTGAAGCTAGCATTACCTTGACATCAAAATGGGGAAAAGACTCAAAAAGCGGGGAGGGAGCAATTTCCTTAATGAATGTAGAATGCAAAAATCTTTAACAAGATACCTGCAAACATAATAGAACACATCATTTAAAAGATCAAGTGAAGTAACTCAGACACATAAGCTTAAAAATCACATAGTTTCTCTTATATGAAAAACTCAGTATACATGTAGTACTAAATAAGAGACAGATAATAGGAAAAAAGAGAAAGAAAAACAAAAAAGGTGGTGGTGTGGACAATGTATCTAAAAGTACACCTTGATTTAGTACAAACTGTCTTACATGCTTTATATGTGGTTTGGCATATTAGTCTGATTTTCGATCTGTATGTATAATAATTAACTTTATAAAGTCTTATGATCAGATAAAGATATCAGATATCTTATCTGATAAGATAAATCTTACATGATCAGATAAATAAATGTATCTGATGCTGGAAAAATAAAAGGGGCTGGGTGGAAAGTGGGGGAAGGGAATTGAAATGTGATATGTACATGTACCAATCTCCTACAATGAGTCGATCATTCTGTACTAGAAACATAAAAGTCAAAAAATTTTTTAAAATCATTGGTAAAAAAATCATCATGACCAAGTCCATTCATTCCAGAAATGCAAGGATTGGTTCAACATATATACATCAATAAATGCAATACATCACATAAACAGAGGGTTTTTAAAGATCACATGGACATCTACATAGATACAGAAAAAATCTCTGACAAAATCCAACATCCATTCATGATTTTTTAAAAAGCTGATAAAAATAGATATAGAAAAGTCTGACCTCAAATTGATGAAAGCCATTTATGACAAATGTGCCAATAACTTATGAAACAGGGAAAAACTGAAAATATTCGCTCTAAAATGGGGAACACAAGATTGTCCACTCTCACCTTGCTGTTCAAAACATTATTTGAAATTAGCCAGAGAAATTACACAACAGAAATACCTAAAAGGGATATGAACAGGAAAGGAAGAAGTAAAAATATCCTTATGCAGACAACCCAATACACTCTACCAGAATACTCTTAGAACTAGTAAATTCAGCCAAATGCCAGGATACAAAACCAACAGCATTCATATGCAGCAATAATGAACTCATCAAGAAAGAAACAGTCAAAATAATTCCACCCCTAGCAGCTCCAAAAAATTAAATACCTAGGAATTAACCTATCCAAGGAAGTAAAAGGCCTTTATAACAAAACCTACAGTACTCTGAAAAAGGATATTGAGCAGACATTAGAAAATGAAAAGACAAGAAGAAAAAAATAGAAAACACCCCCTCTTCCTGGATACCAATGCTGTTAAATGGTCGTATTACCCTAACTGACATATTTATTGCAATTCCAATCAAATACTGACAGCTTTCTCCATAGAGCTAGAGAAAATAATCCTAAAATTTATATGGAGCCAGAAGAAACTATAATAAACCAATGAATACTTAGCAAAGTGAATAAGGCAGGAGGTATTATAATTCCAGATATACTGCAAAGGTACAATAATAAAAACAGCAAGGGTACTGGCACAAAAATAAACATGTTGACAACTGGAATAGACCTGAAGATGTAGGAACAATCCCATGAATCTTCAGCCATTTGATTTTTGACAAAGGGACCAAAAATATGCTGGAGAAAAGATAGCCTATTTAACAAATCGTACCAGGAAAGGTGGTTATTCACAAGCAGAAGAATGAATTTAGACCCACATCTCTCACCTTCTGCTTTAGCAAATCAAAATATACATATAAAAACAGAAACACTGACTCTACTGGGAGATAAAGTAGGTCAAACTTTTGAAGACATAGACATAGGCAAGTCCCAACTGTACAAGAAATAATACCAAGAATCAATAAATTTAATTTATATCAAATTAAAAACCTTTTGTACAGCAAAGGAAACATCGAAGAAAGTGAAGAGACAACCTACAGAATGGGAAAAGATTTTTGCCAGGTACTCCTTAAATAAAAGATTAATATCTAGAATATTCAAAGAACACAAAAAATTAAGACACGCCCCCAAAAAGAACTAATAAAAGCAATTGAAATGAACAGACACTTCTGAAAAGAAGACATGCAAATGGCCAGTAAGTACATGAAAAATGTTCAGCATCTTTAGCCATTAGACAAATGCAAATCAAAACAATACTAAGATTCTCATTACAGAAAGTATGGCTATCTTCATGAAATCAATAATAACAAATGCTGGTAAAGTTGGCAGGGGGGGAAGCCTTCTACATTGTAGATATGTAAACTAGTACAATCACTATAGAAATCAATAGGGAAATTCCTCAAAAAATATAAATTCCATTTGATCCTGCCATTCTTCTTCTGAGGACCTTCCTGGAAGAGTTCAAAGTCGTCATACTGCAGTGATACATGCCATATTTATAGCAGCAGAATTCAATAGCTAAATTATAGAATTATATGTCCATGAACAGATACTAACTAGTCAGCTATATGAAGGGTAAATTTGAGTCATTCGTAGGTAATGGATAGATCTTGAGACCATAATGTTGACTGAAATCAATCAGAGAAGAAAAACTACTGCACGGCTTCTCTTACATTAGAAACCCAAAATATACATAAACAGCAAAATAAAGAAGAGATGACAAAACTAGGGAGGCAGACTGTGGAGAGGGGAAAGTAATGAACAGAAAAGGGAAAGAGAGAAATGGGGGAGGGGAGTGAACATAAAGATTCTCAAAATGGGATAATTTTAGATACCAACTCCCTAAGATCTATATGATTACTGTATCACAAACACATATCAACAACAGCGAGACATGGTGATGCACACCTGTAATCCCAAAGTTTGGGAAGCCAAGGTAGGAAAAGCATGCGAGTTCAAGGCCAGCCTGGGCTCCATAGTGAGTTCAAGGCCAACCTGAACTACACAGTGAGACCCTATCTTAAAAAAGTAAATAAAACAAGCAAACAAACAAACAAAACACATAACAACATCAAAGAATGGCTACTATGTAATGGTTTTGCTTATAAGTGATTTCATAGTCTTAATGTGAAAATATTTAATAAGTCTCTTTCTCACTCCTACCACATGTCCAAAGACCTCTGATTCTAAAAATTTGCAATTCTTCAAATTGTGAATTAATATCCCTTAGCAATAATAGAACCAGGGAATAGCACTGGTAATCCCAAAACAAAACAAAAAAAAAGGCACACAACAAAAAAGTATCAAAGGGATTTTTTCTCCTTTTGTTTAAGCATTATAAAATCTTGGAATTGAAAAAATACAGTTGAATTGAATTGAAAAAAAGTTGCATTATAATAATGTATCTAGACATAGTTCCCTGTGTTAAAATTATTTCTACTCTCCAGTAGCCAAGAGCTTCCTTGTTAAAGTGTAAAATGAGATTTCACCTCCTTGCAAATGCTTGTTCTCACAGCTGAACTGTCACAGCATGAAAACATTCCCCTACTGGTGAAGCTTTAGATAGCTATTTCCCTGATGAAAGGGTGTAAAAGGAACTGATAGAGTTATTGACAATTCATACAGTATCTCATACCCCATTAGGATACAACTACAAGCAAAGAAATATTTTAAGTCTGAAGGGAAATAGGTAACAATGTTTTTTGCATAATTGCTGACTTTACTGAATATCTTAAACATAGCAAAACATTAAATTCTATCAGGTTCACAAGATTATGTAAGAATCTAATTGTAATTATCCTGTTTTCTAAGTCAAAGGATAATCAGAAAAACATTTGCTAAAGAAAACATTTCCTGTATTACTGCAAAATAATTCCCACACAGTATGAAAACATAAATGAAAAAAATATTTTAATCTAGTCCTTCATTACCTTTCATAAAACCAAATAGCTTCAAGATATAGTTTAGATACCACAACATGTATTTGTTTAAAATGTTCAATTCAATAACTTTTAGTAAATTTATAGGTGTGCAACTTTTATCACAATTTAATTTTAGAACATTTCCATTAACCCCAAAACCTTTAACATTTTGATTATGATACTGTATTTCCATAAACTCATATACGTCACTGTTATCCAAAGTTACTGTATATTTAAAGCTGCACAAGTTTCTGCGACTGAGCAGAAAAAGTGCAAACTAACTTCACTTTTAATGACCTTTACAACCAATTCTCTGCTCTGGCACTGGGAAGCAAATGTTCAAGTGTTTTCACTGAAGTTAAACCATTCTAAGTATTAAGTTATGGCGCACTGTCTTGGAAAGAAATTAATTATATTTTTGTTGTTAACACATTTCAGGCTGTTTACACAGCTGACATTTCTCAGCTGTACCCAATTCATCCCCTAAGCTGTGAGGACTATCTTGTTTTGTAGCAGATGCCTCCACTTGCTTTTAGCAAGTATAAAAATATCCCTGCCTATAACAATATAGATTACAAGCACCAACTTTATGTTTATTTGAAAGTCTTAACAAACAAACAAACAAAAACAATTTTATGTCATTTCTTTGGCAAGGATCTCCTAAAAGTCTACAATGAAACAAGCCATTTTTGTTTAAACTCAAGCCCTGGAGGTAGGGCTATGGCTCCAGTTAAAGACAGCTTGGCCCTAAACATCTTTGTTGTATCAAATCATGTAGTTCAAAGTGACACCCCGCCAATGTGGCAACATTTGCTCTGGGGAAGCCTGGGCAAGCAACACTTTACAGGTTCTGGGACAAGGTGCAAATATGAATAATGAGGCAAAAAGAATCAAGCATCTTAATGGGGGAATTCCCTCTTGTGCTTGCTGTGATTTAGATATAGCACCAGGTAGCGTTACATTTTGAATACTGTTTTATCAGATTTCTATACTTTCCCATAATAATGAAATTACATTACAACTCTTTGGTAGAAAGTTACATATTATAAAAGTCATTAAAATATAGGTCTTCATGAATTAGCACTTAAAATACGTCAGGCATTCTGTTACAGAAGGATTTACCATTATTTCAATAAATTTATTTTTGAATTTGCACCCAGTAAGTGTATTTCTGTTTGTTTTCTACAACGTGGTGACCAACTCATTTTTGCCTAAACTTAAGCACTGGAGCTAGGGGATCTACTCTGAAGCCTGTGGAGTTCCACATTCCTAGACTTTCTCTATTTCCTTATGTCCTTCCTCCCAAATTAGGTAATTACTTTTGCTTTTAACTTTTTGTTATGGAAATCTTCAAACATAAAGACCCAATATGTGTATCATTAAGATCCAATGATAATATACAGCTAATCTATATTATCTCTATCTTCACTTTTTCCTGCTGTCCACAGGTTATTTTGCAGCAAATTTAGGCATCAATTAAATCAATCTGTTCTTGCCTTTGAACCTTTTTTAGTTACAGTACCTAAGCATTAATTACAATACTGATTCTCATTGACTACTGTGAATCAGGTGGTGAAAATATATTATCCCTAATCTTTACAATAATGGTACAAAGTAGAGAGATAACTGAAACTAGGATAATTTTAGTGACATGGCCAGATTTTAATTATTTTCTTCTGTCAATGTTATTTCTTGTAACAGATTCTTAGATAATGCTAAGAACATTTCTAGTTTGTTCATGTCTCCTTAAATAATACTCTTTAATTTTTATGAAAATAAGTAATGCACATTTTCTATAAAATTCCTTGCCTTAACAGGAAAAACAAAACAAAACAAACAAAAACTACTAAAAAATTTAAAAAGTAACAACTGCAGCTCTATTCTTAGCAGTGGTAAACCAGTCAACAATTCTGATATAATAATTCTGATTTTAATGCTAAAATCAATTGTTCAGAAATAAATGTAATTGCATATATCTAAAGACTTTTCTTCTGGAAGGGTTCACTAAAAGTAAATGAATAGGACCAGGGATTTAGCTCAGTGGTACCGCTGCCTGCCTTGCAAGCGCTAGGCCCTGAGTTTGATACCTGGTACTAAAAAAAAAAGGAAATGAATAAATAAAAGTTCTGCTATTTTTAAAATTCTGCAACTCACAAAGCATTTTTTAAAAGTACAGTGTTGATACTGTGAATAATCAAACCCAAACAACATCTATACAAACAACTTTTCTCAAAAATTTTCTATCTTGCAAAAATAATTTTTCCATATTTAAATGTATGGTGGTGGTGCTAGAAGAGAAGGAATAGTTAGTATCCAAAAGTGCCAGTCTACTAGGGGAATGCAGACTTAAATATAATGATTAGGCTGATTTTGAAATATCTGTAATTAAGAAAGAAATAATTTTTCATATGCTTTGAGTATTTCATTAGTAATATCTAAATGTATCAAATACAATTCTTTTCTTGTGTGTCTGTGGTACTGGGAGTTGAGTACAGGGCCTTGAGCATACTGGGGAAGCACTCTACCACTGAGCTACATTTTCAGCCCTTTCACTTTATTTTTTATTTTGATATCAGGTCTTACAAAGTTGCCCAGGCTGACCTCAAACTGGAATCCTCCTACCTGAGTGAATATATTACTCTCATCAAGGAAAAATTTAAGATAAATCAGACAGCATCAAATTCCTGACACTGACATTGTAATATTACCATTGTAATATTGATGTGTTTGGCTATCCATTCTACAAATACATTCAAATTATTAAAACTACTTATTTTCATATTATTTGACTTATAAAGCTCTTTCAATGGAATATGCAAAGTATTTGATTCTGCTTGTTTTCAAAGCAAATCAGACAGCAGCAAAAAAAAAAGAGAAATGGATATAAACTAAGAACTTAACTGTTACTTACTGAATCATCTGTGGCAGAGGGTGGCCAGCCCTCCCATAACTGATGTCGCACAGGTATACTTGTAAGGTCATACACATTTCTCTTTACCTATAAAAGGAAAGAACACAATTGAAATAGGGTTTCCACATTACTTAGGATAGTTTCAATCCATTTACATAACATACAATGCATTTCCTTTTTCTTCTATATTCAAAGCAAGAACTTTAAGATAAAACAAGCCAGAAAAAATTTATAAAAAATCAAACAAAACCATTTTCAAGAAAACCCCCCTTCTTTGATTTGTTTTTTTGACTTCTAGCTGAATTCAAGTTTCTTTTTTTTTTTTTTTTTTTTTTTTTTC
>NW_022900935.1:29428104-29527720 GCF_012274545.1 Fukomys damarensis
TTGTCCCCAGTACCAGGAATCAAACTCAGGACCTTGCGCTTGCCAGGCAGGTAATCAAGTTTCTTTTTAGTCAAGAAACTTTAGGTACACAGTTCACTTAGGGCAAGCTACAATTATAAATGTTTATAATTTATTCAATTTTTAAACTGTGTAATGATTCAAACAAAAATGTATTTCAAGTTTGTATTTGGAAGAGAAAAGTGTTTTATGGGGGTAGGGTGGAGCTAGGGGTTGAAATTGCCTTTTTAAATTTAAGTTCAAAGATAAAAACTTAATAAAGCAGCATAGGTTATTTCTTTGAAAACATGCAAAATTAAAAACTATATCAACAGAATATTTATGAATACCAGAGCTCTTCATTAATATGTTTAGGCCTTTATTGAAAAGAAAACAAATTAAATGCTATTAAACCTTAAGAAAAACTACCTTTCCCAATAGTAGGAGTATACCTTTCACCTTTAAAAGGTGAGAGGAAAAGTAATTGATCAGAATTGTGTGTTGGAAAGTTAAACTCTATTATCCAGTAATTAAGAAATGATATATATTTAGCTTTTTTTTCCTAAATAGCTTACAGAAATTCTATGTTATTTATCTACAATTAAAATAAATTAACAAATTGTAACAATGAAGAAATCATCCATATGAACTAACTCTTCAGGTTAGTCACACATTATTATGCTGCTCTAACAAATGGTATTAGTTTTGAAATGTTGCACATATGTTCTATAATAAGACTTCAATATGGTTGGTTGGACTTAGACAAGTAGCATTCATTCATGTTTTTACAATGCAGAAACCTGAAGTATTGTGTTGTCCAATTACAGAATTTTGTTATCACATTACTCTTTCTTATACATAAACACATCTAAGTTACCCTTCCAGTGAAATAGATATATATGTTCACTAGGGAAAGAAAAACAAAACAAAACAAAACATGAAACTCAATCTATTTTTATCTCTACTGTACACCTGTGGAAAAAAAAAGACTTAATAAAAGAGATTTGAAGAGCTTGAAACATGGTTCGTTGGATCGCCACTCAAGTCAAACAAACAGCTTTTCTTCAAGGTTCTCAGCAATAGACAGTCTACCATGCAGTATTTTCTTTATAGTCGGTCACATCAAATTTGGAAATTTTTATCAGTCATTATCTACCCAACAATTTTACCTAATGTAACTGGGCTAACCTCTTACCACTTTCACTAGCTGAGATAATTCTGTCATGTTTAAACATCTTTGTTCTTAAGGTGAAAGTTGTTGCACAAACCCAGAGCATTATACTAACAAAAGAGAGGAAAAAACAGTAGGGGAGTATGAGGAGTCTTTAGTCTTCAAGTCAAAAGTTCCTTCTTTAATAAATTATTCTTGGATTACCCAGATACATCAAACCTAATCAGCTATTTTTGATAAAACAAAGAAAAAATATTTACATCTTTTGGAAAGGTGGCAAGACTACTGTAATATTGGAGAAACACAAATCCTATGAGTACATAAACAAATAACTCTGAAGAGTCTTTAAATTCTCCTTTAATTCCAGAATATAAAAATAGGGTATTATGAAATGAACAGTATTTTTTCTTTCATTAACTCATCTGTAACTGCACTGAACTGAATAACATTCCTTTGCTATTCTAAGCCTGAAAAGCATGTTCTGGCTATAGTGTTATGTTGGTATAAAGCACAATGCCAGACTGATGTGCTGAACAAAAGTGATCAAAGTTAGCGTAATGTTAGCCATTGCACAAGTATTTGGCTTCATTGTTCTCCCCAGAATGACATCTGTTAAGCAACTTGTCATAGAACAAACTGGTTAATGCAGACAGAATTTGGCTCAGAGAGTACCATGTAAAGCATATTAGGCCAATGTTTGATTGTTGCAATGCAAAGGCTAAATTCAGAGTACTCTGAGATTAAGCCAAAAGAATCTTGTATTAAACCACAATCATTAAACAACAATTTAAGTGAAAGCAAATTAGCTTTTAAAAAATAATTAACTGTTTATCAAAACTGTAATAGTGATTTCAGGAATACATACATAAAAATTCCATTATCCTTATTGATAGTTATTGTCAAAATCTCAAATTACAATCCTGCTGGGAAGGAAAAAAATCAAAATGTACACAAAGCAAAAGTATAATTATTTTCAAAATTAGTATTCTAGGAAAGCTGAATAATAAAATACAACTATGTATAAAATGATGCATATAAATTTAAAGTCACCATGAATCAAGATGAAAGATACAAATCTCACCATGAGGGAGAATAAAGAGGAAAGGAAAGCAGGAGAGATGGGGGAAGAAAGGGTGGAGGAAAAGAGATGAGAGAAAGAGATGGGCTAACAGATGAAAGATGGAGAGAAAAAAAGAGGGCGAAGGAGAGTAACTGATCTGAGAGATTTGAGAGCACTTGAGAGGCAGAAAGAACCCAAATACAGGCTGGGGTGCTGTTGATGGCATGCCCAGCTGCCATTATTGTTCTGCTTCTTCTGGTGGAGTTTCATCTATAGAGACTTAAATTCCAGTTAAGGATAAATGGCAGGCCTTTTTGTCTTACAACTTTTCATTGATCAGTATTGGCTCAAGATCATGCTGAACCTTCATAATCTTTTCAATTCTTGTTTTGCATTAAGCTACGAGATTTCAGGCTGCTAAACTATGCAATGTTTCAATTAGTTCTGCAGGAATTGAATAAATGATTTAACAGTTGAACATTAAAATGGTCAGAAATTAAACTATTTGAATCGAGTTCTAGATTAACAATAGATTTTTCTAGACTCTTTTAGAGGTAATTTCCCCCATCTTTTCAGATAAGAAAATTGTGACTGAGAAAAAATATAGAACTCAAATTAAGAGTATAGAATTAATATAGTGCTGGTTTATTTCCTTATTTGCACTTGACTGTTAACAAATATCTATTTACACACTACAATATAGAAAGCTAATGATCTCTACTTCAAAGTTAGTTATTTCCTCAACAGCTGTTAAAATTTCAATGCTAAACACAACACTGGAGAAAAGATCATTTTATTATGATCAATTCAATATAAAATTATAAAAATTATACGCACAAGATAACTCCTAATTTTTTTTAATTCACTTAAATTTTCAGACACGTTTAGTTTTTAGTTAAATTTCATCAGAATTTTCTAGAGAAATCATTCGTAGGAAAAGTTACTCTGCTAAAGGCTTAATTTTAAGGTTCAGATTAGATTCAATTAAGTTGTTCCTAGCTACTCAAATTGAAAAATACGTAGATTAGTATATAACATTTCAGTTATAATATTCCTTTTGAGCTAAATGTTGATCAAACTATTTAAAAGAAAACATATAAGGGAATTTTAATATCATTCGGATACTACCCTACGGCAAGCAGTTTCTGCTAACAGAAAACAAGGCACAAAGTCGAAGGTGTTGTGGCATAAAAAGAAGCAGAGAACCAGATTTCTACTTCTAATTCTGCACAGCTATTACTTGTGGGTAAATTGATAGACCTTTTCTGAGATTTAGTTTACCCAATCTTAGAAGAGAATAAAGCATGATCATTTCTGGTTTTCAAAGCTCTAAAATCCTATGATTTTACAAGGATATTGGAGTTGGTCCTGTGTATGAAAAAGAACTAAATATATTCAAGAAAAAGAAGTAATGAGGGAAAGTTTACAATCAGTAAGGCTGGAAAATGGAAGAACAACAGCAGAGTTAATAAATGCAACAGAAACATCAAGAAGGAAAACTCCAAACAATTTCAGGTGGCAAATAAAAAAATAGCATTTTAGGTGAAGTTTTTCTTGGATGAAGAAGTATTAGTTTTTTTGCTTTTCATGTACTATTTTTAAAAAGCTAATTAATATTTTCCCTCAAAAGATCTAATCTAAAAATAAAGCCTGTCATACTAATTTCCGAATTTTTCCTTCAATCAAATGTTATCAAGAAGGCTACAGTTTTGTCAGAATACGACTAAGTGTTACAGTTTTAAAGCTTTATTAATTTATTGCATCATGTAAAAATTTTTGAAATCTGGCCCAGAATCTTCATATATCTAACATTTTAATATATCAAAAATAAAGCAAAATATTTAATTACCGTGGCTTAGAAGAGATATCAACTAGCTCTCTAGTTTCTAGGTTTTCTGAATTAAGATATTACGGCACATTACAGCCTTTACAAAAAGTAACTTGAAACTACAGAATCTACCTCATTCTTCTATGATTCTTACAAATTTTAAATATATCAAATTATGACTTTCAAGTACTTCAAGACTATCAAATAGCATTCCGGTTAAGAGTCTGCTGAATAATAAATACACAGAACAAATAAGTATTTGTATGTGTGTTAAAATCAAAATAAGGCCTACAGACTAGGCTCACTTCCAGTTCCCTAGCAATCACTGGTGCTCTGAAAAGCTTATATGGTTGAGAAATCAATCACTTCTGATTCAGAGAAGTTTTGGAACATATCCTTCATATCTAATGAATTCTCTTATCTTTTTTAACATACTGCACATGTGTTGCAGTTGCACATAGAACTGTTTTACTAAGATGAAAGTTAAACCCTCCTAAAAATCCTTTTGGAACAAAAAAATGCTTGAAACCGGATGGTGCAAGGGGAATGAGAAGGTGGCATCAGTAATCAAATGTTAATTAGCAAGCTTTTTTTTTTCTTTCCCCCAGGGCTGGCCTGTGTTGGAGAATTCAAATCAGAAATCAATGCTCCAAGTGTTTAACTATTACTTCTTCTCATTAACCATTTAAAAGACCAAGCAATTCTCTCCTCATAAAAACAGTAACTTGAGACATTTCTTCTTCTCAAATACCATCTTTCCAGAAAACAATGAAGATGTTGTTTCAAAAAACCAATAAAACTGAAATTGCTTTTGATCAAGCTTTGAAGCAACTGTACTCTACATTTTTAAAGTCTTTTGGTTCTAACTGAAATCACCCAAGAACTGTAACTTGATTCTGCTTTATACCATACCTAAAAAAATTATTTTACATCTTACTAACCTGTAATGAAACTGGACAACTGGGATTATAAGAAATTACTAAAATGATGAAATAAATATTGAATCTTGTTTAAATGCATATAATTGTACATAGTTTCATCATACAAAAAAACACCAAGAATAAGATTTAATATTTTCATTAGAAACATGATTATTCTCCTAATTTCCTATACTAAAAGTTTGGTGTAGGAAAAAAAAATACTATGCAACTGCAATGTTGGATTTAAAATGAGAGAACAATCATGGATTTATCAAAATGAATTTGTCTAGATTTTTAGACAAAAGACAATTCCTAAAATGCTAAAAAATGTTTAACACATGAATAAAGCTGACTGTATTTCACAAATTGCAAATAAGCTAAATTTTTAAAAATTCCTAGAAAAAGAAGTTTTCCAGAAATTATGGAGTTGCAGAAATAGAAATTATAAATGAAAATAGGCTGGTAATTTTTTTCTACAACACTGGTTTTAAAGTGAACTATAGTAGATAGACCAGCACTATTAACATTAGCTGTCAGCTAATTCCTCTACCCTGCTACAGGCCTAGAATGCAAGACAGGCTGAGGCCAGACAAACTCCTCCAGGTGATTCTCACCCATCTGAAGTTCAAGACACACTGCTTTCAGGTATGCAAATTATATATAGCCTCTTCCACGGCCATGCCTCTTTAGTTAACTGATTCTAAAAATGTGAACTCTGCCTAAGGTGACCAGTTCCTTCTGAGAATTAATATAATTAGTAACTTGTTATAGAAATTATGGAAATGCTATAATTTTGTTAATTAAAGAGAGAAGTTGCTGTCTCTTTACATCATTTTTAGCTAAATCTAAGTTTCCGCTAATTGAAAACTTTCAGGAATCATCAGGTTTTGTTTTTGTTTTTGTTTTGCCTCAAGTTTGAGTATGATTTCTTTCTGGGCATAATATATCTGGAAACTGCATTACTATTGAAAATCCACAATACATGATCTATTGGTCACACTAAATTTAGAATATACCATATCAGTTTAATTGAAAAAAAAAGTCCCTAAACACCAGATAACTATGTTTGAGCCATATAAAAGACTAAACAGATTTTATTTACTTATTCTTTTTGCTTCTTATAACTAAAATAAGACCCCAAATAAAAGGCTAATCTCATGTCAGTCAAGACCTTATCCTAGAGGGCAATATTTCCTCAATGTAATTTATGAAAATAGGAAGTTTTCCTCAATTATTTAATGGCCTAATAAATACTTTGGAAGCAAATGTTTTTCACTGCCTACATTGAATAAAACAGTACTAATTCAATAGATGCTTTTAAAATTTCCTCATTTAAAAGTAAATAAATTAAGCACTTTACTTCCAGGAAGGAAAATGTCAAATCCAAAGCCAAACCTATAAATGACTGGCAACAATGCAAGAACATTTGAGAAGTTTTACTTTAACCAACATTCATTTTGTTAAATTCAGTTTTATACATTACTTTAAAGATCGATTACTTAAGAGCTAGAGTTTTGGTTCAGTAGTACAGCCTGTGTTTCCCATGCACAAGGGTCTGGGTTCAACCCTAAGTAATGACAACAAAAAGACTGATCACATAAACCAAGAAATGTTTATAATTTTAAAGCCCAAATTTTAGTAGACAAAAAAACTGATATAATGTCAGAAGCAAAGTACTAATTGTAATGACTTAATCATACATGTAAACAAATACATGAATGTCACTGTAGCCTTGTTTATCACCAAGCACACAAAATATCCAAAAATACAAAAGTTAAATAAACGAAAATGTGGCCATTAAAGTGATAACATTAAACCAGGGCCCATAAAGGAGCCCAGGGGCCTGCTATTTGTCAGTAAAGTTACACTGGAACACAGCCCATGCCACTTGTTTCACATATTCTCTGGCTACTTTTGCCCCATTAGGTTAGCAGAGTTGAGTGAATGCAACAGACTGCATAGTCTAAAAAGCCTAAAATATTTATTGTTTAGCTCTTTACACAAAAAATTTGCCAATGCTGATGTAGAAAAATATTCAATAACATTAAAAATTGTCCCATAATATTAAAGAAAACTAGAGGTTAGGGATGTAGTTCAGTGGTAAAGCACTTGCTTAGAATATGCAAAGCCATAAATTCAATCCTAAAACAGGACACAAGGATGGAGTGAAGAAAGGAAAGGAGGGAGGAAGGCAGGAGGGGAAAAACTAGGTTACAAAATAATGTACATCTCTGTTTAATAGATATATATTATATATAAGTATGTATGATATATGTCTACAGAGACAACCAGAAAGATATATGACAAATGTTAATTTTTTTGTATCATGGGATTATGAGCCATTTAAAATTTCTGTATACATTTTGTTAAGTTTTAATTACTTCTGCAATAAGAAAAAAATTTAATCTTGTTTCTATTCAAAGTAAAAAAATGCACTTGAACAAGAACAACCTGAGTTTTCACATCACCTATGCCACTCATCTGAATGATGCTGAATAAAGGAAAAGGGAAGAAATGAGAAAGGCAATCGAACATGTATTGAGCATGTCTTGTAAACCAGGTACTAGAATTTATGTTAACATAGCATCATCATAATGACCTTTTCCATGTATTATCTCCATTTTACAAATAAAACTTATATACAACAAATAAATTGCTCAAGTTTACTCCTGTTAATAAGATCAGGATTTAAATTAGTTCTATGAAACTCTTAAGTCTAGATTCTTGATGATTATGACATCTTCTCTTAGCCTCAACTTCCTCTTTTGTAAAATAAAAGACTGTAATAAATTATCTTTAAAATTCTTTTCAACCTAACAGTTTTTTAATTATATCATGTACAAATGTTCTATGAGACTATTTACACTTACTGTAATGGCAGTCATTAAGCAGTAATAAGTAAGAGTGAGTGAGTATGGGCAAATCTTCTGTCATGAGAGCAATGAATCTTTTCATAGTTGTAAACAGTCATAGGCTGTCAGCTTGTTATTTTTAAATGCTGTATAGAGAGGACAACTGTCAGAGCAAATGGCAGCTTGTTATTGTTTCAACAACTGAATGCTGCCCTCACAGTAAGAGGGCAGTTCCTGATGTCACATATAGCTCAGAGAGAAATGGCAAGATGAAAAAACTTTCCAAGCAAAGTAAATCAAGGTAAAGGAATAGTGCAAATGAAAATAGAAAATGTTATCATGTGGCAGAAATTGCTCTTCCTCTTATAAACTTTGGGCCAATGCACCCTGAAGCTCCCATAGCCCTTATAAAGCTTGGGGCTTAAAAGAACATGAAGACATTCATACTATGGGGCTGTTACTTTTACTACTTGGACAATATACAGTAAATCAATTATACCCTATCTTATTATTCTAGTTTTCTCTCTGTCAACAGTTGGGCACTCTTGCCAATTCCTCTTCTATGTTTTGATTTGGACAAGTGAAACTCTTAACACAAACAGCTGTGTTTTATTTGTAACCTCTATAAAGTTCAAAGCAAAATTGCATCCATTAGAAAGAGACATGTCAAAGGCATTAATCTCTGCTGATCTATTATTTTACAGAATTGCATTTCCTTTTTAATTTTGATTTTATGTGAGTTAAACACAAACTTACATATGCACATGCAAATTAAGCTATTTGTCTAAGTTTCATTCACTTACTTATTGCCTAAGTCAGAAAAATGCAGAATACTTTTTCTTAAATATCACTGGTATAGCATACTACAAATTTTTAAAAATTTGGCCAATATTTTTGATAAAAACCATCTTTATATTTTGATAAAGCCAATACATATCCTTTCTTACTCTGGTGGTACCACATGGATGCTCAGACATGTTTATGTTTGCTTTGCTGCTTTCTGTTTGTTGCCCATCCAGCCCTCTGCTTTCTCTTAGATGAGAAAAAAGTGGTGGGAACCATCAGCAATGGAAACTCAGTCTATAATAAGGTCTCTCATAATTTTATCTTTTCTTGTTAACAAAAAAATGCAAAATACAAAGACAACAAAGGGACTTAGTGTTGGTGTCTGCCATGAATACTAAAGTGGCCTGGGGGTGTGGCTCATCAAGTGAAAATAAACCATTCAAGTTACCCACATCAAGAAGAAAGTTTGGGAACAAGTAGGCCAGTGTTTGTATTTGGGGCCCTAGAGTCAGGACAGTTACATTTCCCTTCACTCTCCTTAAATAAGGTACCACAGACAACCTACTTGATCTTTCCTTTAAGAAATATAAAGTATGTTTCTCCAAAAAATAGCCCTAAGAGATATTTAAAAGTATGTTTGGTTAAGTTTTCTTAATTCTAACTTGCCACTTTCTAAGATCAGCTTTCAGTATTACTCTGAGAGATAAGAGGGTGGGAGGGCAGAGACAGTATCTTAAGAAAATAGCTGCCTCAGTCAAGACTGAAATTAAGGAAGCTAAGTGCCAAAATGATATACCCAGTGAACTTTAGAAGAATGAGATAGATTTGGCAACTAGGTCCAAATGACAATTTAATTAAATCTTATTAAATGAATTGAAACTATGAGTGAACATCTAATACTGCACACCAAACCCTAAGGACTGATGCTGCGTTGCCAATGTTCAGAAGCTCCGTACAACTGGCTCTTAATTAAGGAAGTTAAAATCTCAGCCCAAGGACTTCACTGTTAAGACTGGCTGTGAAATACAGACATAGATTTTTTAGAAAGAAAACATCAGGAATACCTTAGTATTCCCACTTAATGTATTAAGATCAGAAAAAAATTAACCACATGATTCATTAAATAAGCAAGCATTCTAAATAAACTGCCTGAAGTCTCCTGTTTAAAAAATTACTCCTATTTATTCATTAACAAAGCTATTCCTTAGCTCATCCCTGCCATAACCTGCTCTATTCAAAACCATATGGGAAAGGACATTAAAAAACCGCCACAAACCATGGACTTCTGGTATTAGTGCTACACACAGCATACCCCTATTCATTATTCTACCTCCCTTGTTTAATCTATCATTAAGATTCAGTGACCCTACACTAAATTTAAAGCAGATCCTTCCTTCCTCCCATGCCTAAATTCACATACTTTTCTAGTTGGAGATGCCCTCAAGTATTAACAACTCTACGGGGTTTCTCTAATCTCAGCTCTGAACTATGTCATGCTATAGAACCAAGAAATTGCTGTTTTACATCTCTAACTATGGAAGCTTCCATAAAAAAAAACAAACCATATAATTTACTTAATAAGATAAAGGAAGAAAAATCACCACTTTAAAAGTATTTTTTCACTGTACATGGTAGAAAGGCTCATGAAGACGCTGTCATTTGTTGCACTGTTCTTAAAAATAAATAATCCCCAGAGATATTACTTCAGCTATATTCGTTACAACACTTAGATTTTAAATAATGGTAGAATTGCAGGTGTTGGCTATTAATAAATGAAAAAACAAATAAAAAAGAATGTTAACTGAAATATATAATGGAAAGAACAACAATGAAAGGGAATAAAATTTTAAGAAGTTAGCAAAAACTAGTATTTTAAGGACTAAACTCCATTTTCAATTACAAATAAAAAACTCTAATGACAACATGGTAAAATAAAGGATAGAAAGTTGTATACATTCTGGTATACCACAGCTAACAGAATTTCCCACAGTGTTAGAAATGTTCTTTATTTATGCTGTCCAGTGAAGTAGTTACTAGCCATACATGGCTACTGAGCACTTGAAATGTAGCTTGTTTGAATAAATACAATTCTTAACTTTTTAAAATTTTTCACTCATTTAAACTTAAACTGTCCCTCATGCCTAGCAGCTACTCTGTTGTACTATAGATTATAAAAGAAAATAAAGAATATAGCACAACATAAAAACATAAACTTTGATAAAACTATACCTGATATGCTTCATCTCATTTTTATTTCTTCATAATCTTTAAAACATAAAGGTAGAAATACTAAAGCTAAATTATTTTTCCCACATTGTTACTTTTAATGTTTTTAATAATATTATATAAAGGTACCTAAAAGCTAGGTATGGAGGTACACACCTATAATCCCAGCACTCAGGAGGCTGAGGCAGGAGGATCACCAAGAGTTCAAAGCCAACCTAAACTACATAGTAAATTCAAGGCCAGCCTGAACTACATAGTGAGACCTGTCTCAAAAAAAACCAATTAGGGGCTGGGGATGTGGTTCAGTGGCAACTGTGTCTGCCTGGCAAGTGCAAGGTCCTGAGTTCAATCCCTGGTTAAAACACTGAAACAAAAACAAAAACATGCACGACAACAACAAAGTCAACCAATCAATCAATAAAGGTACCTAAGAAGAATCAATAAGAATTACATTTATGTTAGCTTTTCATTAGTGTGACCAACTATCTGAAAAATAAATAAAGAAGGAAAGATGTGTTTTGGATTACAGTTTCAAAGGTTATAGTCCACATTTAGGTAGTTCCATTGAGGTAAAGCAGAACATCATGGCAAAAGGAAGTGGTGAAGTAACACTGCTTACCTCATGGCAGCCAGGAAGCGGAGAGGGACAGAGACAGAGAGGCTCAGTTTATTCTCCCGTGACACACTGCCTCCTGGTAGGCCCCACCTCCTAAGTTTACCTACCAATAATGTCATCAATTTATGATCTCATCAATGGATTAACCAGCTAATGAAGTTAGAGTCTTCATGATTCAATCCTTCCAAAAGATCCACTTCTACTAAGGATAAGACTTCTGGGGCATTTTAGATCTGAAGTGCCATGGGCCAAGCCTGAAGGTGGCCTTTAGCCTAATCCTTACTCCCTTTCTCCTCCATAGATTAGAGTCAAATATCCTGAATGGCACAGCCCCAGTTGACAGTTGCGTTCTGTATTCTTGTTAATTTTCTGCGCATGCCCCGATCACCAATCACGTTCAGCCTAGGCCACATGGGTCCCACCCCACGGCACTAGCTGCCCTGGCTTCCTACTCTATAAATAAAGAGTGCACTGGATGCCAGGTGGCCATTAGCTCATCAGGACATGGTCCCACCTCATCCCAGATATAAAGCTTAAACAAAACTATATAACCTAGGATCTAAGTCTTCAGTTCATTCATTCATTTACAAAATGATTAGCTGAGAATGATCACTGTGATTTAGCTATTACTGTAACAATGTTACTACATTGTTGCCAAGGATATTCCTAGCAACTTTTTGCTTAAATGAGTGATGGTTAAAAATTAATCCCTTTTTTAAAGGGATCAAGATCTTTTTCTCAAATATCTTTTTCAGTGCCTTCATTATTAGTGAATAGGAATGCTATTGATTTTTATTGTGTGTGTGCTTATTTTGTATCCTGCTACACTGCTGAATTTGGTTATCAATTCTAGGTGTTTGATGGAGTTTTCTGGATCTAAGTAAAAGATCATGCCATCTGCAAATGATATTTTGACTTTGTCCTTTCTGTACATATCCTTTTATACACATCCTTGTTTTTTCCCTAATTGTGTTGAGTAAGGATCTTCTACACATATTTTCTTCAGGTTTTTTGTTTTGTTTTTAAATCATGAATGGATGTTGGATTTTGTCAAAGGCTTTTTCTGCATCTATTGAGATGATCATCTAACGCATGTCCTTGCTTCCAATCAGATAATCATCTAATGTTTGTGTATGTGATGAATAACATTTATTGATTTGCATGTGTTGACCCATGCTTGCATTCCTGGTCATGATGTATGATCTTTGGATGATCTGTCACATCCTGTTTGCCAGTATTTTGTTATGGAGTTTTGCATTTTTGTTCATTAGAGAAATTGGCCTATAGTTGGTTCTCTTTTTTGGTTGGATCCTTGACTGGTTTGAGAGTTAGGATAATGTTAGTTTCTGAGAATGATTTTGGAAGTACTCCTTCCCTCCCAAATTCATTAAAAAGTTTGAGGAGCACTGGGATTAGATCTTTCCTGAAGTTCTGATAGAATTTGGCTGTGAATCCATCAGTTCCTGAGCTTTCCTTAGTTGCCCCCCTTCCCCGCCCAGCTTCAATCTCATTGCCTATTACTGTTCAAGATTTTTATATCTTTTTGGTTCAGTTTTGGTAATTCATATGTATCTAGGAATCTCTCCATTTCTTTTGGAGGAGTCAAGGTCTTTAAAGTATTCATGTATTAGATCAGAAGCAGAGATGGAAAGGCAACTATTATTATTACTTTTCAATCCATTACTGATTCAGTAAATATTTACTGACCCTCTTCTACAGTACAATGAAGAAAGTACCAGGTGGGATAAGATGTTTTGCAAGTGAATCTCTATATTTTATTAAACTTACTTTAGTTGGGGAGAAATATGTAAATAGTTGTTTACAATATAAATACATGTTATAGGAATTTTTTAAAACAAAGTAAATAAAATGGCTGAATAAATTAAAAATACAAATGGAAAAAATATAGATGAGATCAGAGATGATTCTTAAAAATTAAATATAAAAGCTTTTGCTCTCTTACAAAAAGCCAATCTCTTTATTAATCTTAAAAATTAAGAGCCACATAAATAAGGATGACTTAAGAAAATATATAATGTACTGCTAATAAAGTGTTGGGAAAATTTCCCAGTGGATTTATTAACTGATAAATGTGTTCTGGATTTAAAAGGACATTTGCTCGAGTATTAATCATTCACGGATGCGCATTCCATTATCCAGCCAGTCAACAATATATACATTGTATATGATAAAGAAAGTAGTATTTTATAGTAATGACTAAAAAAGACAAAATACTTTCCTTCATGGAGCTTACATTCATATTATAGTATGTGGTGCTAAAAAATATGTGGGAAGGAAACAGAAAAGAAATGAGTGTATAAGCAAAATAATTAAAAGAGTAAGGTAAGTACAAACATTAGACTTCAACTAACCAGGGTTCTCTCTCCATTCATAATAACATAACTTTGTATTTTCTGTCAAGTAAACATCTGGATGTGAAAAACAAATGAATTTTAAAATCTTAGCTTTTGGGGGGTTGGCTACAGTCTAGCCATATTCTGCCCCCTCCATCACTGTATTGAAGTCCCTTAGATAAAGTGATACAAAAGAAAAATAAAAAAGGTAAGTGCTCTTAAGGATGATAATGGATTTATGTCAGTTGTCCTCTAAGTTAGATGGGCTGAAATCTGAAGGGGATGATATAAGTCTGAGAAAAAGTATTCTAGGCAGAGAAAACATGAAATGCAAAACTTCAGTCAAGTGCTCTACTACTTACCATCAAGTTCAATGTAGTTTTATTTTTTTATAGAATAAATTGATGGTCCACACTCTCTCAGTTAGTGGCAGAAGAAGGATGCAAAAGGCAATCTCTGGGACTGAGGCATAGTGTCATTTTTACAGTACCATGACAGTTCTCTAAAAACTGAAACTAGAGGCTTGTTTTCTTCCCCATAGATCAACCTCCCCCAACCCCTCAATCTCACTCCCTGACAAAAAAATGATAAGAGTTCACTTGCTTAGCTAACTCTTCCTTCATGGATTTAGGACATGCTTTAGTTCAACTAGACTGAATAACCATAAACCCCAAATCACTGCAGGTACAAATTAATAAAGTTTACTATAGTGATAGCTAACTCAAAGGGATATTTCAGAGATTCTGATCAAAGATATGTTGTCTTCAAACACAGCTGGGTGTTGTTTGCATGTTTTTGCTCAAGTGAATAGATATTGTCATGCATTCCAAAATAAATGCAAAGTGTATTTGATCATATTTTATTTTTGTCATATTTCACTGCATTATGCCAGTACTGAATAAATTCAAAGATGTCCATCCTTGAAAACTGAGTCAAGCTGGCAATCACATTCAATGAACATCAGTTATTTCAGAGCATCATTATCTGACACCCCAAAATTACATTCATTCTTCATGCTGGATATTGAAATAAATGATGGGAATAGATGTTGTTAATATACAGCGACACAGAGCTTCACCTCTATCACCTTGTGAATTTTAAGGTCAAAACCTCATAAATTTTCTATACTAGTGTATGTTTATGGTTCTTTCTTTCATCTGTTCAACAAACGTTTACTGAGCATTTCTTACATTCCAGACTGTCTTATAGTAACTAGAGCAGCAGTCTCAAATACAAGTGCCTACAGCTACCACACAAGGGATATAAACGAATAAAATGTGTCAGGCAAATGGCAGTCAGCCTTAGTTTTGAGGAAACAATATTGGAGTGTTAGGGACTATGCCAAATTGAGGAGCATGCTTTATCCAGGGAGGCAGATGCTACTCTAGATTAGCTATCTGCTACTATGGGAAACCTGGGGTTCAGTATCCCAGAATTTTCTGATTATTTGAGAGAAGCCAAAAATTAGGAATCTTATTTTGTTCTAAATGTGAAAACTAGCTTTTAAATTTTGGCAACCAGTTCAAATTTAAAATACTTTAGGTCTCAAACTGGTGGCAAACTAAACAGTCTTACAACTGCCAGTTTACAGCCTTTGCAGGACAGAGGCAAAGATGGATAAAGACACAATATTTTTGTACTCTGTTATAGCCAGAAATAAGTATTTATGACACAATGTGATAGTTATAATGACAAAGATACCATTTATAGATGAGGCATCACAGGTGCAGAAAGGGTATGTAACTTATCCAATGTCATAATGAACACAGTAAGTAGTATTCTGGCTCAAGAGTACACATTGTTGTTGTTGTTTTGGGGAGGTGGGGGATACCAGGGGTCAAACTCAGAACCTCGCAGTGCCACTGAGCTAAATCCCTAGCCTTGTTTTTAATGTCATTACATTTTATTTCCATTGTTTATATATATGAAAGGGGGCAATGAAATATACTTTGGGATAAACTTGGTCTGTAGTAAAATTAACAATCAGAATCAGGTGCTTCAGTGTTGTTACAGTCCAATCATTACCCACCAAATGTAAAGTAACCATTTTCTATTTGCACAAATGCTAAAGTTACTTGGTTCCAAAATTACAATATTCAGATAAAATCAACACATATACACAAAAATGTTTAAGTAAGAAAATGCAAATGGAAAAAATGTTCTTCCCTTTACAATGGGCAAAAAGTAAAAATATTTACATAATCAGTTACCGGTTAGTATATTCTCGTGTATATTTTAACATGCTTGCTCAGTTACTTCTGGTTGTAGAGGGAACTTTTTGGAGGGGTAATTTGGCAATATCAAAATAAAATGAAGATAAAGATCAAGATACAATGAAGACAAACCCAACCATTTCATTTCTAAGTACTTATCCTAGAAAACTTCATACAACTCACAAAGCTGGACTTCTGTGTTTTATTTTTAGGTTTCTGAGCTCGAGTCATTTACAACAAAAATGTTATTAATATATTTCCATAGTAGCTAAAAAATAAATAACACATGATGAAATTTTGTTGTCATATATTTCAAAGTCAGCCTGAATGTATAGGATTGTTTCCTCATTTTAGTCTGTATTACTAAGTTTAGAATAATATGAATTGTGAAGAAAATTTGGCCAAATAAGTAAACTACAATGGGAAAGTACTCAGTTGTATTTTTTGGATAACAAGACTATTTGATTAAAGCCACTGTCAATTTAACACTTGACTTCAGGGTCTGCTTGTTCCAGCCAGCTTTAACCATCTGTCCATTTTCCATGCTTCCTCGCTCTTGCCTCAGAACTATCCCACGATGCAAATCTAAGAACTGCTATTGCCCCACTCTCATAAACACTCCCCACACAGGAATCACTCATAGGCAAGTGTTTAGGTGCTGGGTAACCAGACAACTGCAGTCTAGCGGAACCACAATGTCATTTTCCTAACTCATGGGTCAGATATCATCAAGCACATAGTGAGGGACAAGTTCACTAATGTCAAGTATGTATCAAAGGGCAAGTTCATTGACTACAGTACTAGAAGAAACCCTTTTATCCTCCAGCCCACACATTTCACAAAATTCACCAGTTTCATAAATTTCAAAAGTATAAGTATAATTCACCAGTTTCATAAGTATAACATAAGGCAAGAATTGGATAAATGATAAAGTAAAACTAGTTTTCTATACTAAAAAGTATTTTCCAATGCTAGATCCTTTATATACTTATAGAACACTCAATATACTAAATTGTTTTGTAACAACATGTGGCAACAAAATTACTGATGGTAAGGAAACCAGTCCCAATATATTTTGGGTTTTTTTGTTTGCTTGTTTGTTTTGGTACCAGGGATTGAACTCAGGACCTTGTGCTTATGAGGCTGGTGGCAGCACCACTGAGCTACATCCCCAGCCCAAGTCCCAGTATTTTTAGGTCTGAGTATCATCTTCATTCATTCATTGCTTTATTCTTTCAACTAACCTCTCACCTCTGCTACATGCTTTTTATATAAATATAAACCTCCGTAGTCCTACTAATAGATGGCATCATTTGTACTTTACAAATGAAAAAAATGACACCTAAGGATTTGCCCAACTGATGTGCATGCTTCTCCACTCAGATATTTAACAGCAGTGAAAAACTAGTAAGGTTAAAACTAACCTCATAAACTACCTACCTAGGTACTCCTCACACCTATTCCTCTTCATTTGTAATTAGTATCAATAGTACTAATAAGTGGTACTACCATTCACTTGGTTAGAAAAGTTAAAATTTTAGGAATCACCTTTTATTTTCCTTTAGTCTTACTATTCACTTCTTTCCATCCATAACTAAAACAGCAAAAACAACTATCATCTTCTAGTTGAAATATTATAATACCACCTCAAAGCCATTCTATATATAGCAGCAAAAATAATACTTTAAAAGGTAAGAGATGATAGTGGCTAGAAGGAGATGTGGGAATAAAATGAAAGGAATCAAAGATGATGCCCAGATTTCTAACATTCATTTGGTTGGGGAAGCCAGGCTTTTAAAACAAATAAAGGCTTTATTGTCTATACTAGCCCTAAAATTCTCCATTTCATGGCAGAGGAAATAGGCTTGGAAAGTCTAGTGAATAATTTGCTCAGCTCAGGATCTCATTTTTTCAACTGGACAGTATAACAGTAAAGAGTGAGGACTCTAATGTCAGCTTATCTGAATTTGTAACCAGGCAGTGCTGTTTGCAAACTATGTAATTAATTTCTATGTGCTTCTAAAGGGCCATAGAATTTAACTGCTGCAAAATAGGAAAAAAACTTCAGTTTATTCAACTATAAATTAAGGAGTTAGATTAAGGGACCTCTCAAGATACTTTTAATTGAAAACTTTATAATTATGATTTGGTATTAAAGCAACAGTTAAATAAAATGGCTTCTATCAAGTCATAAATAATTGTTTTTCAAAACAAGGGTATGAGGTAGTAAAGAATGTTCTCCAAGAGTTCAAATGCCTGAAACAGACTTACAACTTCATGATACATTTCTAATGTTCTAAACTTAGTCTACCATCTTTAAGGATCCAAAACTCAGAAGACATATGGTTGAAAATAATTTCTTAGTAGATTATATTTTATTCCTATTAATTGTACTTCAGTTTATGTTACCGAAAATACCCTGACAGACAAAAGTGTAATGTGTACATAAAATACAACACACATGATAGTACATGGTACTATATAAATATAAAATGTAAGTACTGGAAACTGCTTTATATTTCTAAATGCATTTACATGTCAACCACATCCTTAATGTAAATATTCAAAAACAAATAGATTATGTATATGCATTTACTTTCTTATAATTTGCACAATACATCTTGGCTATTAGTATATCTAATAACACCACCAAAAGATTGAAAATAGCCTCCATTTCTGGTAAGCAAATAGCTTACACAGGAAAAAGTTCTAGAGCTTGAA
The DNA here is from genome assembly GCF_012274545.1 of Fukomys damarensis. Classification (NCBI taxonomy): domain Eukaryota; kingdom Metazoa; phylum Chordata; class Mammalia; order Rodentia; family Bathyergidae; genus Fukomys; species Fukomys damarensis. Next base: position 29,446,849 of record NW_022900935.1, read on the forward strand.
ACTTATACTTCTATCTCAAAATAAGAGTCCAGATTTAAAACAAAAAGAAAATCACTTTTACAATGCTATGTCTACCGTAAAAACTAAGTGTTTATTAATTTACTTTCAGCCAGGTATAGTGACACATACCTATCAGGCCAGTAACTCAGGGCTGCAAATTCAAGACTAGCCTGAGCAATTTAGTGAGACCTTGTCCCAAAATAAACATAAAAAGGCTGGGGGATGTAACTCAGTAGTAGAGTACTTGCCAAGCATGTGCAAGGCCCTAGGTTCAATCTTTAATACCAGGAGGAGAAAACAAATTACAGTACTTTTGTCTCATTCATACTGAATTAATTATGGCTCAGACTAGAGCGTTCTGCTGGGCATGGTGGTGCATGCCTATAATCCCAGCATTTGAAAGGTGAAGGCAGGAGGACTGCTATGAGTTCAAGGCCAGCCTAGGCTACATAGTGAGTTCTAGGCCAGTCTGAACTACATAGATTCTATCTCAACCTTACCCCCAAAAATGAGCTAGAGGGTTTTAAGGATTAAAATATTTTCAAGTTGAAGAAATGTTAAGCTGATAGTATGTAACAAAATGATAACAGGAATATTGTATAAAACTGTTAAGTGTAATTAATAATTAGCTTTATCACAAAATATGTTAATTACATTTTTAGTTTGTCCCTTCATACATACATTATTTAAATAAGGTGCACTATGTAGAAAAGATGTCTTCAAAAGGAAGTTACAATTATTAAAACATTCTGAAAAGCAAACACAGCTCTTAAGAACTCTAGAGCCAAAAGTGACCTATGGGATCATCTGGTCAAAACAATGTATTAAATGACCTGGGCATGGTGGCGCATGCCTGTAATCCCAGCACTTGGGAGGCTGAGGCAGGAGAATCTCTGTGAGTTTGAGACCAGCCTGGGCTACATAGTGAGTTCCAGGTCAGTCTCAACTACACACTGAGACCCTGTCTCAAAACAAACAAACAAACAAACAAACAAAAATGTATTAGACTTTGTATTTACTTAATATACCTTCTATTTTCTTTTTTCTTATACTTGGAACATTTAAGCATGGAATTTAAGCAAGTAAATTACATACAGAATTAATAGAAAGCTGTTCTAATACAGTAAGTGAACAATTGTTTCTACAGATATAAATTGATCATGTTATAGATTACAACTCACATTCAGAATTCTAATTCTGTAAAATGCCTAAGAAAGCTCTCTCTTAATTGTACGCTTCTCTATCAAATTTTGTAATAACTATGTCAGAAAAAAGGTACTTAACTTTCTGTTGTTATTGTAAATTTCAAATGCTTAGCATTCTCTGTAAATAAATCATTTAATAATATTCTCACTTAAATACAAATGTTAACACATTACCAATTTTTAATACAACCAAGAATCACCTGTATAAAGTGTGTAATGTACAGCGTAAAACAATTTCATAAGCTGCTATTTCTAATTTTTTAATATTTAGTTTTAAGATCTGAATATAGTGTCCATCTTCTTAAAAAGTTGCAACTTATCTGATAATGTAGCTCAGTGATAGAGCACCCCTGAATTCAAACCCTATGACCAAACAAAAACAAAAACAAAAGAAGAAAACAAAGGAGGAAGAAAACCAGGAGGAAGAAGAAATAATTACAGATGGATATGCAACTCAGTAGTAGAGTGCCTGCCTAATATCCACAGGGTCCCCAATTCAATCTCCATCACTGCCAAATTAATTAATTAATTAATTAAGTTTAAAATAGTTTCAAATTTAAATGACATAAGTATCATATAAAATGGTCGAAAATACAATTTTTTAGAAAAGTTTATACAGACTAATACATGTAATGGTTATGGAAGTTTTTTTTTTTTTAATCCAAACAATACTACCTTAAATTTTATTTTATGTTATTTTTTCTAAAAACAGAAATTTTAACAGAAGAATAATACAATTTCTTTTAATGCAATAATATTTAAAGTACTATTTTAAGTCCCAGATATTATATTTTCATTTATTGGGACTCATACCATCTATGTCTAGAGAAAATTAATCACTTATTTACCTCATGTAATGTGAAAGGAAATCTTCATTAATTTGAAATGGTTCACACTACTGGCTCCCAACTTGGAAATTGAAAGGTGAGTTAGTTAAGCAATAGATGCCAAAACTTAGTAGGCAGCAATGTCATAGCAGGAGTAGCTTAACAAGGTGTTAATAGACAGAAATGCTGTCCTTACTGTGCTATTGAAACATGTGTATTTACGAACCTTGATTTTCAATAGACTTTTTTTTTTCTTTTGCTTTGCTTTGCCTCAAACTCCAAAGCAGAAAGAAACTACAGTCTCTGACAGTGGTCCACTTCAAAACTCAATTTCGAAAAATTTACTGGATTTGGAAATTCTGCAGGGGTCATGCAACAGAGGAATAAAGCGGCCAATATAGCCAATCACTAATTTATTCATTAATTCAGCAGAGTGTTCCATCACAGTTCAGGCATTCAAGCAGAGATGAACCTGAAGGAAGCCACAATCTAGTGAGGATTAAAGACATGCAACCAGGGAAATGCTGGTACATAGGCTTTCCCGAAACAAAAAGCCATCATTTGAAGACTGCCAATTTCCACAGGTGTAAATATTCTTTTGGTAACTGATCTCAAGCTCCCAAATTTCTGAACATTTAATAATCATCTTCTTGCACTAATAAGAATTAGATCTTATCAGAAATGCCGTTAACATGTATTTGAAACTGTTCTGGTTAGACTGGCTTAATGGCATTGTTAATTTCAATAAACATCGTTTGTTCTATTATTCTTAAAGCATTTTATTAAGTTTATAGAGAATATAAATACTAGTGAATATAAATACCCCTCCTCAAAAAGTATACAGGTTGTAAGACAGACTATAACAGTTACAAAAATGAGAGTAGTGTGAAGTAAGAGGGCAAGCTCAAGAACAAGAGGTCAGATTCATATAGGACAGAGGATTATAGGTTTCCCGAAGGATGTATCAGCAGAGTGTGGTTTACCTGAACAATATATAGATCTTTGACAAACATGAGTAGCAGGAGTCAGGCAAAGGCAGAAGAGCTAAATGAACTATATGAGCAAGGATTTCACTCCCTTTCTAAAAATAATGAGGAACGTACAGAGACAAAGTTATATCTTCTGGTAAAATGTGAGGTACAAAGGAAGAACTAACTTCAATGAAAAAACTTTATAGAGCAAATAAAGTTGTGGTCACATACATTAACCCTTTTCATTCTTACAGTTAAGTAATATCTGTCAGGCATGTAAATCATTCTTATGCCAATTTTACAGACAAGGAAAGTCTATGTAGTGAACAAAGGGACAGTGAAGTAGACTACTGCTACACTCCAAAATTAATGCAAGAAAAATTTAGAAAATTAAATCACCAAAAGCACTACAAATCATACATAAGAAAAATGGAATGGCTTCACTGTGGACTTCTGCATCAGATCCTCTATCTGTACGGCAGGGAGAGTTGACTGACAAGCTTTATACTCACCCCGCCTGGGAGAACAATGTATTACATAGCTCCAGGGGATGCCAGTTTCCCCCTCCTCCCTGCTGAGGTTAACTCTACAATTGACCTGTTTCCAGAACCTAGGAGGTGCTATTTTCAATGTGCCTGACACTAGCAGAAACTCTGCCAACTAAAACTCAACAAACTAAGGTGGGGGAAAGGAGTTGAAAAATATTAGTACTAACCCAAGGTGAAGTTTTCTCATCTTTCCCCTCAATGAAATTGGTATTATCAAGGTAAACAACCTTACATTCAAATTATTATGAAGTAAAAAATCATTCTCTTCTTTAGTGAGTAGCTGTTAGATACAGATGATGACTTACAACTTCTTCACAGAGAATGTGTTTTTGTTTTGTCTGTTGAGATGGGGTCTTGGTATGCTGCCCAGGGTGGTCTCACACTCCTGGGTTCAAGGAGTCCTCTGTCTCAGCTTTCTAAGTAACTGAGACTACAGGTGTGTGCCACTGCACCTAGCTAAGAATGTTTATTGTTTTAAAAAAACTAGTTAATACCTTTATTCTCCATACAAAGTATTCATTCTATGGTCACATATACCTCTGCTACAATAACAGAAAAATACTGTTAAATAAATCATATTATGCAAAATTAGTCATGGAAATTGTATGAGGATGTAAACAATTCCAAATATTACCTCTGTCATGTAGAAAAGTTAGTACTAATTCTCTCTAAATCTTATTCTAATAATGCAATGGGCCTACCATTCAATATTAAACAGAAATAGAGGAGGCAGGAACAGAGGAGGAATACGTACCCTCTTATAGGTTTAGGAAAAAAGCTTATAAAATGTGATTCTATAACTCTCCGATGCTTAATAATATAAAATTTAAGAAAAATTATTTCTAACATTACTACATCTATTTCCTCTTTGTTTAATTTCATTAGAAAGGAAAAATAGTCACTATCTCAAAAAAGTATTATTTAAATTCTTGGCAAACATTGGTAAAATGAAATTTGGTATAAAAATTTTAATACAGAATCCACTTCCTCAGTCTAGTTCCATTTAAAAATATGTTCTATTATATCACATAGTAACTCAAAAACAATTATCACTCTGAAAATTTGCTTTATCCTAACCTATGTTCTGGCTAGATAAAGCACTCCAGAAGTTTTTGGTATGAACCATTTCTATAAAACTGATTCTACAGTACTTTTTAAAAAAAAGGAATTGAATATACTTTCACAAATTTCCATAGTATATCTTAAGAAAATTAAGTAGGCACTCCATAATTATGAGATCACTGAAGTAGTGTTTGGAATTCTCCATGTGAGCCAATGAATGTAAGAAGATGTACATATATTGCTAGTGTTGTAAACAGTCACTCACTGCAGCCTGAAGCCTGAGTCTATTCAGAATAGATAAAACCAATTTTGACACCATGTTACAGATAAATAAAAAATGAAAAGTAAATCAAAGAACCATGGTATATTCTACCTTTATTTTCCATTAAGTTTACTGGTACTTTTTAGGTCTTCAGTACAGTTATATTCATCACTGGGATCTTGTACCTTTAAATGATGTAGCTTGGTTTTTATTTTTTCCCCAAACCCCTGCCCTCCCTTCACCTGCCTCCACCTTCCCTATTTACAAAGACTTTGTTTCCATTTTTTTCTTTCTTCATATTTTTTTCTTTTCCTTCTTTCCTTTCCTCTACCCTTCCCACTTCCCCTACTCCTTTAGCCCTTTTCTTCCTATTTCACATTATCACTTATACAATTTGAACCTTATTCACACTTCTAGTTTTTCACACCAGAGGAACTATTCAGTATTTACACATGTGTCCTATTGATTTCACTTAAGAGTCTGGCCTCTATACACATCCATTAGTGTCTCTAATATTCTACCTTTAATTTAAAGAACAAATGGTGTTCTTTTACTTTAGGCAGTATCACCCCCAGTTCTCTAATCTTTCTTTTTGGTACAATTTTTCATTTCATAAGTGTAACTCTCAGTTCTCCATATTCATTTTTGTTGTGGTGTTTGTTTAGAGTACTTTGACTTTTAGGATTCAATTTAATGGTCTTTGGTATATTCACAAATTTCTGGAACATCGCTGTTAATTCCATAACATTTTCATCACTCCAAAAAGATACTGCTGAAAAATGGTCAAAGAACTTGAATGAACATTTCTCTAAAGAAGATATGTAAATGGCCAACAAATACATGCAATGATTTTCTATATCACCAGCCATTAGGAAAATCATAACAAGATACCACTTCACATCTATCTGGATGGCTTTTATACCACCACCACCCAAAGCAAAAACTAGGAAGTATTGGTAAGGATATAAAAAAACAGAATTAACATGTAATCCAGGAATTCTACTTCTTAGTATGTTCCCCACCCAAAATTGAAAACAAGGTCTCAAAAACACAGCATTATTCACAAATGTCAAAAGGTGAAAGCAATTCAGGGGTCCATCAATGGGTGAATAAATAAATAAAATGTGATATATAGATATAGTGGAATTTTTTCAATCTCAAACACACACACACACACAAATTCCAACACGTGCTATGACAAGAATGAACTCTGAAGATATTAGCCTAAGTGAAATAAGCAAGACACAAATACTGCATATTGTATATATGATTATATGAGTTACACACAGTAATCAATTAATTAGGACTAGAAATTAGAAGGGTACTAAGCTAGAGGTGGTAGTGGGGGTCATATGGAGTTACTGTTTAATGGGTATGGAGTTTCAATTTGAGTTGCTTTTTTTTTGAGATAGGGACTTGCTCTGCTATATAAGCTGGCCTGGAACTCCTTATATAGCACAGGTTAGCCTTGAACTTGCAATCTTTCCTTCTCAGCCTTCCCAATGCTGTGATTACAGATATTGCACTTAGGGAAGATAAAAAGTTCTGAGATGGATGGACCATAATTACACTCAATGTGAATGTCACTTGATGCTAATGAAACGTACACTTAAAATGTTTACAATGGCAAATTTTATGTACTACATAGTATTTCTTACTACAATTTAAGAATAAATGAAAATCACACATATGGCAAAATTATCAGCTAGCCCAGCAACTTTACTTCTGAATGTATACCAAGAGAACTGAAAAGTAAGTTCTCATAAAAACACTAACATGTTCATAGCAGTATTAGTCATAAAAGAGAAAAGACAGAAGCAAAACAAATGTGCATTAATAGAACAATGAAAAAGCAAAATGTGGTCTATCCATACAATGGCATATTAGTCAAAAAAGGAATGTCCTCATCAGGCACAGTGGGCAAGTTAGTGAGACCACATCCCAAACTAAAAGGAAAGCTGGGCATGATGCTGAATGCCAATAATCCCAGCTCTTGTGAGGGTGAGGCATGGGTTTGAGGCCAGTTGGGGCTACATAGTGAGTTCAAGGCCATCCTGAACCACATAATGAGACTGTGTCTCAAAAACTAAACAACAAAATAGATCGCAAAGAAGAGGCTGGGGATGTAGTGCAGTGGTAGAATTCCCCTGGGTTCAATTCCCAGTACCACAAAAATAAAATATAAAACAAAATAAAATTTATAAGAAAGAATGTACTCTATGGTCATCCATATTGTTGCAAATGACAGAATCTTCTTTTTACACTGAATAATGTCCCATTATATATATTTGCCACTTCTATCTATCTATCTATCTATCTATCTATCTATCTATCTATCTATCTATCTATGTATATACTGATGGATACTCAGGTTGCTTCCATATCTTCATTATTATAAACAGTGCTGCAATAGACAAAGGAGTGCAGATATTTCTTTGATATCTGGTTTCAATTCCTTTAGATTTTTGATTTCCAATTCAATAATGACTAAAGATAGTGAACAAGTTTTTATATACTTAGGTTTTAAACATCTTTTTTTCAGGAAATATCAATTTAGATCTGCCAACATTAAATACAGTATTTGTCTTACTGAGTTGTAAGAGTTTATTTTTTTATATTCTGAATACTATTCTCTCAGAAATACATTATTTGAAAATATTTTCCCCTATTCTGTAAGTCATCTTTTCACTTTACAAACAGTGGTCTTTGAGGCACTAAAGTTTTACATTTTGATGAATTCCAATTAATCTACTTTTCCTATCTGTTGTTTGTGCTAGTGTCCACGAAACTATCACCTAACCCAAATCATGAGTATTTTTGTTATATTTTAAGAGTTTAATAATTTTAGCTCTTTTACTAGGGCTTTGGTTCAGCTTGAATTAATTTTCTATATGGTATCAGGGAGAGATTCAATTCTTTAACCTACAGATATCCCATTGTCTCAGCACCATTTGTTGAAAAGATTATCTATTCCAGGTCATATTATGTTGGTAATATTGTTGAAAATTAATTGATCATAAATATAAAGGTTTATTTCTGGGCTTTTATATCTGCCCTTATGCCAATACTACAGTCCTGGTACCCACATAAAATTTTAATTTCATTTAAGTGCAATGATATCAAATTAATATTTGATAGTAAATGCTAATGATATCTAATTAATATCATTTACTTTTATTGCTTCTTGGCACTACGTTACAAAATTTTACATATTAGAAAGACTTGCTAGGTATATTCGTTTTTAAATTCACTTTTAAAGTCTTTTTGTATTGAATGTGTATACAGCAAAATAGCATTCTTTTTTTTTTTTTTTTTTTTTTAGGATCGAACTTGGGCCCTTGCGCTTGCAAGGCAGGCGGCAAAACCACTAAGCTAAATCCCTGGGCCCAAAAATAACATTCTTCACTATTAGGGGAAAACCCTGCATATCATAAGCACTACACTGCATACTGACATACTTACACAGTTACATACAAAGGGACTGCCTTTGACTAATCTTTCTTTCTCTGGATCTAACTAGGTCCTGCAAAAACTATATTAATGTTTTCTAAGTCCAGCAGCACTAATGACCTAATCACCATATATGAGGCCCCACCTTTTTAAGGTTCTACCTCCTCTCAACATTGATACAGTGATCATCAAGCTTCCAGCATGTGAACCTTTAGAGGGACACACTCAATCCAAAGCAGTTAAAAAGGAAAACAACCAGAAAAGAAAAACACAAAGTGCTGCAACAGAAGTGTACAGAGGATTCAGTAGAGATCTTAATTCATTGAGATCTTAATGCATATTTTAAGTCCCAAAGCATTTAATATTTTTGCTAGTAAAAACTCTGAATTGCTGCACTATGAAAACTATAAACATGAAAAATAAAAATCAGGCCATTCAAGAAGAGTTGTACCTTGTTAGTTACATAAGGATTAGAATTTAAGGTCTCTATATAATAATGATCTTCCACTACCACAAGCTAGTTGCTAGATGAGAAGTACTGCTCACTCAATTAAAATCTATAATGGTACACCACTACATTAAGAATAACATTTTTAAAAATTCAAGTATAACTTCACTAGGAAGGAAGACACCAAGACATTATTTGTCAAATATAACAAATTAAGGATGACATAAATCTACTTTCAAGTAGAATTTTTATTTTGTATTTCTTGTGCAAACTGTGTGGCCTCATTTTTATAAATAAGTGAGAATTTATAACCAAACCAGAGAAATCTATCCATTACAACCTCTTATAGGAAGTACATGTTTATTTCAATATTAATATTTGAAATATTTAAAATACTTAAAAATACTTGGATAACTGCTTCTTTACAAATGCTTTCAGTTAGAAATAATATTACTTAATAAATCCTCCTTTGCTAATTTATTCATTCATTGTCACCTACTCTGTGACAAATTCAGTGATAGCCCCAAAATAAAGCGATGAATTTTATTCTTTCTCTATTTTAAGGTACACATAGTCTAAAGGGGACTAAACAAGTATACAGATAATTGCAGATAAGTCAGGTCAGGTATTATGCAAGCTATATATAAGAAGGAGAGAAGGAACTTAAAAAGCAGATACCTGACTTGAATTACCACAAGTTTGAATAAGGGTCCCCAAACCAAAATTTTATTATTTACTTATGCATAAACTGTCATAATATGATAACAAAATACTTACAAAAATTATGACATTACATTGATGAGGATTTTGACCATCAGTAAAATAGGAGAAAAGAAGCTGAGAAAGTGTGTAAATTTAAAAAATTTTTCTTTTCTCTCTTTGTTTTTGTTGTTTTGTTTTGTTTTGTTTTATGAAACAGGGTCTCACTATGTATTCCAGGCTGGCCTTGAAGTCATTATGTAACCTATGCTAGCCTTTAACTCCTGTCAATTCTCTGGTCTCAGGCTCCTGAGTGCTGAGATTACAGGCATGTACCGCCTTGCCTCCAGCAAGATTTTTAATTTATCTAAATAAAGCTGTGAAGTTAAGACATATAGAACTTTAACTTTTCTAAATAGTTTACAATTGTCCAGTGGTGCCACCTTGGATTCACTGTACAAACATTTAAAGCAGTCTTACCACTAGCAGAAAAGAATTACAAAAAGGAATATAATCTTCTGGAAATGTGACATTTAATCACATAGTCAAGAAATCTAGTAAATATATAAAATTTTGTAGTTGTCTATCTTTAAAATCTATAAAAGGAAAGGTCTACCTATTTATAATATATATATATATATACTCTATATATTCTACATATATTCTGTATATCTTTTATGCATATATTCTATAGGACACATTTTTTTCTTTATTAAATGGTTAGGCAAGGAAAATTTTATCAATATTATTCAATATCCTCCTTATGGACAATATGAAAACAATTTAGATTATATCAGTCAAATAAGGAAGTCACAGCACCTTGATTTCTAAAGATGAAATAAATCACATGCATAAGATAGAGACATGTTTTGAATAGTTTCTTGCCTTCTCACTCTCTAGGACAATCCTGAACTTTCTCTGTAGCATATTTTAGGCTCAACTCCCACAATATATGTTTTGCAGTCACCTAAGCAGAAGTTACTTAATGCTACATGTCCTCCCAAAAATATAAGCCTAATTTTCCTTTAAACAATCTTTTAGAAGGAGAAAATGTTATCCTGAATGCTGATAGTCAATTGAGACTGGCAGGTTCTTCTTTCAGCTTCTTCTGGCAGTAGTCAAACCACACTTATTTCTTCATTAGTTTTTTTTTTTTTTTTTTTTTTTTTTTTTTTTTATTCCGGGAATTTCCTTACGCTTGCAAGGCAGGCCACCAAACCGCTGAGCTAAATCCCTGGCCCTTCATTGGACTTTTTAAAAAAATGAACCCTAAAGAAATTTGGTTTTTTAATGCCTTCAGTTGTTCAAATTTTGTGGACATTTGCCCGGCAGAATCAAGTTTCTAGGAAATTATTCTATAATCAGCATGTAGAATAGCTATAGCCAAAATAGGCGGGGTGGGGAAGTCCTTGCCTTCATCTACATTAGATACCAACCACATCTCTCTGTACGCTATAGGCTAAAGTTGTGCTGTTTTTGTTTTTTTTTAAGTTCTATTTTATAATATAGGTGCAAATATAATTTGTTTCCCTCTCTCATTCATAGGACTTTCCTAGCACTATTCTTTTCCAAAGTACCTTCTTTCCTCTTGTTGCCTTCATTCCTTTCCATCAAGTGTCCATGTTCAGTATTATTTCTCCAACTGCCCTCCCTCCACCCCCATGCATTAGCTGTAAAATAGATGTAAAGCTTGGTGTAAGTCCAAAAATTTTATGATCAAAATACATACTTAGCAAATTGTTTGGCTAAATCTTTCATGTATGATGAAAGATTATTACCACAATTCATTAGCAAATTATAGACTTTGAAATGTAGGCAGACAAATATTTGGCCCTGTATCAATCAATTTGGACCAGCTGGGTAGAAATTCACACAATCTCAGGAAACCTGGGAAGTGAGGTGCTCTTTCATTTTTCATTCACTTGAAACATTAAAGAAAAATTATCATTCTATAAAAATGTCCACTTTCCAAGATTTTAGAAGAGACCTTTTAGAATGAGTTTCATTTTCGGTCAATTACTACTTTAGTGACCAATAAAATGACCCCCTCATAATCATGGAAGAGCAGTACCTACCCATCATACACAGAGGCACCTTCATACTTAGCATTATAATCCAATTTTAAAAGTTAAATATTTAATAATGGTTTTATTGTCCTTAAAAAAAACAGGAGAAAACTTCTATATGTGTTAAGCCCAGAAACTAATTTTGCAGTTATTCACAATAAATAATATCATTAACATTCTTCCTCTGAGGCTCCCTAGCCTAGTGAGGTGACCCTGTACAAAGATTTTGATTGATCCTGTCTGTCTGTTTTGGTTAAGCTACAAGGCTGTATATGGGGACAGCTGCACTTTGGGAGCAACTTAAAACAAATTTCATCTTGGTGGATCTAATCCAGTACTTGGTACAAGACTCATGGAAAAGTCAGTGTCAAAATTAAACAATGACAGCTTTGCAATGAGCAGATGCTTTTGCCTTGCAGCTGTAAAACCTTGGTACAATCCAGTACTCTTCTGTCTGGTCACGCAATGACCACAAAGCAAGGAATACATTTTGTTATTTATACAAAATGTTTGCTAAGAGCTCTTAAAGTCTATTTTCTTTTAAAATAAATTTAAAAAATAGTAACAGGAATATCCTCAATATGAGGGTAATATAATAATATAACTCTGAATTGTGTAATAGGATTTTTTAAAGTATATTTACCAGGGTAAAATGTTTGAAAAACAGTAACTCCTTTACTACATAACATTGAATCCTATGTAAAACATTTTAGGCAAAAGAAAAATGTTTTAAGAGGCTACAGTCAAAAAAAACTTTTGATGTAAAGGATAAACATGTAAATAATTTTCTACATGTAAACCTTACTTAATATATATAGTCTAGTCTTTGTTTCCCTTATGTTTACAAATACTTTATATTCACTTATCCTTCCTTTAATTTTTTGTTTTGTTTTTTGTTTATTGATTTGTTTTGCTAGGGCAAGGGGCCAGGAGCCAAGGAGGAATGAGGATATTCTTATTTTATGTCTGGAGAACACTTAAATATTAAATTATTTCCCTGTTTAAGTAATGTACATAGGTCAATGAAGAAATTATAGCCTTATCAATCTTTATACCCTATAGGAGAGAACCTTTTCTTTAGCATTCAGGAACCTAGGGGTTAATATTTTAATAGTGAAATACTCTTCTTTATGAGGAAAAAGCATTCAAACACTGTCTCTGTGAACCCAGAGAATCAGCCCCATCTAAGTAATGGCATGGTCATGATCAATCCATGTCTGCTAATTGAGGTTCTGGCTTTAAAGATAGCTTTTTACTGTACCAACAAGAAAGAATCTACTAGCTAGCTTTACCTTTATTTAAATAGTCTGCTGCAAAAGGAATTTTTTCTATGAGCTTTTCTTAACCTTTCAAATTTTTTCTAGAAATTGTTCCTCCTCAAGGATATCAATCATTAATACATGAACTGTTTATAAATTTCATTTATAAATATATTTCAACTGTTTATAAATTTCATTAGATATTTTGTTTGTTGAAAGTCTGAAAATTCCCCTTATGTCTCTTCTCACTCCCACAATTCACATTTCAATGTGAAGTCCCAAAGAAATGGCCACATCAGTAGGAAATAAATAACATTTTATTTTAAATATCAAAAGGGCACAGTGTGTTCTTCAATTAAAATTCTGAGAAATAATTTTTGTGGTTATGTTTATATTTTTGTAGTTTATTTTCTAAGAATGTAATTAACAAATATTGACATAAATAGTATATTAGTATTTTATGCCTTTTTAAATATAAATTCTAGGCATTCATTTTAGGAGATAAGCTAAATTCCACCTGCAACATTTATAATTACTGTAATGTACTACTAGTATGATTTTTGTCTTCCTTGCTCTTAGCTATTAATTAAAATTAATTTTAATAAGTGTCACTAATAGATGCCATCAGACAAAAGTAAATCCTGTCAGTTAAAATATATCATAAGAAACTGTAAAAAAATATAAAAACTGACATTTTTTAATTTGATCACTTGTGTCTTAACCTATATAGCTTACAATAAGAACTGTTTTACAGTTTCAGTATTCCAAATTATAGCATTACACATGAAACTTTAAGGATGAGACTATAAATTTGCACAAACTAAATTTCTTAATATTTTCTTGTTATTTCATAATGATGGTTAATAACTAGAATTATGCTAACAGCTACATGAAAATATTTTGTTGGAAGTGTATTCCAATTTAAGGTTATTAATTACACCATTCTCATTATCATTTAATGCACTTTATTATATATTTTCATGGAACCATGTAGAGATTTGCAAAAATAGTTGGTTCAAATAAATCATTTGTTAAGTATATTTTATTCTCTCATTTCACTCCATAACAGCAATATATAGTAAAGTATTTTTTACTTTAAAAAATACATAAATAAGTCACAAACCAAAAGCTAACAGATGTGTGACTTCTAATTAGTTATAATAATCTCTGCTTCAATGCCATTAGAATGAGCCTTTCTTTTCTTTTGAAAACTAAAAAAGCTTTCCTTTGAATTTTAAACTGTCAGGGTGCTTCAAAGTCAATGTACAAAATCTGCTTTGATTAAAATTTTAGACATCTACAGTGATAACTTTATGAAAGGAAAATATTAAATTATAATTATCCTAAACAGACACAGTCTTGTGAAACTAACCCTACATTCATGTTAAAATACAAAGAGTTGAATATAATGAATTTGATTCATCCTCGGACACAAAGCTTCACCACAGTAAACTCAGTCAACTGTTGCTCTTGCGCTTATATTCATGGTGCTTAAATAGCGCACTTTAAAACAAAAAAAACTCCAATTGGCTTTTCATACGTCCACCCTCCCCAAAAATAACGCACTTGAAAAACTCAAATGATATGAAAGGCTTCAAGGCCTCTTTTCTCCCTTTCATTCCCCTTTTTTTTATTTCTGTTTGCAGTAATCTGCCTTTCTCTTTCTCTTTCTCATTGCTACAGAGCAAGCGAGGAGGCTCAGAGCTTTGAAAAGGGGGCTCAGTGTGTAATGGGTCCACTAGAATTAATTTACTTGCACCAAATCCATTGAGCACAGAGATTCCCCCCTTCTCAAATCATTTGGAGTCGAACGCAGCCCTCAGCCTTTGTAATTCTAGTAAAGCACTTAAAGTGCACAGTAGGTGTTCATGAGGACCATCTGGTCAAAAGCAAAACAAGCTGCTGATTTTGCCTTTGAATAGAATGAAGCAAGTGTGAATTAGTCTCTTCAATTAGCACTATTACAACCTGTCAAGTGCATATTGTAAAACAGGATTATTACAGTATTGGTCACCAGTGCAATTATTTACTCTCTGCCTTTTCTTGCATATAAAAATGTCTTATGTTTATTATTTTCTGATGCCTGAACATAATTTCTCATAAGCATTTCAAAACTACCAACACACAAATCACAGAATATGAAACAGTTGGCTAAGATGATAAGATACATATTTTAAGATAACAACAGGCTAAAGTATTATCTTTAATCTTAACAAAATTCTATTGTTTATATCTTCTTGAAATACAGTAAAAAATACTTATATAGCCTGAAAAATTTTCCAAGTTACTGTAATATTAGATGTCTGGGGAGTAGGGAAAGACTTGTCATTTCCAAACAGAAACACTGTAAATATTATATTTATTTCTTAAAGAAATACTTTATAAAAAATAAGAATCACAGAAAACTTCAATTATATAAAATCATTGCTGTTTTGTACATTTGAAGTAGTATTATTCAAAAGGTCTCAATTTTGAAATGCAACTTGAAACCAATAATATCTATGCATATTTAAAAGAAACTCATAATCTTCTTTTCTGTATAATGAATAAGTCTGAATTCATTGCCCGGTTGCTTAAGAAATTATCTCTTCATTCTTGCCAAGATGCCATTTGTGATTTCAAATTTTAAAATATCAAACTATGATATACACTAATTCATTATAATAGAGCTAATATATGCCATTTATCTTGCACTAAAAGCAAACCACTTAAACTTTTAATTAAATAAGCCCACAACTTAATTTACCTGCTTGCATATTCATTCTCAGCTACCCCACTCAAAGTTTTGGCCACTAAGGCCCCCACCTGGGAAAAAAACTAACCAAAAAATCCCCCAAACCAAAAACCTACCCAATATTTAAAACATTTAGAAAAAGGGCACGTTAGTTAATAAATTATAGTCAATTCACTGTTAGAAAAATGCGCATTATATAACCTGTAAAAGACCACTTATTTCATAACTGTAACTGGCCATCACCATTAAAAAAATACTCCAAAATATACATTAGCAAAGCAAGCTGCAAGAGTAGCAAGTACAAATAAGCACAACACACAAAAACTGACATAAGGTTCAAATTTATAAGTTGAGAATTAGCCTCATGATTTCACAATTACTTTAAAGAAATGGTATGATTTAAGTATTTAGTTCACCTCTTTATGCTAAATCAAACCCTACTGGCTTCCCACTTAATCACTAGTTTGTAGCACAAAGTCCAAGTAGTGAAATGTGCTACTACTTCCTGCAAGATAGAGCTTTATAGGTGGTCAATTTTCTCCCTTCACTTCCATTGAGAACTAAATCAACATTAATAAGAACAGTGAGAATTCTGCAGTAAAGTGAAACTTAGGAGAGGATTTAAATAATTCCAGTAGCTATTTACCTGCTTCTCACTGTAATAGAGAAGTAATACTACATGATTCTACACTAAAAATACTTAGGTTTCTTATCTTTGTTATTTTGGATCAGGTGTATATTCCTTAAATTTGTATGACAACTACAAAGAAAAGTAGATATTTTGCCTAACAGAAGCTTTTGCAATAATAAGATAGACAACAAAGAATTAGTTTCCAAGAAAAGTTGGCTTGATTTCATGGAATTTATATCCTTTTCCACACCTGGGTTTGGGATTTGCAGAAGGCAAATCAATCTGTTTCCCCTCCTATTTTAAGTTCACTCCAAGTACATTTGAAACTATAGATCTTTAATAGTACTAGAATTACTTGAATATGTATAATTAACTGTAAAAAAACCTGAATTCTCAGTGTAGTAAAAAGATTAAAATAAGGTAAGCATGTTTAAATTTTTTAGGAAATTAAGCATTTAAAGTACGACAAGTAGCTAATTTAGGACCCAAAAGATGGATTGTCATAGTTATTGTCACATTATGTTTAGACTGTCATAAAGTTACTATCATATTATTTGATATTTTTTACAAGCTGTTTTATCATAATGGAAAAGACAAAGGATTCTTCTTATGATTACATGTAACTCTTCATTCTGCCTGTTTTTATATCACTATTGCCTTCTCAAGTAGGAGGATAATGTAAGTTGAAGAATTTGTAAAAAGCTTAAAACATAACAAAATCAAAACCCAAAATCTCAGTAACTCACTAGCTTAAATTAAAATCTGGAGCACCCAAAGGACAAAAATTATGCATTGTGAGGCAGCAGACCAGAGAGTCGGCAAAGAGTAGGAATGAACAAACACTTTACAACCATACCACTAACTTGCATAACCATATGGTCACTGAAGAATTTATTTTAAATGCAGACCTAATCTTGGTTCTGTTTTCTAATATAGTATTTCTTAAAATGTATTTTGTCCACACAGTTGAAATCAGTATCTTTTTCAATCTTATTAAATAATAATTTCCCTCTGGGTGAAAAATATTATAAAACCTTTATTTTAAAAATTCAACACCTTCAAACATTAAAAACTTCTTTCACCTACAATATAAAAATAATATACTACACTGAAGAAAATGAGCAAAGATTTTTGTTTTTTTCTTTAAAATGTCTTCCTTTTTCCAAAGTATTATATTGGTAAAATTCATTTGTGGATTTAATACTAAAAGATTGCTGAAATTGATGACAAAGATTAACTTACAATTTAGAATATATAGCATCATTATGTTTCCACAAAAACAACAAAAATAGTACTATTTATATAATATAACCATAAAGTTGTTTCAAAATTGTTTTTTTATCTTGGTGCAATCAAACATCTAGTCATGCAAAGAAATAATATATGTACTTAGGCATCACTGTGGATTACAAGCCTATAAAAAAGTGCACCTTTCCTTGTCTTGAAACTACCCCACACCATAGTGATCCACAAATCAGAGGAGAAAAGTCAGGACTATGCCTACTGAAGTGATCTTCTCTCTTTTTCTCCGTACTCCTTTTCTAAATTATACAAAATAAAACAGCCCATGTGGATCTGTCTATTAACAGAAAAGTATTAGAAACAACTCCACTTACTTTTTTCTTGACAACTACTATTTCAAAATGTTACTTTAAAATAACTTTTAAAAAGAAGAAACCAAACTCTTGCCAAGAAATACATAAAAATAGTCTTTGCAAAAATATTTCTAAAATATCTTTCAAATGACAGAAAGTAGTAGGAAAAGATTTACTGTTTTCAAGTCCTTGAAGCTTAAAATTTATTTGATAATCTAAATACTATGCCACAGAGAACAGTTTCAGCCAACTGTGGCACACTATGGCACATTTACAGAATTTTAAATATTTCTTTTAATAATTGATGTAGTCATTTTGAATCATTCTGCATAGGATATCAGGTGTGAGCAGATTGCATTAACGCTGCTTAAACATTTCAACTTGTCAGTATGGCCAACTCGATTTCGGAAATATTTGCAGTATTTTCCCATCGAAACAGTAATAAAGGCAAAATAAATATATGCCACTACTTTATAATCACCGAACATTAATGAATATTTTATGTCTTTTTAAATCTCCCTGTTTAATTTAAAAGGGTGAAATTAAGTCTCCTCCCTGCAATATGCCAATTATCTGTAAATCAAACAATAACTTGGCCATTATGCTCCTTTTTGTTAATATAAGAGAAGCTAATTTGAAAACACTGAATGGTATTTTTAGGCTTAATAGTCCTTTCTGCCCTCTTGTGGGAGAACACCGAAACACACCATAGTTATAGAAACCGAGTGGTTTTTTTTGTTGTTGTTTTTTTGTTTTTTGCTTTTTGTTTTTTTTAAGAAAAGAAAAATTTTAGCTATGAAAATCTCCAAAGAAAAAAAAAGGATTTTTTAATCCATTATGCATTATACTATTCTTCAATTCAAAAAAGCAAATCTTTTCAAAAAAGCAAAGAATGAAATTTATCTCTTACCTTGTATTATTGATTAAATTGGAGTTATTTTGGAACCTAATTTCCTTGCTAAATTAAACAATGACCTATATAATTTCAATATTACTATTACATTCACCCTGTAATAATTCCAACATAGAGCCATACTAAAATTTTTTAATGTAAAAACAAAAATCATTTTTTTCAGAAATTAAAAATTCAAATTTAAAGCACAGAATACAAATTAATAAAGATTAAAAATAAAATGGCAATTTATATACACTAAAACCCTGAAAAAAAAATCAAGTAAAACTATGGTTCAATTTAGGAGTCAACAAAATGTTAAATACTTTAGTTAACAGTCAATAAACTATTCAATAAAGAAAATAAAGTAATGCGTTACTTATGCCAAACTCAAAAGATGAAATTCATTGACAAAACATGAAATATGGAAACCATTAATAATCTAGCTATTACAGAGACAATTCATGTACTTCTAAAAAAATCATTAGGGTGAGAATAATTTATTCTTCCAAGATGACCCATTAGTAATTATTTTACATAAAATAGTCTAAGAGAAAATTATGAAATAAATCCAAGATTCTCTTTAAAAATTAGTAAACAAAAAAATGACTGTTGCCTTCGTAAGTTATGCGGCAGTAATATAACAACACAGTCACTATTTCACTGTTACTGAACACGTAAGTCCTGTCATAGCCTTAAATGTTTTTCCCTCTACAGAGAAATTATTGGCTTTTAGGTGGGTGGGCCAAAGGCATATCTAGAAGGTACCTCTTGTCTCTCAGGAGAGGTTCTATTCTGAAAAAGTGGCCTTTCTCGGACATTTTGAAGACAACACTGATAAACAGATTCTTCTCAGATATTCAGAGTTGAATGGAAGTCTCAACAACGTGATACAAATACTGTCCAAAGCTAGGATTGAGCTGCCTTAAAAAGCCTCCTCAAATTCCTTTCAGAAACAGAAGAGTACACAATAAAAATAAATAATATCTCTAAGAGTGACTCTTAAAATAAGATATAAAGATCTTCCAAAACAAATGTTGTCAACACTTTCTAAATTAGTATTCTGGATACTTACTATAAAACCATGAAATATCTAATAAATGGTTTATTCTTAAACCAAGTTTTAGTACAATAGTTTAAGAACTGTCAAGAGCTCCTATTTACAACATCTATCTTTCTAGGTCAAGTCATTTAGTGTGTCTACAGTAATCATTGATGCTCCAGTTAATTAAAATTAAGAACCCAATAATGAAACATAAAGAGAGTTTCCAACCAGAACAGATAAGCCCTCTTTAACAGGGTCAACATTAGTTATAATGAGCTACCTTTATTTCTTAGCTGTGAGATATAACTCACCTCTTGAATGGTACTGCTTCCTGAGAAGTTCAGGTTGTACTCCCGCTGGACTTCTCGGTGGGTGATGATCAGCATGAAGTTTTGATTTAATGACTCCTGCAGGGCACTGAAAGGGTTGAAAGAAAAACAAGAAACTCAGAGATGAACAAGTTCTAGCTTGCTTTACAGCTAGCTGCAAAAACCCCAGGAGTACCCTAACCTCCACACAGGCATGTCCGGGCCCAATGTTATCATCTTTTCAGCTCCTAAAGGCAAGAGAGCATGCTGAGAACAACCAAGGGGAGCTAACCTGTTAACTCCTTCTCAACCAATCTGTTCCAAAATACTTTGCATACATATACATTTCTACAAGTCATATGCTATTACTTACAGTATATACATCAGGTACTATCAATTTTATCAATTCCAAATATATTAGTAAAATATATACTCTGGATGATTATGTGAAATAGTTGTTCTAGAGGAACAGAAATGTGAAACTTGTTTATACTCATGAATAATGTACAACAGAATGCAATTTTAGCCAAAATTCAGGAGTTAATAAAAATCTATAGAACTTTCATTGCTAAACCAAAATTCCTTCAAAATAATTGTGATTTCACTTAGGACTCAGCAATATATAGAATTCAGAAGTCAGAGAATTCAGACCGACATTTTTTAAACTCTATGCTAAAACTTCAAAATGTTAGAAACACATAAGAACCACAAAGAATATATGAAAATAGCCACATAAATAAGTGGCATGATTCTATTTCTGAGTTAATATTAAGAAACACTGTTTTCACCAACAATAAAAATAAAAATCTGTCACTAATATGTCTGAGTAACCTGTACTCTTGCCTCAAAGTATAACTTAGACATACCTATAGCATCAGGGAAATATTTGGGGTATACTACCTAAATATGCCTTTGTCAATCTATAACTATGTGATAAACATATACATAACACCAAGATTAAATTAGACAGAGAAATTGTCCTATTATCTTCACAGAGTTCACAGGTTAATTACAGACTAAAAATACATCTGTATCGTGAACTATTACTGATAAAAATCAAAGTAAATCATACTTGATTAAAATACTCTTCTGAGGTAAGGAACTTTGTGGCTGTATCCTTAGCCCTTAGGCACATGCTGGGCACATGACATATTTACCAAATAATGAATAAATTGCGAATAGCTATAAATTGAGAATCTTATTCATCTTTATATCTCTCACAGCAATGTTGCCTTCTGAAAAACTACCACTAGAGTTAAGATTTTGATTCATTTATTTATCAACATTTACTCAATGCCTTGCATTATTTCAGATGCTAAAGAAACCAATTCAAATAATACATGGTTCTTCTCCATGAAAAACTAACAGTCTAACAGACAAATATATAAATAACTATAGTATAATGTAGCATGTACTACTGAGAAATTGAAAAATAAAGAATAACAGAAATGAAGAAGGAAATGAGTACTGAGTCAGAGGAAAGCTTCAGTGAATCTGAAGTATGAAGAAGGAGGAGGACTTTAGAGTCTACCATTTAAAAGAAATAAGATGTTTTCATTTTGTTTGGAGGAATAGAGAAAGGCAGAACTTTTTACACAAAAAAATAAGTGGAAAGACACGTTCATTCACTTACTGGGCACTTGCCTATGTTCATTCATGACACTATTCCAATTGCTAGGTAAACGGCAGTGAATAAGAAAAATACAGTCCCTGCTTCCTGAAACTTACATTCTAATAAAGAAGACAAAGATCAAGTAAGTGAATAAATACTCCTAGACAATTTAACTACTGTAAAGAAAATAAAACAGGAGTAATTCTAAAATACAAGGTAATAGGGTCAAGGGAAATGCTCTCAACAGAACAGTAAAAGAAGGCATCTCAGAGGAAGTGACATAAAAGTTGAGGCTGGTGTGATGATAGAAAGATCCATAAGAATCTAATCATGGAGGTCCTTGTAGTAATTGTGAAGGAAAGTCATTGGAGGATTTTACAAAGGATAATGGTAAGAGTCGACACTCACATCTATACAAGATTATTAGGGCTTCAAAGAAAAAGTACTGGAAAAGGGAGAGAGGAAGATAGACTTGATTGGAGACTTGTTCAAAAGAAATAATGGCAGCTTGAACTAGGGTGTTAAGAGGGACAGATGGTGTGAGGAGCTATAAACTTCAGAAAATATTTAAGAGGTAGAAGCTGGACAGTTTACTGCTAGAATACAAGAGTAAAAATATAACCCCAAGGTTTCTGGCCTGAGCAAACAAGAGAACGGAATTCAACAAGGAAACCTCAGTTAGGAAATTGAGAGTAAAGTCTCATACTAAGTTAAAAATGCTTATCAGACACCTAAAAAGAAATGTCATACACAGTTGAATATGAGTCAAAGGATAAGCGAGAGAGCTCAGAACAGGAGAGTCAATAGCAGGTGGTATTTCAGACTTTGTGACCAGAACAAATCACTTAGGGAAATACCTCACCTGGAGAAAAGCAGAGGCCAAAGTGGAGGCTAGGGCATTCCAATCATTTGAAATAAAGAGGAAGGAGTCAGTTTAAAAGAGATTGACACCCGTGCCTGCCTTGCAAACACAAGGTCCTGAGTTCAATCCCTGGTACCAAAAAAAGTAAAAAAAATAAAAGAGATTGACAATCAAGAGTTAAGAGAAAAAAAAATTTTAAAGCCTAGTATAAAAATCAAAAGAAGTAACTTTTGATTAGAAGGGCTGCAGCAATTATGCCAATGCTACTGAGATCTTAAGCGTAGTAAGGCCAGAACTTGAGATATAACTCAGTGGTCAAATGATTGCTGGCATGTATGAGACCTTTGGGGTTCAATCCTTGGTGCAGGGGGGAAAAAGTACAGTAAGGCCAGAAAAATGACCATGTTCAACAGGAAAAAGTTCAATGCGACTATAATAAAGGGTATGGGAGAGAAGGGTAGTCAGAAAGAAGGCTTAAACAACAAGCCAGATTAACGTCCAATACATCTAAATGAAATGACTGTATGGCTGAAGTAGCATGTAATGGAAAGCCTGCTCAAACTGTCATCACCCTTCACAGATACTACACAACTATTTTCCAAACTCTAGGTGTCTACAACTAGGAGGACTTCCTCAAATGTCAAAAAAAAAAAATCACACCATACTTCAACTTGTTCATATTGTTCTCATCCTCCTTTTCTTTGCTCTCCTTCGAAGCACTACACAACTTTCAGAACATCATTCAGGCCAAATATCTGTATGTACTATTAACCTAATTTCTCCTCTGAATTTCTATACCACATACTTTACTTATCACTTGACTAAAGTGTGTCTTATACAATTTTCTTTGTTTCAAGTGTGGAAGTCTTAAATCCAAGATGTTTTTGAAGGCAACTATGCTATTATTAATTAATATAGCCATTGTCAACCAACATACTAGAATGTGATTCAATTTAATCCTATAAAGGTTTAAGGAACAGTCTTGCATATTATGAACTGCAAGTAATTACTGATTCTCTTTTTTTGTGTGTTTTTAGCCTGCCCCAAAGTGTTATATTAATTCACAGAACTGTAGTTCAGAAAGGTTAACTAATTTTCCAAGGTCATGAAACTATAGAGAATATAGTTTGTAACTTATATTTAATTCTATGCCCTTTAAATCAAACTTCCTATTTCCCACAAAGCTGAGCTACTTAGGGAACAAAATGATGAACAAGATATTTGCATGCTAGAAGTTCGTAATTAATTTGTACATTCTATAATTATTTGACTTATATTATTTAGAATAATATAGGGACAAAAGATATAATCACTGACCTCAAAGTAAACTATTTAGAGAGATTCAAATAGATGTGAGGATGTAGAGAGGGGAGAGCACTTTGAAGTACTACAAAGAAATGGACAGTATTTGATAATTAGATATATGGGGGATGATTTCAGACAGATGGCGTAAACAGAAATGGAGACTGGAGAATAAAAGGAAAAGTACACAAACTGATGAAGAAATGTAACAGAATATTAAGAAAGGTTTGTATGGACCTATAATATTATGACAGGCTTCAAATGGAAGCATAAAGACCCCAGTTTCAGACAACTTGGTTACTGTATAGGTCCTCCTTTATCTTTACATATGCATCCATGCATATGTCTAATATTCTTAGTGCTTGCTTTCAAGCAGTTCCTTAGATATGTTTCTTGTTCTTGACTGGCAGACTTGTGCTACAACCTTGCAGACTGGTTCACTAAAATCAGCATCAACTGCCAGGCTATATTAGAAGAACAAAAATTTGGTCTAGTTCTCTAATTCCTACACTGCTGTGGGGGTGATATATTGGAGAGACAGAGTTGGAGAAATGACGGGAAGGCTTAAAATGTATGTAGGATTTAAACAGCCAGACTTGAATTCCAAATCTAGTAGGGCTAGGTGTTTGACCTTGACAAGTAAATCTTTTTTTTTTGGAGACAGGGTCTCACTATGTAGCTGAGACTGCCCTGGAACTGACTATGTAGCTCAGGCTGGTCTCGAACTCACAGCGATCCTCCATCCTCAGCCTCTCGAGTGCTGGGATTACAGGCATGCGCCACCATGCCCGGCTAAATCATTCATTCTTTCAACAGTATTTAATGAATGTCTACCATATACAAGGCACTATTTTAAGAAGAAAACTACTCTAAATTATCAGTTCCCTCTTTAGGAAAAAGATAATTAATTCTTCCTTCAGAGTTATGAATAATAAATAAAAAGCCAATGGGGAATATTTAGTGCATATTTTTGTATATAAGATGACCCATTATAACTTACTGAAAATAAAACACTTTTGAGAGGTACCCATATTTTAAAAATCTCACCATGATAACAAAACATCAACAAGAAGATCTATAGCACTTTTGTGGTGGTTACTTTCTATGTTTTAGGAGTTTTTACAAGGCAAATTTTTGTTTATCACTAAATATAACTGTGTATTATGCCTGATTTATCCAAACTAACAGTATTCTTTTTTATATAGTCTTATGAGGGGCTGAGCCCCACATGCATGATCCTAGGGACTGATTTGTTTAAAGGTATTATCTTCACTTCAGATTCTACCCTGATCCATTCACTTAGTTATTAACAATAGCTAGTCCTAAATAACAATGGCTAGTCCTAAACAGCATATATGAGGCATTAAGAGCTTCATGTCAACTTTATCAAGCTACTTTTTACAGATGAAAAAATTGATATAGTTACTTGTTTACTATCATAAAATAAAGTAAGTTTCCCAGGTCTAACTCCAATGATTACATTTTTATGACTTTCCCTCCAGGTATAAGGCAAGTAAAGACTGTATTTCTGCCTTCAATGAGTTTACTGAGGGATTAGTGGACCAACATACTATAATTCACTATGTGCTATGTGTAAAGAACTCTAATATTAACTTTCCTAAGGTACTACAGAAATAAAAGAATATATAAATTAGATAATGGATACTCTCACAGCAGCTAGGGTATAAACTCTGTGTGTGTGTGTGTGTGTGTGTGTGTGTGTGTGTGAGAGAGAGAGAGAGAGAGAGAGAATTTGGGGAAGTTGCTATGGCGATTTATATAATTTACAAAGACTTTGACGGCAAATTGATTATAACTGCTAAATCTATGAGCTAATGAGCTAATACAATGCTGGGGTCTTGGTTGCTACATCCAGGAGCAAAGCTCTCTCTTAACAGTGCCTCCTACTGCCTGGTAAAGAGAGTCATCCACAGTTAAACCACACTGATGTAATCTCTTAACTTCAAGATGCAGCCATTCATTCTCCTTCAACTTTTGATCTTTAGAGTCTAAGGACTGTCGACCAAAATAGCTACTTTTTTTTTTTTTTTTTTTTTTTTTTTTTTTTTTTTTTTGTGTTTTTTTAAACCCTGGCCCTCCAAAATAGTTACTTTAGAAATAATGAAATATAGCTGGGCTACAAGTACATGCTTATAAATCCCAGCATTGGGGAGACTGAGGCAGGACTGCTGTGAGTTTATAAGCCAGCCTGGGTTACACAATGAGTTCAATGCCTGCGTAAACTACATGATGAGACTGTGTCTCAAAAAACAAAACAAAACAAAAACAATGAAACACTTTTTAAATTTTTGTTTGATGTTGGAGATTGAAACCAAGGGTGGTTTGGTTACTGAGCTACATCCCCACTCCATTTTTAGACAGGGTGTCACTAAATTCCCAAGGCTGGCCTTTACCTTGTGATCATACTGCCTCAGCCTCCCACGTGCTGGGATTACAAACATGCTTCATCACGCCTGGCTGTTTTTGTTTTAAATGGCATGTTTTCTCAATAATTCACGGAATTGGAAAAGGTAAAATGTAGAAACTTTTTCAGAGCAGTTTGACGTTTAACTCAGTGCAAGCAATGATTATACGTGATAGAACATATATTCTCTTCTCGCTGATTTTAAATTTTTTCTCTATTATGACTTTTGCATATTTGCAATTATCAACAAATATTTATTTCTACAAATAGATATGGGCCATTAAAGCTACTAGCTTTTGTTCTACCTTAAGATGCAGACTGAAATGAATGTTTAAAATGTAACCAAAATCATATACTAGGATCTGATGTAGTCACTATTTGCAACAAAATGAAGCGCTAACAATATTAAGTTCTTAGTAGTCAAGGTACTAGACCTTTTTCACATAGATCATCTCATAATTCTTCCAACAAGTTTCTTACTTCTTTTTTTAAAACAGATGTGATCTTGCTATAGTGTGAGGGCTGGCCCCAAACTCCTGTGCTCAAGCAACCCTCCTGCCTCAGCTTCTTATGCAGATGGGACTACAAGGGCACACATCACTATAGTCAACTAATTTTTCAATTTTAAGACTAGAGGAAATGAAGTAGCACGTAAGACAGGGAAATCTAAAATAATAAATAACCAATTCACTACAATTCTTAATATAACTAAAGTATTAATATTGAAGCCACTCACACAGCTTTAGAAATAATTTCAGTAAAACATCTTTACTCTCTTCTTTGTCCACAAGTCTTGAGATTCCAATACTCTTATTAGCAAAATACCATCTATGTCTAGAAAGGTAATACTCTCAATTTAACTATGAATATTTATCAAGAACATAGAAATTACCTGTAAAATACCTGCCTCCTAGTGAATGTCAATGTAATTTTAATTCAATGGCTTAATTAATACATTTTACAGTCACCTCTTTTTTTTTTAATAAGGAAAATTATATATGGAAAACTTTAGTACATAAACTCCAATAAATAAAACTGAGGTTCTAGTTCAGGCATTTTATACATAAAAATATGCAAAGCCATGTATTATTAGCCTTCATATGTCAAATATTGATAAAATTTAAACAACACTGAGAAAACAAATGTAATAGTTCAGACTTCATTGTCCTGACTGAGTTAACTTCACATTTAGAGAGGATTTCAGCAAATCAGGAAAAAGCTAAAGGCTATTTTAATATGTACGATATAGTGGTATTTTTAAGGTTAACTTAAGGCTACATTATGGTACTAAAACAACCATTTTGATGACCATATAGCTAGAGTTCTGCCACTAATTCCTGAAGAATAAAAAAGAATGGCTTCCCTCATGCCATGCAGCAGCAGCCCCACTTCTTAGGGTACCAATATCAGTAAGGGAGGGTTATCTTGAACCAAGAATAATAAAACTAACTGAAAGATTTCCTCTCCCCCAATTCCCCACATCCAGAATTCCTTTTGAATGTCTTTAGTGTGAAGATTTGGCCAGGGTGTTACCTGTTAAAACATTACAGTTCTAGGGCAGGCACTCTCTACTATAAAGTATAAATAACAAAATTAAACAACTAGATAAATTCATACTTGGACTTTAAGTCTTCCCCAAAACTCTTATGTTAAAGCCTTAGCTCCCATAATGATATTATTTGGAAATGGATCCCTTGTGAAATTATTAAGTTTTAGATAAGGTTGTGAGGCTGTGATCTTGTGATGGCATTAGTGTTCTTAGAAGACTGAGAGAGACCACAGCCTTTTCTCTTTCTAATGTGTGAAAACACTGAAGAAGGAAGCCAAACCAGGATGAGGGCCCTCACCAGGAAATCAATCTTCTGGCACTTTGATCTTAGAGTTCATCCAACCTCTGGAACTATATAAGACAGGTCTGTTGCTTAAACCAGCCTGTCTGTTGTATTTTGTTATAGCAGCCTAACATGACTAACGTAAGAGCTTTTAGGGCTTCTGTATTTATATAACTAAAGTAAAAAGGTATCATCTATTTAGAATAGGCTTCTAAACTGGATGCTTGCTAAGACACCTGTACACCTACATCCAATGTTTTCCAAATTGAAATCTCATGTACTAAAATGCAGGCAGAAAACAGTATGTTTGTGTCAAAACTCATATAGCCTGGCACCACTTAAAAATTGTGTATTTGTTGTGCGTAAATTACATTCCCACTTTAAAAACTTAGCTATAAAAAGTATGCTTAAATAACCTAATAGCTATTCTTTTCCAGTTCAATGGGTTCAATATTAACTTCAAACATACAACAGACTTTCTATCAGTGTAAATGGGAACTGTTGGTTTCCATTGCTACTTATTAACACTGTCCAGTAACACTTATGAGTTGTGAACAGTAAAATTTTATTTCTTAAATCAATGTTGCATGTGTAGTTAAGATGAGTAAAGTCACCAATACAGAGACAAAAAGTCTTGTTTCATTCCTGAAGCAGTATATGCTATTTCTTTTCTTGCACTGGTTATTTTAAACAAAACTATCAATATAAAATGATTAACTGGTTCATTTACCTTAGATTTTATTTTTAAAATAGGGACTGATGCTGAAGCAAAAATAGCAATTCTTTTCAAACTGATTTTATTATAAGAATGTAACTAATTTTAGAATACACTATTTATTGTGTTTTTCATTAATACTTTGTAATTTATTTCTAAAAGGCACTAAATTATTTTGCTCTTGTCTCTTGAATATTTTGTGATCTACAAGGATCTTTTTATCCTTTTAGATACATTAGATTTTAGATTAAAAAGCATGACACATGGCAATTTAAATTTCTATTCTAAACTTGCAGTCATATGAGCTCTTGTCAACAAAATACCAAATTTACTATAATTATGGATTATTTACACTAAAACAAAATAAGAAATCAATATGTAAATGTAATGTTTGTTGTAGCTAATGCAGCCAGCAATGACAGATTAGGTTCAAATAGCAATCAGTTTGAAAATCTGGCACATATGTAAATGAGCCAGGGCCTTGATGTTTACATATGATTGTATTTCATTCAGGATTTTTAAATTGTCTCAGGAATAGCATAAAAATAAAATGTTAATCTTTGCACTATAAATATGACTTGACTTATTATCATAACTGAAACTAGGTTTTGCTCCTGTCCAGTTAAACTAACATATGATACTAATAACTCTGATCTGCAGATTACATCATTCTTAATTAACACTCTGCTACAGTTGTTAACATCCTCAAGACACCATGTTATCATCACCACAAGTTCTGTAACAATCTTAAAACCATGTTTAACAAAGGTTGGCCTCTTACTCTGCAGCTACTTTTAATTGCTTTCTTTGCTGGCAATTAAGTATGTCTAGATAAACAAACATTTTGTTTCAAGCAATTCATAATAAAATTTTTCACGATAATTTCAAAGTTCAGGTTGCCTTATGTCTATGATTACTGTTTAATCCAAACAGTGATATACTTTATTAAAAATAACCAATATATAAGATTGATAAAAACATAATTAGTGGTGACAGTGATACATTGTGATCCATCAAGTAGTACACAGCAAAACTGTCAAAGTATAATTCCATGCATCTAGAAAAAATAAGAAAAAATTTATATTTACAGATATATTGATTTTTATTTCATGAATTACTGACCAAGTTTCTGACTATCCATTAAATCAATCAGTTCCCCAGTCATAAAGAATGCCTGCAGTTCTTTTTCAAAGTGTGAGGCTAACAAGCTAATCCCAGTAGTCAGTGACCTATCAATAGGCAGTAAACTGTATAAATGGGTTTGGTACATCACTCTAATTAGATGTGTTGTGATCTCCATTGATGCTTTAATTGGAGACACATTTCTTTTTCCATCCAGAATGTATAACTTTGGGGAAATGTCCTCTTCTTAAAATGAGACATTTTTAAGGAGCTCCTTATTAAGAAACATTTACCAAACAGTACTTTCAAATTTCACTTTCACAAAGTCTAATAATAAAACCAGAATTAAAGTTAAATAATAATCATGATAATGTAGTTGAAATAATGATTATAACAATGTATTGCTGAGAAATGACACACTATTTTAAGAATCAAACATGCATTGTTCACATTATAACACTGTTGACTTACAAATAGTTTTTCAAATAAATATCCTTGTAAAAACAATAAATTAGGGCTGGGGATTTAGCTCAGTGGTTTGGTGGCCTGCCTTGCAAGCACAAAGACCCAAGTTCAATCCCCGGTACCAAAAAAAAAACCAAAAAAAACAAAAACAAACAAACAATAAATTGTTTTAAATCTTTTAGAAGAAAAATTACAATGAATCCATTCAAGATAGTTACTTGCATATATAGTTTTCAGAAAACTGTTATTTTATAGGCCACTTTAACAGACTCTGCCACACTGTTAGAACCTTATAGATAGATGTTAAACACTAAAAAGCAACCATGAATAAAACACATTCAGAAAACTCACTGCCAATTAAACTGTAGTAAACTATTTGGCAATATTAAAGAATTTAAAACATATTTTTTTTTCCAGTTTGAAAACAAAAATATTTATCCAGAGTTGGGGACGTAGCTTGGTGGTAGAGCTTTGTCTAGCAAGCACCGTCCCCTGGATTCATCCCAGAACTGCAAGCAAACAAACAAACTTTATTTAGGAATACCCTATTGGCAATCATTCACCCATCCTTGAGTGCTGCATCACTTGTGATATTCATTTAAAGAATTTATAAGGTATAAATGGGAACCATAGGTTTGTTGCCATTCCTACAAATACATGGTGAATGTTTAAATTTTTAAAAAATGATTACAGTAAAAGACACATTACCCTTAATTCTCTCCTCAAACACTCCCATCCTTCACTTTGAGAATACACTTATCCTATCATTCTTACCACTTTCTGAAGCAGGTCTGCAGTGTTTGATCAAAAATATGGTGAATACTGCTGCTAAAGCCATCCAGTGGAAAATTGGGCTTATAAAAACAATATAGTATCGTGTTATTTGTCTTATTCACTGAGTCTAGTACCTTGTGACTTCCTGCTCTTTCTTAGAGTCAAAATGTCCATGAAAGGTAAATGTTTTGATGTAGCTGCAACCATACAACTAAAGGCATGGATGAAAGAGGACTTCTAGAACCACTTCAGAAAGTGGCAAGATTTATGGAATAAGTGTGTTTGACAAGAAAGGTAGTGTTCTGAGAGGGAATTCATGGCAATGTATCTTTTATTATATTATATTCTTTTAAATTAAGCATTTATTATATTTTTAGATCATACCTCATATTGAACTTTTTCTATGTGCCAACAGGCACTGTTCTTAATTTATTTCACACATGAACTAAATAAAAATGAGATTTGATGTTGAGAAACATTGATTCTGACCCTCTGAAGAACCCTTGAGTTAAAGTTGAAACATCACTTCCAAGATGCTCAAAAGTACTAGAATGAGTGATTTAGAGTTAAGAGCCCCATGCAATCCAAATTCTGACTCATCTATTAACCAGCTGTGTGACTTTGCAAAGAAAAATTACTGAGTACCTTTAATGTGTTAGGCCCAGTGCTCCTGTATGCTTTCTTATTTAACCACACTTGCCCTTCCCCAAACTCCTAGGTGGCAGAAATAATAATCTAGGTCATCCTAAGTGAAGATGCTAAGGCCTCAATACACTTTAATCTCTTCTTTCTAAATCTCAGTTCAGCCAGTCATAAAATGAGATTGGATTATATAGATGACTGCTTTAGCTCCATTCAAAGACAATATTGTCAAGCATTATTCTCAATCTGAGTCACAAATCAGATATCTGACTTCTCTTGTATTAACAGAATATACCAAAAAATGAAATAGTCAAGTACAGACAAAAGGGTAAAAATATTACAAGAATTAATATGTTTGCAGATAATGTGACATACTGGAAAAACAGAAGCAGGATGAGAGCCATTTGAAAGTAGCCCCAGAATGTCCTTCTATTAAGTGAACCCCACAACAATTCTTAGTTGCTTTTTTAAAATTTCTTTTTTAAAAATAATGATGGCAGAAAATGGCTAGAATAGCACAAGACAGAATGAGAGAGGTAGAAAAAAGTACATTATGTTTGTATGACTATCAATAAATACATCTACCACTCAAAGGATGGTACTTCTTTGCCAGAACAACAGCTAACAGCAATTAATACCACTGCTGCTGGATTATTTCAAGAAGCAGAGATAGAGAAGGGCTATCACAGTTTTTCTCTTACTCTACAAAGCTTAATAGGCAGAATGGCGCATATACAAATGTAGAGTTGGAAGAGACTGTAAGGATATGAGAAATTTTTGGCAGGGAGGTGCTTTTCTTTCAGTCTTCCCTCTTTCACAGGGAGAATAAAATTTCTGCTCATGCTGACTCTCCTCCGGAGGGGAGAGGTTTAATAGAACATCTGTAGCATTTTTCACTCATTGTAGATTTTCCCCAAAAAATAAAAGGCACCAAGAAGAATTATTCACAAGGTCACAAGTTCTAGGTTAGGTTTCACAGAAGTCGGGATAAAACTGGCAGCTTCTTCCACTTCTAGAGTCTTTTATAGGTAAATGGATGTATACGTCAGAAAAATAAACAGCACACACATGTGTAAATGCCGAATAGTTTCTCTGGTGTGAAAAACTGAAAGTGTAAATAAGGTTCAAATCGTATAATTGATAATGTGAAATAGAAAAGGGCTAAAGGAATAGGGAAACTGGGAAGGGTAGGGGAAAGGAAAGAAAGGAAAATAAAAGATCTGAGGAAGGAAAAAATGGAAACAAAGTCTTGTAAATAGGGAAGGGTGGAGGGGATGAAGGGAGGAGAGGGGAATGGGGACAAAATAAGAACTAAGATACAACATGTAAAGGTTCAAGATCCCAATGATGAATGTGACTGTACTGTATACCTAAAAAGTACCAATAAACTTAATGAAAAAAATCGTTTTATTTATGGAGATTTCTGCTATATTTGATTTATTTTGTCAGTAAACTATTATGCTCTTTGTTTTACTGTACTTCTTTTTATTTTATTCCTGCCTATTGATGTATTAACTAAATTTCTCATTCTCCTTTTTTCTTCTAGAATTATGAAGGTTATTTTTCTTTAGTGTTTATCCCTTTCAGTTATAGTATTTATGCATAGGTTTTTTTTTAATATGTACTAAAGTTAATCAATATCTTCAGCATTCTTCAAATAAAAACCTAAAACAAGTAGACTAAAGCATTCCCATACCCTATTTTGCCCCCAACCCATTTTATGTGTTCAAATTTTTCCTATTTGTTGTCTCTTTCTCCTTTTACTTTCTAATTGTCCAATCTCTTAACCTTATTGGTTCCCTTCTAGTCAAGTTTTCTGAAAATACTATTACTTCTGTATTTCTTATTTACCCCTTAAAATCTACTATACTGTAGTTATCATTTTCACCATTCTACCAAAAATGGCCTTAACAAAGTCATCAATTACTTACATGCCCTACTCAATGAACTTTTTGGTAATTATCATCCTAATTAGAATGTATCTCAGTATTTTTCACTGTTATTTATTTGAAACAAAAATTATAGACAAAAGCACAGTTTCTCAGGAAGATATCATAGTTTTAAATGTTTGACTCTGAATTACATACAAGACACACAAATGAAAAATTTCACAACACGACTGTAAATTATCTATACATATCACAAAAATAGAAAGGCGGAGAGTACATGTCAGGAAGAAGATACAATAAGAGGGACTGCTGAGAACAGTAGTCTTGAGAACATCAACATATAGAGCAAGTGTAGAAAAGAAAAGTTTAAAAAATACTAGATAAAGCACCCTGAGTTTTAGAGGAACGTGAGGAATGAGTGGTACTCAAAGAAGTTTTCTGTAAAGCACTGAATTTTCAAATTCATTATTAAATCCTTAATGAATAGATTATGAGCTTCCTGAGGACAGTTTGTCTTTTTCTAGCAGGTACTCAAAAAAATCACCGATAAACTGAATCTTCCCTATAATTATATGAAACAATTATAAGTAACAGTTTCTCCCCTTTCTAATTTTACTAGTAATTATAGTTTAATTTATAGCTGTGCCACAGCAGCTTTACCCTTTCAATTAATTAATGAAATCTGGTTTATTTTTTAAAGAGGTTTAAAATGCTTTTCAAGTATTATAAAGATTATGATTAAAGAGCTCTTAAATTCTTAAGAAGCTTTAAAATCTGTTTTCTGAAGAGCATAATTTACTTTACAATCATTCTGAGCTCCTTTATAGGTATTCATACAGTTATTTTGATGCTCTTCTACTTTTTTTTTTCCCCCAGAAAGAAACTGTAAATAATGAAGACACAATTACTAGGCACCCCCTAGTGGCAGTAAAATTAAATTTTTGTTTTGTTTTAGTTTGGATTGCTTTTTTTTTGAAACAGGGTCTCACTATGTAGTTTAGACTGGCCTTGTACTCACAGGCTAGCCTCAAACTCGTGGCAATTCTCCTACCTCAACCTCCCAAATGCTAGGATTGCAGGCATGCACCACCATGCCCATCAAGTTTTTTTTAAAGGACACAGTTGGAGGTATAGTTTTCTGTATCTGTAATTCTCAGCAAGAACTTGAGAAGACGGTTGGTCAATAAATAAGAGTATGTTACTTTATATGTTTCATTAAACCATTTATAATGTACTGTAAATAAATGAATTTAAACAATGGAATTTCATAAGTATTCTTGAGAATTAAAATAAGTGAAATAATGTAAGCCAATGCCCAACAAAGAATGTATACAGTGATAAATCATGAGATTTTAAAAAATAAAATCTTATTTTAGAGGACACCCTCCAAAAAACAATTTGCCTTGGGACACAGCTTTGTATATTCTGGCAGTTGTCTGAAAGCTATAGTAGATGAAGCACAATCTTCTGAGTCAGAAGCATTTACTATTGACCTTAATCAATCTACATAAATTTACTAAGCATTTCAATTTTCCCAACTATTCACTTTCCTTATCTATAAAGAAGGCATTAAAATAGGTCTGTATCCTTGCAGACAGAGATGTTATAAGAATCAAGTCAATTTTAGATTAAAGGAATTACTATATTACCATAAATAAATCATTTTAATTGTGCTTTCACATATAATGTACTATAACTTACTGGGTTGTATAACTACTCAAAATGGAATTGATGCTTCTTATTTTATAAATTAAAAATTCTAAGGCCCTAGCAAAGCTCTGACTAGAATCAGGATTTTTTTCATTATAGTTTGATGCATTTTGTTGGGAGAGATGAATTACAATCATATTACTTTCCTAATTTCATCATAATAAATTTTGTTTAGGGATACTAGTACAATGCTAATGTTATTCAGATCCTTCAGAGAAGATCGATACTTTATAAAAAACAAACAAACTAATGTCTGCCACTGCACTGAAGTTGGAATGGTGCGATCAAGCAGATGTGTTCAGCACTGTAATTAACAGGCAGTTTATTGTCCAATTCCTTTTACCTTCCAACATTTACTGAACTCATTTCAGAGAAAAACATTTTAAAAATCAATAAAACTAATTAAATATCAAATCAATCACCTAAATAAAATATACTAGTTTTTTTATGTTAAAATGTCAGTTCTGAGATGGCGATAATATGTATATAAACTTTCCTGTTTTTCTCTAACGATTTTAGATTTGTTCTATTCATATGCCAATTGCCAAGAACCAGAATCACATTTTATTTTATCCTTTGGAGATTATAAACTAGGTAACAAATTACAAATAAAATCTCTAATTCATCAATTTTAACAAAATTCTGTAAAAACAAACCGATTTGATTAATTATGAAGTCTAATACAGAGCAAGATTACTTGTGAATTATTTTTATAATGTGATATGCTACATAACTCTCTCTAGGAAACTCTTTTGGTGCTCCACTATTTTAGTTTAAGATGTCAATAGTTATTTTTATTTCATGAAACATCAAATAAAATGAATAACACAACTTAAAAATAATTATCACCATTAGCTTTTAAGTTTCTACAAGGCCTTTTAAAAAAATTGTCCCCCTAAGGGCTGGGGACATAGTTTAGTTGTAGAGTGCTGGCCTAAATGCACAAGGCCCTGAGTTCAATCCCAGCACCAATCAATCAAATGAACTGATTCCATGAAATAATTATTGAAGATGTGTGTTATAAAAAGTATTTTATTTTTACAGAAAGATACAGTAGATAAACGACAAAAACTAAAACCTGACATTTTAGTTAAATTTTTATAAAATGTGTATGAATATGACTTGTACAATACCAGGGATCTCCACAGGCCCCTCCTCACATTGCCTCTTCTGTTTGACTTTTAATTTTTCTCTTACTGCTCAAACACAAGAAACAGTATTATTATAATTTGGTAAAACTCCACAAAATCAACAAGAACTTTTCTTCAAGTATCTTTCTTTAAGTTCTCATTCTCCATTAACAGAGCCATTTTGGCAGCTCTATGGGCCTCTACTTGTCTAGGGACTGGGTGACTGGCAAACAGAGATCAGCCACATGGCAATGAAGAACATTTCCATTAGCCCAGGAAGACATTTTGATAAGTCCACTTAATCATGCTACTGGAAATTACTAGATCACAGCGATTTCTCCTGTCTGCTTTTAATTAAATGGATTACACATTATACGAGAGCAATTATACTTTTTTAACTAAATTACAAAATAATATTCTACCTAACTAGATACAGAACCATACCCATAACTCTAATGCAATCTCATCTGAGATTTATATCAACATTACTATAAACACAAGGACCACCCATTTGTAGTTTGTAATTTTGTAATAATAGGCAATTTCCAGGTCCCATTAATATATCATCTAAATACAGAAGATAAAGAACAATACAAAAAATCTTTCAAGTCTTAACCCAAAACAAACTACTAACAGACTATCAAATGCAATTATGTTAGAGTTAATGTTCCAGTTTAGTAATTTCTACAATGGTAAAGATATATGCAAAAAAAATTATTTTTTCCTGCTACCTACCAAAAGTGAAAGTATTTTGATAGGTGTTTGGGGGAAGGGCTTAGGAACAAAGTTTAGAGAGCATAGTTTAAGAATACAAATATCTCTGTCTAAAACAAAAACCTAATTTTACTAAGAAGAGAAAAATGTGTACAAAAACTGAAAATTTAAAATCAATGTATACATAATTCTGATAATACTGTACAAAAATAAGCATAGTTATTATAGATCATTTGCTTCATTTAGCAATAATAAATTTAAAGTATAATTAAATATTAAAGTCAGCCAGGCACAGCACCTGTAAACCAAGCTACTCAGGGCTGAAGCAGGAGGAATGCAAGCTTGAGACCAGCATAGGCAATGTAGAGACCCTGTATCAAACATAAAATAAAATTTCTAAAAAGGTTGAAGATATAGCTCAGGGTTCTCTGGGTTCAATATCTAGCACCACAAAATAAAATACAATCATTTGATTATCCTATAAATACATTGACTTCTGTTGTGAATAATGAAACAATGAACACCTTTATTCCAAATAGAGAAAATCTTTTTCCCCCTTAGTACTTTAGCTTGGGCTTTGTACAGGCTGGGCAAGCCCTCTACTACCAAGCCACACCCCAAGCCAAGAGAAAAGCTTTATAAAAAACTTTATGGTAATGTTATTCCTCAGAGTTGGGGAGTTTCCCCAGAGGTATGCCTTCTTTAGCAATGAGAAGTTGAGGTTTCATTTACTCTTTATCTTACCTCTAACTCTAATCCTTCCCCTCCAATCAAGGAACCATTTTAGCATTTCTAATACAGTACTAGGCTTTTGCTACAGATTGTCTTTGGATAAGAAGATTCCACCACTGAAACAACTAATTAGACTCAATAGTTTTAAAACTGATGTTTTAAAATAATAATAGTTAGAATAATAGTTGCTGGTAAGTTAAGCTTTCCATGAGATTTTTACCTGATTTAATTTTGATGTTTATACACAGTTTAAAGCAACAAATTTTTCAATTTAGATTCCCAGGAAACACAAACACCTTACCCAACATGACTAGATGATGAAGGTGGTGGCAAATCTGGTGTAAGGACATAAAGACTGTTGTTTTTTGGCAAGTGTAGCGATTTTAGGACCGTCTGAAAAAGAAAAACAAAAAATTAATTTTTTAATAGTTCTTCAAAAATTGGCAAATTTGTAGTTTGATTTTTCATTTTCTTGGTAATTTCCTAACTGGGGCAGTGCAGAATTGTTGAATCCAAATAACCTTGCTTCATATATATACATACATACATACATACATACATACATACATACATATATATATATATATATACACATACATAAATAAAATTAGTACGTCTGAATGCTAATATATTAATTATTTAGCTCAAGAAGAGATACAAGTAGACAACACAACTGGGAATAATTAATTTCTTATATATATATATACACATACATAAATAAAATTAGTACGTCTGAATGCTAATGTATTAATTATTTAGCTCAAGAAGAGATACAAGTAGACAACACAACTGGGAATAATTAATTTCTTTACTGAAGAAGTATATTCTTGTAACAGGTGCTTCATTCCAGATTATGGTAAAATTTAGCAATGCAAATTTTTAGATATGAGTAGAGATGGAAAAGATCACAGAAAGCATCGCTAGCCAATTACTTCACAGATGAGGAGCTACAGCCTAAGTGGTTATATAACTTGGATAAGGTTTCCAAGAAACTTTACTTTTACTCTAAATATCTTTCTTGTTAAAGTTCTGTTCATTGTGAGTAAACTACTCTTGGGTTACATCTGACTTTTTATCTTGATAACTATACACAAATTTATTAAACTTTGTTGCCACAAAACTCAAACATTTTAAACTCCCAATCTCATAGTAAATATTTTCCAAAGTATTTTTTCAGACAGCAATACATATTAGAAAATACATTTTACATCTTTACATTATAATTTAGGAAATACATTTATTCAATATTTTTATTTTATTTTTTTATTTTTTGTAGTACTGGAGACTGAACCTAGGGCATCAAACTGAGCTACATCCACAGCCTTTTATTTTTTCACAATGGAGGTTCAGGGTCTCCTAAACCATCCAGACTAGGATTAAATATGGAATCCTCCCACCTCAGCCTCATATAGTACTGGGATTATAATCACATTCTACCACACCCACCTTCTACAGGTATTTATTTTTTGGTTTTTTGAGATAGGATCTCCCTGTGTAGTTCAGGGTAGTCTCAAACTTGCAGTATCCTTCTGCTTTAGTTTCCCCAGTGCTGTCCACCAGCTTGAAGCTTACATTTTACGAAGAATAAACAAAGTAAGCAACCTACTATGTGGTTGAATATTAGGGTTTTTTTCCCTTCCTTTTATTTAAGAGGAAGCAGGGATAGAGGACAAAGATTGAGGTAGGGGAGTTTTGCAACTTTAAATTGAGTGATCAAGGCAGGTCTCACTTAAAGAGTGTGACATTTGAACAAGGACTTGAATGGTAGGAAGGAAACAAAGCATGATAATATAGAGACAAAGATTATTTCAGGCAAAAGAAAATTGTCAGTACAAAATGTTTAGGAACAAGAAGGAATCCCATGTAAATAGACCCAATTAAGTACTGGTAGGATATGAGTCACAAAGGTAGCAGTCATGGTGTTGACAGAAAATGTAAGGAAGCATTAATGGTTTTGACAGTAACTCTGGATAAGACAAAAGCTATTGGAGTAACATATCAGATTTATGCTTAGAAAGGATCAGAATGGCAGCTCTGTTGAGAATGGATGGGAAAGGGGTTGACAGAGGAAGGCAGGACACAGAAGGTCAATGAAATACAAATAAAGCTAATGGTGGCTTAGGCCAGGGTGACAGTTAACAGAAGAGGTATATAGTAATTGGATTCTGGATGACTTCTGAGGATAACACCAGACACATTTCCTGAAGAAAGGTGGGGGCGGGGGGGAAGAAAGAAGGAAAACTACATATGAGAGAAAGGCGTCAATAATGATCCCAAAGATTTTAGACTTAATAACAAGAAGAAGGTGCCATCAACTGATATTGGAGATGAAGACTTTCATTTTGGAAATGCCTATTAGACATTCAAGTGGAGAAGATGAGTAGAAATCCTCAAATCAGGAAGCAGATTTGGGAGATGTAAATAATAGATATAAAGTTCAGAGTGCATATAAAAGACTTGAAACTAACCAAGATTATTACTGGTTTTAGGAATGCAGTCACTGGCTATTTTAACAAGAACACTAGCAAGTTCCTGCTTTGGGCTCAAAAGAAATGAGAAGGTAGGAATAAGAGATGACATATAAAACCAACTCTTTACAAGTTTTGTTATCCAGCAGTCAAAAGAAACGGAGTCATTCCTGGAAGGGAGTTGGGAATCAAAATTTCTCCCTCTCAAATGAAAGAAACTGCATTGTGTTTAAATGATAACAATCTCCTAAAGTAATTACTGATGATACAGGATAGGGAAGAGCTAATGTGAAGTCCCTGAATAGGCAGAGGGAACGCAGAATATAATCTAAAGTAAAAGCTGCTGCCTGCCTTATAAACTCAAGGAGTTCAATCCCTGGTACCAAAAAAAAAAAAAAAAAAAAAAAAAAAAAAAAAAAAAAACAAAAAAAAAAAAAAAAAAACAAAAAAAAAAAAAAAAAAACAAAAAAAAAAAAAAAAAAAAAAAAAAAAAAAAAAAAAAAAGGAAGAAAGAAAAGAAAAGGAAGGGCCAGGGATTTAGCTCAGTTGTTCCACTGCCTGCCTTGCAAGTGTGAGGACCCAAGTTTGATCCCCAGTACCAAAAACAAAACAGAACTAAGTGGATGTTTGATTTTAGGAGCATGAATAACACAAGAAAAAGGAGTATGTGGTTAAGATGCAAGTAACAAAGAGAGACTGGGGAGTTTGTGGAAATACTTTTGTTATTACCTCTGTCAGTGAAACCAAACGGGAAAGAGCAAAGTCATCAGCTAGAGAATGAAGAAGAGGGGTTTTGAAAGTTTTGAGAAGAGATTAAGTATTTAGGAGAGTATAGATAAACCAGAAAGATAATTATGACTGCCTAGTAATAAGGGGTTCTCTGAAGATCACAGCCATAAATTTAAAGATATACCAATCAGCATGATTTTGTTTGTCTCGCAACATTCTGTTATAAGGCACGACTAGACAGAGAGTTAGGTTTAATCCAGGTAAGGAAGTTGAAGCTATCCACGATTGTGATTAAATTAACAGGCCATGAAATTTAACCTACTGAAGGCAAGGAGGATGTGATAAGGGTAATAATGATCATGAAAAGAAGACAGAAACAATAAATTGGAGGATAGGCTGGGCCCAGGAATTTTTAGTTAGAACACTAAATAATGATACGTTAAAAAAAAGTAAGGAATTTCAATTAAGAAGAGAGTTATTGTCATTAATAAATGATAAGACTATAGATCTGACCTTTGTAAGGGAGTTACTGACATAACAAGTTAAGGTACTGGAAGAATCACTTACAAAGATATTAAAATTATTAAGAGACAGATCAACTGCAAACCAGAAACTATAAGTCTTTAGGAAATGAGGGACAATAACTTCATTAAGTAGGTGATACAATCTTTTGACATTAAATTCAAAGCTGAAGGAATTTTAGAAAGAAAGGATAGAGGTCTAGAAGTAGAAATGAGGAAGAGTGGGGACATACATCTTGCCACTTGGTATTTTCCACTGCTGGGAAATAAATAAACCCTAAAAAGGGCACAGAGAAACAATGTCCTTAGGAAGACTGATTTCAGTAGGTAGAAGATAGTTGACAATAGAAGGAATTTTGCTAATGATGAATTCCTTCAATAGGGTGTATAGAAAAAAGGTGTAAAACACTGTAGAGGAAAAAGTATAAAAACAGGAATGGGATGTGCAGAGACTATAATGATTGAGAGGCAACCTGGAAATCTTGAACTACTTGCTCTGATTGGCACAAACATGGAGAAAAGGTGTAATGAAATTAGTTCTGGTTGAATCAAAACAAATAACAATGGAAGACTAAAGGTATTAGAAAGGAAGGAATGGATGTTTAGAAATCTTCTTAACCCTGCAGGTGGTGGCAAGTACTCCTAGGGAAGGGTGATATTACCAACAGAGAACATGAGGAACTTACTACTCTTGATTCCTCTATGTAAGGGTCCATCTTACCAAGTATACAGTCTTGCTTCAAGGGTACTGAGTCTTGGTTTGAACTCATATGTTACTAGCATGTTAAAAGAAATACCCTTAAAATTTACAGTATACTTTGATATTTTTTATTCTATTATATTTTTTCTTTTTGAAAAAAATGCTGGCTATAAATAGATTCAGTTAACTTCATAATTTACTAAGGAGCTGTAGTCCATGGTTTGAAAAAACACATAGTATCAGGTAATTATCCATAATTCACATTTACCAAGAGACACTTAATTCCTGAAATTTTATATCAAATACTCAATGTCCTTTTGAAGGTGATGAATTATCTCTAAAGAGATAATTTATTTGTATGCTTACAAAACACATACATATAGGGAAGCTATCTTTCCTTTATTTTACTTTGTGGACTATGGATAAGTACTTAGTATTTGATTAGGTCATTATTGTCCTTCTGTCATATTATTATCATCCAAAGATTTTAAATTAAATCTACCCCACTAAATCTCATTGGCAAGATTCAATAAAACAAACACTTGGTTTAGATCACTTATTCATATTCATCCCATGAACATTTACCTGATGCCCATTTTGCAAGACACTGAATATACACTGATGAAAGAAATAGACTTAGTCCCTCTACTAATGGTGTTATGATGCAGAATGCTGAGATGGAAGCCAAATTAGGTACAGAAGCCTGTTTAAAAAAGTTAACATGAAGCAGAGACTTAAAGGATGAAAAAGAGCTACCCAAGTGAAGACTTGGAGGTAATGTATTCCATATAGTTTAATAGCATCTATCATATTAAAGATGTAAAGAGCTTGAGCCTACTAAAAGATTTTTAAACAAGATACAGCATGGAAGATAAAGATAAAAAAGATTCACGGTGGGCCAGGGATTTGGCTCAGTGGTTCGGTGGCCTGCCTTGCAAGCGCAAGGACCCAAGTTCAATATCAAACCCCGGGACCAAAAAAAAAAAAAAAAAGAAAAGAAAAAAGATTCACGGTGAAGTTGTGGAGGTAAGAAGGGAGTAAATAATATAATGCCTTTTAAACTATAATGAGTAGTATGAATTTTATTTAAAATGTAATTAAAACCATGTTTTAACAACAGAGTGATATAATTCAACT
The DNA here is from genome assembly GCF_012274545.1 of Fukomys damarensis. NCBI lineage: Eukaryota > Metazoa > Chordata > Mammalia > Rodentia > Bathyergidae > Fukomys > Fukomys damarensis. Next base: position 29,490,332 of record NW_022900935.1, read on the forward strand.
TATGTCTTTCAAAGATTGTTCTGGCTGTTATAGAATGCACTGGAAAAATCCATGAAAGAAAGCTGAGAAAACAATAATGAAGTCCTCACATTGATCTAGGCAAGATGGATCAATGGCCTAAAATAGGCAATTGCAATAAAAACAATGAAAAGTGGCATATTGAGATATGTTTTGGAGACAGAATGTATAGGGCTTATCAAAGAGCTAGGTGTAATAAGAAATAAGGCAATGGCATCATTTTTTGAGTTAGTAATAACTATTGAATGCAACTATTTATTGGGGAAGATTGGCAGAAAATAGCAGAGAATGAAAAACCAACAGTTCCATTTAAAACATGTCAAGCTTGAGATGACAATAAGATATGCAAATACAAAAGTTAATTATTAATTTGGATAGTGAATTAAGAGAAGTATGAGCTGGAAATATAAATTTGGGAGCAATCAGAATATTAATGACATAGGAATAGAACAAATCATTTGGGAAAAAGAGTACATAGAAATAAGTACTATTTATAGCAAACACTATGTTCTGCTTAAATAACATATTCAAAACGCTAGCCCTTGCACAGTGGCATGTGCCTGTAAGAAAAGGTGGTTGGGAGGCTGAGGTAGGAAGCAGAAGTATCACAAGTTGGAGGCTAGCCTGGGCAACATAGCAAGAGTCCATCTCAAAAAACAAACAGCAAGACAAACAAGATTGCTTTTCTCCTCACAAATGACTGAAAATACCATGCAAGGCTTTTCATGCACAGGTTTCTCAATAAAAGAATGAATAAATAAAATAGCTTTGTAAATGATTTCATTTTGAAGTTTTAAGATTGTTGATTTACTCAGTTCTCTCTCTCCCTCTCTCTCTCTCTCTTTCTCTCTCCCACCCTCTTTCTCTCTCTGGTTTTGTTTTTGAGGGGTTTTGTTTGTTTGTTTGCTATATGAGATAGAGTCTTGCTATATAGTTCAGAATGCCCTTGAACTCACCATGTAGCCCAGGCTGGCCTGATCCTCTTGCCTCCACCTCCCAAGTGGAGGGATTACAGGTGCATGACACCATGTATGTCTAGTATTTTTCTCTTCTAAATGCACACATGAATTAGAACAGCCTGGGATGGAGGGATGTGGCTCAGTAACACAGCATTTGTATACCTTGCACAAAGCCCTCAATTTGATCCCCAGCATCATAAAAACAAAATAAAACATAACACCAACCACACAGCACCAAGAGTTAGCAAGCTATGGACCATGGGACAAACCTAGCCTGTTGTTTATTTTTATATGGTCTGTGAGTTAAGAATGGTTATTACATTTTTAAATGGGTGAAAAATGGGGGGAAAATCAAAAAGAGTATTTCATCATGTGACATTACATAAAATTCCTGTGTCCATAAACAAAGTCATATTGGAACATAGTATGCTTGGAGTTTCACATGTTGTATATAGCTATTTCTGCTCTTCCACAGTAGCAATGAATAGTTGCACCAGAGAATGTATGGCCCATAAAGCCTAAATTATTTATTTCCAGGCTTTATATAGTTTGCTAACCACTAATCACCAACTTGTATCTAAGCTTATAAATATCTCACTGACCTGAAATTCTAGGTAATAGCTCAATGAAATACTCAAACATTTCCATTTATCAAAGGAACCCACTTATAAGTATGATTTATAACCATAAACAAAGAACTGAACCAAAAATTGAAGTTTCTGGTTGTGCCTAGCCATAGAAATACTGACTGAGTTGGGCCGGGGATTTAGCTCACTGGTTCCGCTGCCTGCCTTGCAAGCACAAGGACCCAAGTTTGATCCCTGACACCAAAAAAAAAAAAAAAAAAAAAAAAAAATTGAGTAAAAGTGTGAAAAAATTTAATAATTATTTCCACTTCAAACATATAAAACTTTAGAGTTAATTCATTTCTATCACTCCTTCTCCACTTTATCTGTTTAAAAAAAGAAGAGGTATGTGAAATATTTTATACCTGATACTGCCGGTGGGTCCCTAAGAGTAACTACTACCTAAACATAACAATACTCTGCAAATTCTTAAAAATATAATTTATTCCATGTACATACCACTATGGGAGCAAACAAACATTCTTATCATTTAAATTTTCCAAGATTTAAAAGTTTTCTATTAATACCTTTGTTTCATAATCAATACTTGGCATAAATACACAGTGTTATTTTTTTTTTTGGCCAGTATAAAACTGTTTCATAAATTATTATTCCAGGGAACTCACTGTTGCTCAAGAGGTTTAAGAAAAAGTCAAATGCTCTCAAGAGTACCAAACATCTATAAAATAGTTAGAAATAGAGGACAGGGATTTAGGTCAGTGGTGTCATTGCCTGCCTCACAAGTGCAAGGTCCCAAGTTCGACCCCTGGTACACCCCTCCAAAAAAAAGAAAAAAAAAATACCCCAGTTGTTAGAAAAAAAAAAAAAAAAATCAGGGCCAGGGATTTAGCTCAGCGGTTCAGTGACCTGCCTTGCAAGCGCAAGGACCTGAATTCAATCCCAGGTACCCCAAAAAAAAGAGAAAAAAATCAAATACAGTGTTTCTATTTACATGTCTAACTTGTTTAAAACTATTATTTCTCTATCATGAAATATTTTAGCTTGAAAAACACTGTCGGTAGATTAAATTTACTGTTACCAAATATATTCCTAATATATGTAACAATTATATACCATTTAGTCAATTGTATAACTTTTCCTTTATTCCTAGACAATTAAGAAACTCACACTGTCTTCCACATCTCCAGTCTTCCAGCCTTTTAACAGCATTTTAGACACAGGTATTTGAAGTTCATTTTCTAGAATCTGTTTAATTTCTCCTGTGTAAATAAGAAGAGATCAAATGTTACCAACAAAATAATACAGTCAACATTTGTCCATATCAAGGCTAGCATTGATACCTGGCATGCAGTGTACTGTTGCTGACAGATGTCTGTAGAACAATTAAGTTAGTAGTTCAAACCTCAAATCTCCTTGATCAAACAGGCTGCCCCTTTGAAGAACTCAGACTTCAACATTAATTATAATACAAAACTCCACAATTAAGTACTTAATTGTTCTTAAAGCACAGAGATCACCAAGAAGCAAGGAATCAACACAGGGCCTGGTTCCCGCTCGGCAAGTACTCCACCAATAAACTACATCGGAACCCTGAGGTATAACTTTTTAAAAAGAATCAGATATCAGAAACCAATCAACTGACAATACATAACCATGAGTATGAGTAGGCAGGAGTTGCAGGTAAAGTATAAAACCTGAGGATTATAGTATAAGGAAAGCAGATTTTATTATGAAATGATACGGTGAAATTTTATTTTGAAGAAATTATATAATTTGTCTGTTCTTATTTCTGCATCTAGAAAATGGAGACTAATATCAGCCATCATATCTACGCAGAGTATAAGGATAAAAGGAGGCAACCTATTTTAAAATAACTGAAAATGCCACTATATATTATCTAGAGGTCAATTTAAAGTGTGAAGAGAAAAGTAACAGAACTACAGGGGAAAAATTTGTGTCAGATCAAATAGCCAGAGCAAGCTTTGTGACAGAACTGAAAATTAAACCCAACTTTAAGTACAGATGGGCTGGGCAGGACAAATCAAAATGGACAATCATATTCTATTCAGTAAAGGCAGAAGACTGAAAGGTAAGACGTTAATAAAAAGCAGTGAAAAACATAATTTTGCCAGTCCTTCATAACTTCTTTTTTAGGAAATAAGCATACTTATAAATTAATCAGCAGATTTCTGGTACTATACAATTTTAAATACTGTAGATCGAGTCAGAATGTATGTCATATATGTGTGTGTGTGTGTGTGTGTGCTTATGTTGGATAGCTAATAGTCTATAATTTCAGACTAAAACACATTTACATGTAACTGCATGAATATGAAAACCTAATTATATTATTTACATATATATGACATAATTATATGCTGATAAAGGAAAAGATGGCCAAAAAAAGCTTATGCTACACCAGTTCAATGAAAACCCAACCATTCATGGCCTCAATGACTTTTTCTTTTCCTTTCTTTTCTTTTCTTTTCCTTTCCTCTCCTCTCCTCTCTTCTCTCCTTCCCTTTTCTCCTTCTTCATTCCTCCATCCCCCCTCCTCCTTCCCTCCCTCCCTTTCATTTGGCAATACTGGGGATAGAACCCAGGGTACTCTATCACCGAGCTACATGCCCGGCCCTTTTAATTTTTTTATTTTTGAGACAGAGTCTTATTAATATATCCAGGCAGGACTGAAATGTGATCCTCTTGTCTCAGCCTCCCAGAATGCTAAAATTACAGGAACGTGCCACTGCACCCAGCTCTGGGGTGGCATTTTTTAGTATTCTAAAGAAAATTCCTTTCTGAGCACTTCAGATAGTGAATACCCATCAAAAAAAAAAAAAAAAAATCTGGTCCAACATAATACTTGTGGAATCACAAACTTTATAAGCCATATTTTTATGTTAAATACATATAAAATTGCCTTTCCACTCATGGTTAACCCATATTTGTCTAATCCTGGATATAGGCAATTGTAGGTCTGCCTAGTACTTTCCTTTTATAAATATACCTCTATTTGACACCTCCTTCCTACACTACTGAAAACACACTAAAGTTTCATGACCTAAAGTAAATTTCTTAATATAAAAAACAACCAAAAAATTTAACTTAGAATTTCAGTAACTCTTTGGAGAAAGCATGGATAATATAAAAAAACAAAAACAAAAGAAAACAAATAGAATTCTGTTCCATGGGGAAAGAGGAATAGAAAACAAAGCCAATTATCCAACTGTGCTTTCTACTCCCCTGCCCAACTCTCACCCTCCAGCAATTCTACTAAATTCTAACTATTCTATTCTCTTTTTTTTTTTTTTTTTTTTTGGCCGGGGATTGAACTCGGGTCTTTGAGCTTGCAAGACAGGCCACCGAACCGCTGAGCTAAATCCCTAGCCCCTCTATTCTCTTTTTGTACTAAATGAACTTTGTCAGCTTCCACATAAGACTGAGAACATTATACATTTGTCCTTTTGTGCATGGCTTATTTAACTTAACATAATATCCTCCATTTTCACCCATTTACTTGCAAATGACAGGATTTGATCTTTTTATGACTGAATGATATCCACTATGTATCTATATTATATTTCTTTATCCATTCATCCACCAATGAAAACCTCCATGATTATCTTAGCTCTTATACAAAGTGTTGCAATAAGTGTAGAATGCAAGTATCTCTGACTTCCTTTAGATACATAACCAGAAGTGGGATGTCTGGATCATATGGAAGCATTCATTATTTTTAGTTTTTTGAGGAATATCCATACTGTTTTCCATAATGGCAGAATTAATTTATATTCCTACCAACCCTTTCTCAGTCAGGCATTGTGGCAAATGCCTGTAATTCTATCACTCTTGGAGGCTGAATCAGGATTGTAAGTAAATTTGAGGCCAAACTGGACAACTTAGCGATGTAGTAAGACCCTGTCTCCAAATAAAAAAATTTAACAAGATCTGGGGGTATAGCTTAATGTGAAGGCCTTGAACTCAATCCCTAGCACCACAAAAACAAACAAACAAAAAAACAACACAAGATGGCTTTCCCTTGATATTCACCCTTCAAAATATGTCCTCATTTGCTCTGTGATACTGAGCATATTTTTTTTTCCCAGATACTTCTTGTACATCTACGTTAGCTCCTTTTGAGAAATGTCCATTCAAATCATTCACTTTCTATTTTTGAGATGAAGTCTTGGAATGTTGCTCAGATTAGCTGTAAACTCCAGGACTCAAGGCTCCTGCCTCAGCTTTCCAAGTGACTAGGATTAGAGCCATGTGACATGGTGATTGTTATTTGCTCATTTGCAAATCATATATAGTTGGGGGAAAGTTTTGTTTTTGTTTTTTTGAGACAGGGTCTTGCTATATGGTAGTTTAGGCTGGCCTTATCTCATTATATAACTCAGGTTGGCCTCAAACTGAGTGATCCTCCTGCCTCATTCTCTTTGAGTGCTGAGATATAGACATGTATCACCCCACTATTGATTCTTTGTTGGTGGTGGTGGTAAAACTTTTGAGCTCTTAATATATTCTGGACAGTAATTCTATTAGATGAAAAGTTTGCAAAGATTTTCTCCTGTTCTATAGGCTATTTATGGTTTTCCTTATTATAAATAAAGCTGTGATGAATATTAGTGTGTAGACATGAACACATGGTAAATACCTAAGAACAGAATCACTAGATTATAAGTGCATGTTTATAAAAATTTGCCAAGCTAGATCCATGGTGTTGTGCCATCTTGCATTCCAAAGTCCTAGTTGCTCCCTAATGATGGACATTTTCACTTTCTAATTTAAGCCATTCAAACAGGTGTAAAGTGGTTTCTGAATGTAGTTTTAATATATACTCTGTGGTGATTAACTATTGCCGATGAATATATATCTGTGTGCTTACTGGCTACTTACATCTCTTTCTATAAAGAGCCAATAGTGTTATGAAAGGACTTTTCATGATTCTTGACCTTAGGAAGTACTTGGTCTTCCACTACAAAATATAATTAGTTGTATGTTCTTGAGCAAAGTCCCCTGTTAACTGTCAAAGTTGTTTTCTGTTCCTATTTTTCTACTGGTCTTTGCAGGAGTGTCAAATGTCATTAATTCTTCTTTCTTTATCTATTGAAATAATCAAATGATTTATTATACTAATAAGGTGAATTGCAGTGATGGATTTTATTAAGTTGTTAATCAAACCTTGTATTCCCAGGTTAAAACCTACTCAGCCTCTATTTTATTAATCTCAACTTGCAAATATGTTGCAAACGATTTATGCCTTTGTGGTTGTAAGAAATATTTCCTTTATCTGTAATATCTTTGCCTGGTTTGGAGATTAGGGTAAAACTGGACTTATAAAATGAAATATGAAATGCTTCATCTTTATTTTGTGAGGGATTGAAAATATTTCTTCTTTAATACTAGGTAAAATTCACCAATGAGGCTATTTGGGCTTTCTTGCTGGAAAGATTTTGACTGTTAATGCAATTTATATATTTGATGCAGAGATATTCGGATATTTTACTTTTTCTTTTGTAAGTATAATAGTTTGTATCCTTAACAGTTTACCCTGAGTGTCACTCAAGCAGCATGTTTGTTAACATACTATGAGAAATATCACTCAGGCAAGTGTCATTTTAACTAGTTGATTCCTGCACTAAAGAAATTAGATAAAATTGTTCTTTTTATATTTCCTGTTATTTTATCTTACAAAAATTAATGAAAATATGTAATTTTTGATCATCCTATATTTAAATAATTGGACTGGTAAGTGGTTAAACTATTTTTTCTAACTTCTTTTCAGGCTGTTTGTTGTTTTTTAAGGCAGAATTTTGCTCTGTAATTCAGACTGGCCTTGAACTCACTATGTAGCCCAGGCTGGCCTCAAACTCACAGCACTCCTCCTATCTCAGTGCTGGGATTATAGGCATGTGCTACCACACAAACTTAAATTTTCTAACTTCTCAAAGGTTTATATGACTTCAAATTTTACTAGCCTAAGTTTCTTCTTATAATTGCCTTGTGGGGGCCAAGAATATAATTCAATGGTAGAATACTTGCCTAGCATGCAAGGTTCTATCACCAGCAATGACTGCAAAAGAAAGAAGAAAGGGAGGCCAGACACAGAAGCTATACCTGTAATCCCCCAGCACTTGGAAAACTGAGGCAGGAGGATTGCTATGAATCTGGGGCCATTTTAGGTCAGCCTGAACTATGTAGCAAAACCTGTCTCAAAAAACAAAAAAAAAGAAAAGAAGGAAGTGGGAAAACTGGGAGGAAAGGAAAGAGTGAGGAAAGAATAGATGCGAGGGAGCGAGGGGAAAAAGCAAAGAAAGAAAAACATGCTGTATTATGGTTCATGTAATCTCTGTAGGCATCTCTTTCCCAACACGGATAACCTTTTTTTTTTTGGTTGTTATTCACAGTAGGGAGAATTATTAATCTTTTCCAAAAGATACTTTCTGTTCACTTTTTCTATCATTTATGTTTTATTTCATTGACTTCTACTTTTGTACCAATTTTCCTTCTGCATTTTGGATTGGATTTGCTCTTTTAATATTTTAACTGTATAAACTGCATATATTTAAACTTAACAGTTTGACAAACTGTGACAAATAGATCCAACAACCAAAAATTCCTTGTAATTCCTCCATACCACCCCCTACCGCTTCTCCAGGGAAATACTGATTTGATTTCCATAACTATGGATTAATTTAAATTTTATAGACGTTTACATAAATGGAGTTGCAGAATGTACTTTTTTTATCTGGCTTCTCTCACTCAAAACTGTCTGAGATTCTTCAACACTGTTACATAACAATAGTGTACTACTTTCATTATTACATAGCATTCTATTGAATGGATGTAAAACAATTACTTATTCATTCACTGACAATACATTTGGGGTTGTTTCCTATCTGAAGCTATCACAAATAAAGTAGTTATAGACAATAATATACATGTCTTTGGTGAACATATGCCTTCATTTCTCTTGGGTAAGTACCTTGGAGAAAAAGACCCAGTATACACAATAATAATGTCATTATCTGCTAATTCTAACATCTTTGTCAGTTCTTGTTTGGTTCTGATTGTCAATTTCACTCTTATTTATGGACCAGGTTTTCCTGCATTTTTGCAAAGTTGATATATTATTTTAATGAATGCTTAACACTTGTGTTTTTCTGGGTGCTGGATATTTTTGTATTCTTATAAATATTCTTGAACTTTGTTTTTCACACTGAGCTACATCCCCAGCCCTTTCTTTAAAACACAAAAACAAAAACTGAGACAGGGCCTCATTTAAATTGTCCAGGCTGGGCTAAAATTTGTGATCTTCCTGCCTTAGCTTCCTGAGTACTACTATTACAGGAATAAGCCACCATGCCTGGCTTAACTTTGTTTTGTGATAAGGCTTAAAAGCTGCAAGGGAAGAGTATGCCAGAAAATGGTAGATTACAAACTCTGGGTAACTCTGTAATTGAGAAAAGTCAGTAAAATGAAGGAGAAACTATCCCAATCAACAAAGGAGAGAAGAGTGATAGGAACCAATAGAGAAGCAAAAGGAAACCTAAGCAGCAAGGAAATTTGGAAAAGCAAAGCAGAGGTGGGTAAGAAGTAACTCAGAACTTCAACTCCAGTTCTCAGGCTAGGGCAGGGAATCAAAGGGAGCAAGCAGAAGGTAAGCAGTCAACCTCAAATATTTTAAGCTGGCTGGTGGTCCCGTGCATGGACGGAAGCTATGGTACACACAAGTTTTTAGTCTAGCTTAGAGATTCAATATCAAAGTAATTCCACTCACAAAACTTGACTTTGGAGAAGAAACCCACCACAACACTCAGCAGACTCTTAGAGGGCTAAATCAGAAGCCATATTGAGATAGGTACTATTATTAGGGACTTATCTCCTCTAGGGGTTGGAAAGCTCTGAGTGATCACAATTAGGGATCCCTGTGGGTGTCCTACTGCATTGACTAGGAGGGCGAAGTCCATATGAAACAGTCTTAACTAAGGGGAGTATAGAACAGGAGCCCACAAGGGAGTTTGAGCAGCAAGAAGCACAGCTATGATGGGGGAAGTAAAGTGTGTAGGAGCACTGCCCTCATGGCCACCTCTCCAGTGCAGAACTTAGTGGCTTAACTGCTCTACCCACCTTCTGTAACTTCTCATACACAAATTGTCACGCTGGTGCCGTACCCCTTGGGTATGCTGTCTAAACTCAACCAGGATGAAAATACATCTGACTGGGGTAGCCCATGGTCCACCAAGGTACAGGTACTAAAGAGAGCATGCTGCAAACTAGCATGGGCTTTGCAGGCAGGTGCAGAGACTCAGAAGAGATTGAATGCCAACCCAACATAGCACAGAGGTCAGCAAGCAAAGACCAGCAAGAAGGGCTTCTGTCTTCTACTCATTCTTTTGCCATATTCCTGGGTGCTGAGACAAACAACAGTGTAGTGAATGAGCAGCCATCCTGCATACTTTAGAGGCCACTGAGGATGGGTTGGAGACAAGGGATCCTGTCTGCCACTCACTCAATTGCCAGATGTTATGCCCTGTGTGTGTACACAAAAGTTCTCCCCAGCAACTACTTCCGAGGCACAGTCAACATTTTATCAACTTATGCAGAAAGAAACTTGCCCCACAGCTTATAAAATGCCTAACTGGTCTGATACAAACTGAATGGAATCAGAGTGTAACAGCTTCTCATTTTCCATCCTATAACTGGCCAACTCTGCTTCTCCAAACCAAATTCTTTAGCTGGCAGGAACTTCCAAATAATTTTTGTTTTAATTTCTGATTTTCGGGGTTTTTTTTCTATTCTTTTTCTTTCCCCCTTTCTTTCATCTATACTATTCTTTCCTATTTCTCATGCTTTTAATTTACTGTCATTTTTCTTTCTCTTCTTTTAAATATTTTATTTCCTTTATTTCCCATTTTTACATCTTTTTTTTGTTTCTCCAATTTTTACACAACTTCTGCTATTCTTTACTTTTTTGTTTTATTAATTTTTAATTTTTTAATACATTGTATACTATCTTTGCCCCTTTCTTTTCTCATGGTTATGGGTGTGAAGGTTATGGGTTTTTTAAATTTATTTTTTGCTGCATTGCTAGATTGGAATTCTTTACATATGGGGATTATCGCTGCTGTTTGTTGTCTTCCTTCTGAGCAGTATAAGGAATCAAGCCTGGTACTGCAAGCATTCCAGGTAAATGCTATTCTGGTGAGATGCATGTTCAGCTCAGGTGAGAGAGACTACATCTAACCTCAGCCAAAACCTAGTCTCCCTCAAACTCTGGCAGGTACTTCAAACTAAATAACAGAGACACAACTGTTCCCAGCCAATGACCTTTAGTGAATGAACTGGAACCAAAGAGGCACTGCTAAATGGAGATTAAAGTCTCACATCTGACATTGTACCCTCTCACAATAAGAGCAGAGACAACAATTATAACTTTTGCAGACACCGTACCTACTAATGACCCCAGCATAGGTTATAGCCATAACCTTTCAGATCATATGCGCTGATACAATTAGGAAGTATTCACAAGGGTCCATCCCACATACTCTGCTATTTAAAGCACACATGCCTCAGTTATCGGAGGGGATAATATCTCCCTACTCTTGGGAGATTTATGTGGATCTGAGTCACATATAGGTTCTGACACAATATGCACTGTACTATTTTGATTACCTCTAATCATACACAAATACACAATGGCAAAATGTGTGGGAAAATACATCATGAGAAACCTATTTAGAACTAAACACCACACAATAGATCAGTACCCCAGGACACATCTTCCAGGGAAACTTTCTCTGTATGAAGTTCCTCACATAAAAGGGCAAGAGAATTACATCCCAAAGAATCAACAAATTTCAACATAAAAACTTAAGAACTATGAAAAAAAAAGGAAACATGACTGCTCTAAAAGTTAATATACTTCCACAGTAATTTCAGTGACAGCAAACTGGGCAAATACTAAATTCAAAAGAATGATTATGAAAATGAAGAATGGATTATGTACTTGTATAGATCTGACATGAAATCCATTAATCTGCATAATAAATAAAATAAAACAGCAGAAAAACAATGAACTCAGAGGATACATATAAACAACTGAATGAAATAAGAAAGACAATTGATGGGCCAGAGATTTAGCTCAGTGGTGCTGCTGCCTGCCTGGAAAGTACAAGGAGTTCCATCCCAGGTTTAAAAAAAAAAAAAGGAGAAAGAAAAGAAAAAGGAAGGAAGGAAGGAAGAAAGACGAAAGAAAGAAGACAGACAATTGATATGAAAGAGTAATAAAGAAATTCTGGAAAAAATCTGGGGAAATGAAAAGCTCAATAAGTCAAATTAAAACTCATGAAAAGCATATCTAGCAGGCTTTATAAAAGCAGAAGATAAAATTTCAGGGATTAAAGATAAGATTACTTTTCATTAAAAGTATTATTTTCATAAACATATAATAGGTTTACTGTGCTGTTTATTAAGCAATAAACACTTCTTAATTGCTCGATTGACTAATATGAAAAACTTTTGCAGGATCTCCACTTACTGTCTCAAAGGTTCAACAAAGTCTCTTTCCTCTGGTGGGAGGAAATTTAATAGTCTTCTAGTCCTATCTAAGAGTTCAGGCAATTGTTCATTTTACAGACTTATGCAAACATTCAACCAAAGATTTGCAAGAAGACCATTCAGATTTTTGAAGTTTCTCTCTGCAGAGTTCTCATTCCTATAGTCTTCCCCCTATACATTCCACTTATTTCTGTTCCATATCTCTCCCAGCTCTTTCTTCAGCAAGACTGTTGGGTTCAAGTTCCATCTTCCTGAATCTTTGCATAGAAACTTACTCCAGGCAGAAATCAGAGAAAACTACTGTGCTCACTTTGCTTGTTTTCTGTTTCTTAGGGATCACAGGCCAGTATTGCCAGTTGTCTACAAAGGGTTGTTTATATATTCTGTTCCATGTGGTTAATGTTAATATGAACAAAGCTATTATCATAAATCCTTTAACAATTTATCCTATAGGTTAAAATGGACATTTCAAATGTTGTTCTGTCTACACAACTTTGTATAAATCCCTATAATTATGTTTCTATAGCCCTACCCTATTTCAGACACAATAAAGGAATCATGCTCAAGCCCTAAGCTCAATTTCCAATCCCCAGCACACACACGCAAATTGCATATAATTTGAGTTGGGGATGTAGTTCGGTGGTATAGCATCTGCCTACCATGCCTTGGGTTTGATGTATACACTACAGAAAAAAAAAAAAAAGAAATCTGTCATCTTACATTGTCATACAATGTGCAATGATATAGCCATATCATCTCAAGTACAACTTTTTCTCAAAAGCAAATTTCTTTTTTTGTTCCATTAACATTTTTATAATATTATAAATTATTATGGCTTGTATTTAGATGTCTCCCTCCTCAAAACTTATAGGCTCACAGATGTGAATTTGGGGATGTGGCTGAAACATGGGTGTGTGATACTAGGATTAAGGGTATGTGGTACTGGGTTAGTCCACTAATTGGCTTAGCATAGTTCTGGATGTAGATAATGGGAAAGCTATCCTGGGTATAGGGGGCACCACCAAAAAGGCTATAGTCTAGATGGAATAAAAGGAAAGGGGAGGCTTGCTGCCACCACTACTGCTGCCTCCGCCTGCCTTGCCATGGACTGTTTCTCCTCTGGGCTGCCCCTCTGCCATGCCATCCTGCCTTAGACCCAGCTGACTATAGATTGAAACCTCTACAAATTGTAAGTTCACATAAACCTTTCCACCATTAACTTATGGGTATCAGGTATTCATCTTGGTGATAAAAAAAGTAACTAATACATAAATTATTAACTGCTTCCATTAGTTTTTTTACCTTAAAACATTGTAAGCATATCTCCCCTATAATACTTCTTATTTAGACTATAAACACTATTCATCTGAGAAATTTCAGAAGGAGATTCTGTATTATAAGAAGTATTTTAGACATTTAGGGCAAGACCCACATGGGAAGATGTATAAAATTGCTCTGGTATACAATTTATTCAACAAGAAGTGATTTAAGGTCAGACTTCCACACTATGCTCATTTTTCCCTCTATACCATCTTGACCTCACAAATTCAAAGATGCAACCCCTGCATATCTTCCTATTCATAGATACAAGTTTATATTAAAAACCATTAACAATTTTAATTATGAAAAGAATCATAAATATGTGAATATGGGACATCTGATATAAAAGCACTGAGAAAGTTCTGCTCATTTTGCATAAAGTTATTTACACTGCACCACTGGATCCTAAAAGATTTAAGATTGTTTAAAAAGAGTGCTTGGGAGCATATAAAACATTCTCATTTACTAAAGCCTATCAGATTGCTCTGGAGCAAATGGTCAACTGTGTAAGATTAAAACACAGAAGTGCTTCTTTATAAAAATTTTCTTAATACTGAAAAATATTAAAATTTTAAATAAAGGAAGTTCTTTAAAATAATTTTTCAGGGAGCAAAAGTTCCAGTCATTTATGGAGAATGACAAAAATTACCAATTAACTGTTATTAGCAATTATATTTTCTAATTATGTTTCTTATATTGTAAAGCCCAAATAAAAACACCTTTCTGTGCTCACCAGAAAATGACTCTTTCATTCATTCATACAACAAAGTTTATTTTAAAGTTAGTAGAAAGCATGCTGCAACAAAAGTCAAAAGACAGTAACTAGCTGTTCTCGACTCTGCTATCATTTGTAAGACAAAAGTAGGTCAGGTTTCCTGAGGTTTAAATTTTCATACCTATAAAATAAATCAGCTAGAACAAATGGCCTCTAAAGGCACCATTTAGTTCTCATGTTTATGTCAATATCTCATGTTTATGTTAATATGTTCTATGTGTAGGGGACCAATTTTGGTACATTAGAGTAGCAATTCACATCCTTTTTGGCACCAGGGATTTAATTTCATGGAAGACAATTTTTTCCAATGGATGATTCAAAAGTACTTTACATTTATTTGGCACTTTATATCTATTATTCTTACACTGTAATATATAATGATAAAATTATACAACTCACTATAATGCATAATCAGTGGGAGGCCTGAGCTTGTTTTCCTGCAACTAGATGGTCCTACCTAGGGGTAATAGGAGGATGATACCTGAAGTGTGTTGCTTATGTCCAGTCTATGCTGTATTCCTGTTTTGACTGTCATCACTGCAGAAAAATCTGCTTCAAAAAGATAGGATCTTGGAAGTAGAAAGAGGCTTTTCAGTGCTCCTGTAGCAATTTCAGGATATTTGGCCTTGACTCTAGTCCAGAATATACGGAGATTTGAATTCATCTCAAACATACTTTTAAGGCCACTGTCATTTGTGATCTTAAGTAGCTGATTCCCTTCTAGCGTGGACAAAGTCAATTCACATGGCTTATTCACAAACTGTCACAGATCCATGCCTTCCCGGTTCACAGGTCTTTGGTGGTTGGGAAATAATGCTTAAACTCTTCTTAAAGCTAAGATAGATGATCATACACCAAGTGGAAGAAAGCAAGCCCTGACTCAGTCTCTTTCAACATCTATTAATGTTTAAACATTTCAAAAATCTCAGTGTCCACTTGCCCCCATGACTTCAGTTTTGCTTTGAATATAGCCACTTTATCTGCCGACTTGACCACAACTGTCACTCCCCTCTAAAGTGACAGTGAATTCTCTGAGCAGGTTGAATGTCACAGAAGTAAACAAGTTTGGCAACCCATTTTGTATTACTGAAATGTGTTGACAGTTGTGACTGTTCTTCTAAAGGAAGCCTCAGGAGCAGCTCTTAAAACTCAAGACTCTAGCTAGTAACTTACATTGTTATTTAACTTTGCACAACCCTAGTATACAGTACACCTTACTAGATAGGTCTTAAATAGTTCCTCAGTTTACAAACTTAATTTGTTTTAGGATTGGAGGGAAGATGGCTTCATTTGAGTTTGTGTGAGGAAGGTAGCAGTGGTTCTGTTTGTCACTGATTTAGAGTTTCAAACGAAAGCAAATTTTTGCTGAATACTTTGTTTGCAAATTAAATTGTTTGCAAACAAAAATATTCGTGAATCAGTGTAATATTGTACCTCTGTGTATAAGAACAGATGTGTTTGCTTTGCGTCCATTTCCTAGAGAGCCACACGAACAAGCACGAGTTTAATGTAGTTTAGCATGGGTGATTTTAATCACATCCTACAAAATGTTAAGTTCAAGTGATATTTTTCAGCTAACTAACATTTTCCTATAGATGCCACAGTGTACAGACTCACATTCAAAGGTTACCTCTTTGATCCAAGTAGTGAAGCCAGAGAGCCATCCACTCATGGCAACTGTTCTGTCCATGCATATACTGACGCAAAATGACCAAAACATTTTCCTATAGATGCCACAGTGTACAGACTCACATTCAAAGGTTACCTCTTTGATCCAAGTAGTGAAGCCAGAGAGCCATCCACTCATGGCAACTGTTCTGTCCATGCATATACTGACGCAAAATGACCAAAACATTTTCCTATAGATGCCACAGTGTACAGACTCACATTCAAAGGTTACCTCTTTGATCCAAGTAGTGAAGCCAGAGAGCCATCCACTCATGGCAACTGTTCTGTCCATGCATATACTGACGCAAAATGACCAACTCAGTTTCCCTGATATATACTCATTCAAAGACTTGAACAGTTCTGTAGCTGTGGTGTTTGTTGGCAGCAAAAGTAAATGTAACATCCTAACTCACATCCTCCAGAAAACTATATCACCAAATACAAGCAATGTTGCCTTGTCAGCACTGGTAGACTTGTCAACCTGTAATACATACAATGGTGACTCATTAACCCTAACAATTATGCCTCAATATCCTCTGCTATTTCACTAATTTATCTAATTAAGGTACTAACCAAAAGAGGAAAACAAGCCACCTTCTGAACCCAAAAGTTCACAACAAACACCCTAGCAGCAGGCAGGATCAACTCTTCAATAATAGCAAAGGGCTTCTTAGTTTTAGTGAAGCAATTAGCCACTAAAAGTGATGCAATCAATATAGACACATTTGATGAAGTAGTGGTCTCAATAACTGCTCCTATACTTCATGTACATGGATTCTTTTTTTCTTTTGAAAAACCCCAAGCCTTGTCTTTTAATGCAGTGTGCTTATTCTCCAAGTAGTAAGGCAGTTTTGAAGGTTCATGGCTTCTCCGGATAACCAGTTACCACATATTATACAAAGCAGGCTTGGAGAATGTCAATCACCTGTGGCAATGAAGCTGTAATTTAAGTAACATCTTGGTATTTTCTTTTAATTGAAGCTTTCATTTTGTTGGCACTCTTAGCATCTTCTGCTGTTTCATCAGCTGTCCAATGACACCTGATTTTTACTCTTTTGACTAGGGTCAGATTGAGTGTTTACCAAAACAGAATGAGACAAGTCTTCAGTGTGAGAAAGAAATAAGGACAAAAATGGTAAGTGAAATAATGGATGGGCAATGCAAAAATTAAAGTAAGTGTCAATTTTTTAATTAAAGCCTGCCACCAGAAACAGCTGTACAGTTGAAGTATATCAACTCACTTGCCAATATAATGCCTGCCACATGATGCAGCTTGTCACTCACCCTCATACCGTAGGGTTTTGATGTGTCTTCAAGCAATTATTATTATAGTCTCTGTGCAGTCAAACCTCTCTTCTAATGTTAATCTGTGTTTGCAGCTACTCTTCAGTGCTAGCATCATCATCTCAGATCATCAGACATGACATTATTGGAGCATACAGCCCAAATCCCTTACTTGAGCAATTTAGAGTAGGTTTCATGCTCCTATGAGAATCTAATACCATTGCTGACTGAGAAGAGGTGGCACTCAGGTGGTAATTCTAGCAATGGGGAACAAATACAAATTCAACTCCTGCTATGTGGCCTAGTTCCTACTGTTGGGTACACCTACTTTAGAGATTATAAGAATTGGATGTGTTCCCAAGAAGGAAAGTAGTCCTTCCCCTCCTCCCTTCATCCATCTGTCCCTCCGTCTTTTCTTTCCTTCTTTCTTTTTTTCCTTTTGGTGGTACTAGAGATTGAACCCAGGGACTTTACACTGAGCTACATCTTCATTCTGTGTGTGTGTGTGTGTGTGTGTGTGTGTGTGTGTGTGTGTGTGTGTGTGTGTTTTGAGATAGTGTCTTGCTAGGTTGACCACAGTGGATACAAACATGTACTACTCCTGCCTCAGTTTGCTAAAGTACTGTCATTATAAGCTTGTGCTACCATACTTCACCTTTTTTTTGAGACAGCATCTCCCTTAATCATCAAATCTGGGCTTAAATTTGTGATCCTCCTGTGTCACCCTCCCACAATACTGAGATGACTGATGTGTGCAACCATGGCCAGTTCAGGAAGAGGTTTCTTGTAGTAAATGTAAAGGGGGAAACTACAGAAGAAAAGTCCAACAGTGTAAAAATTAAAACTGATCTCAAAAAGCACAAAAAATGGAAAAATATAAACAAAAAATTGGAGTATTTGCAAAGCAGACACCAGGTAAGGGATAATTTCAGTATCAAACTAGGGAATATATGTGTAACATATTAAAGCACAATTCAATTAATATATAAAAAACGCTACAAGTTGAATTTTAAAGTCACAACAGAAACACATGAACTTATCTGCAATTAGTGAAGTATTACCTCACTATTAAAAAATAGTTATTTTTATTTCCAATCAAGCAAACAGAGCTTTATTACATAAAAAATACATACCATAAAATGTACTACTTTCACCATTAAGTGTATGGTTCAGTGGGATTAAGTACATGTACAATATGCAACTATCACTACTACCCATCTCCAGAACTTTTTCACTGACCCAAATGTAAAAACTCTATATGCATTGAATTATAACTACTCCAAGACCCTGGTACACACTATTGCAATTTTTGGAGTTTGACTCTAGGTACCTCTTGTAAGTAAAATAATACAACATATATCACTTTGTGTCTAGCTTATTTCACTTAGTTCCATGTCTTCCAAGATACATCTGTGTTTTAGCATGTATCAGAACTTCATTCCTTTGAATTACATTTTATATTATGTTCATACCATATTTTATTTATCAATTAAACCACTGATGGACAATTGGGTAGCTTCTACTTTTAACATGTGTAGGATGGGGCCATGATTAATATGTCTTGCTGCTGGGCATTTTGAACCATGGGTGGTACATGCATGATTTTCCTATCAGGCATCTTTTTGTTAATTTTATTAGTAAAAAGACTGATAAAAGTGATCAGATCCATTTTTACTACCAGTGGTACAAGCCAACAGATGAAACAGTTATGCATGGCCCACCAGTGGTTCAAGCCAGTGGGAAAATGTTAATAATGCTGCTGTAGGCAAGTGCAAACATCAGCATCTTTGAGTTTCTGCTTTCAATTCTTTTAGGTATATACTCAAAAGTGAAACTGCACAATCATATGGTAATTCCATATAGTTTTTGAGAGACCAATATAACATTTTTATAGTAACTACACCATTTTACAATCCTATTGGCAAGTCAGAGGATTTAATTTTACATCCTTGCCAAAACGTTATTTTACATTTTTTAATAGTAACCATTCTAGTAAGTGTGAAGTAGATTTCATTGTAGTTTTGATTTGTCTTCTTTAATGATTCATGATACTGAATACTTTTTTATGTGATTACTGGTCCTTGGAAATATGCCTATCTAAATTCTTTCTGGTTTTTTCTTTTTTGGTATCGGAGATTGAACTCAGGCCCTTGTGCTTATGAGGCTGGCAGTGGAACCACTAAGCTAAATCCCTGGCCCATTTGTGTAATTTTTAATTGAGTAGATCTTTTGCTGTTCAGCTGTAGGAGGTTTTTGGGGTTTTTTTTTCTTTCCTCATTTCAAATAATTCATTTGTGTGGCTTTTGATTTCCTCCTCCTTGATGATGGTTTCTCTTAGAATAAAGTGTAAGTAAATAGCAACATAAAAGACAGATAAGAAATACAAAGATATATCTTTTGGAAAGGATAAGGGTACTAGGAGGTTTTTTTGTTTTTTGGTTTTTTTTACATTCTGGATATTAACCATGTAATATTTAAGACTTTGTGCTAATGTTATTTAACATTATGGTCTCTATTATGGCACCACCACAGCTGGCCATGTGAAGAAGTTTTTGATGCTGTTTGTACTCTTCTGCATTTTCACTAATTTCAGTTAATCTTTTTTACATCAACCAGAAGTTGTTGTATCTATTTTGCATGTTTTCAAGGTATCTCTGAATAAGTGTTCCCCAGCATCAGTTCTGACACTCTTACCTCACACTGATCACTTCTGCTGCTTAAATTTTCAATAGAATTTTTAATCATCAAAATTTTTATTTCATACCTATTCATAGACTCTAATTCTTTGCTAAATTGGTCATTCATGCTTTATATAATTGTGTTTATCTCAGGTATCTTTTTATTAATGTCTTCTGTAAACTGGCTGAGCAGTTTATGAAGTCAGTTATCTATTATATATTTGAGCTTGCTGCCAACCTTATTGATCAGTTTTTCTTTTTATCTCCTCTTTCCTCATTTATTTTTTATAAATTGGCTAAGGAGTATTTGATATATTCTTTCAAAGAACCAGCTCTTTAATTCATTATTCTTAGTATTGTTTTTTTGTCTCAATTTCATTAATTTCTGTAATGATTTTTAATTTCCCTTCTTGTATTAGTTTGTTAGAGTATTCTTGTTTTTGTAGGGCCGTGAGGTACTTCATGAAGTTATTTATTTGTTTTTGTGATAGGCCTTCACAGCTATGAACTTCCCTCATAGGACTGCTTTCGTTGTGTTCGATAGGTTCTGGTATGTTGTACTGGAATTTTGATTTGATTCTGGGAACTAATTTCTTGATTTCTTCTGTGACCCATTGATTATTTAAGAGTGCTTTGATTAATTTCCATGTGATTGCATAATTTCTGTGGTTTCTTCTGACATTGATTTCTATTTTCATGTGCTATGATCTAATAATATGCATGGGATAACTTTTTCTTTGCATTTTACCAAATTGTTAATGGGCTACCATGTGGTCTATTTTAGAGAAAGTTCCATGTGCTCCTGAGAAGAATGTGTGTGTTGTCATATTGGGTGGAACACTTTTGTAGATATCTACTAAGTCCATTCATTTGAAGACTTGTTCAACTCTAATATTTCTTTGTTGATTTTTTTTGTCTAGCTGATCTATTTGTGACAGTGGGTTACTGAGTTCCCTAGTCTTTTATGTCAAATAGTGTTTGTTTTATGAAGTTGGGTACACTGGTGTTTGGTGCATAAAATGACACTATGTTATCTCTTCTTGTTGAATTATTCCCAACTTAATCAAAATATAGTGATGTGCTTTGGTTTAAAGTCAACTTTGTCTGAAAAATAGGATAGCTAATCCTGATTTTTTTTTCTGGTGCCTATTGCCTAGGATGTTGTTTTCCATCCTTTGATTTTTAGTCTATGGATTTCTTTTTGCATTGTTTTCCTGTTGCTTATTCACTTTTATCCCCTTCTGCTTAACTGTTCACTCTGTAGTTGTGTTCATTCTATTAGCATTTTTGGCATTGTTGGCTTCATTATCTCTTTTTAGGATATCCTGTAATTTATTTTTATTTTTATTTTTAGTGCTGGTTTGGTGGCCATCAATTTTTTAAGTTGTGCTTTGTCATGGAAAGACCTTATTTGATCAACAGTTTTTTGTTTTGTTTTGTTATTTGAGACAGGGTCTCACTATGTAGTTGAGACTGACTTGGAACTCACTACATACCCCAGGCTGGTCTGAACTCACAGCAATCCTCCTGCCTCAGCCTCCTGAGTGCTGGGATTACTATAAAGTGTTTTTAAAAAATAACAGATGATTGGATTTTTTAAAGTATAGCATAAATATGTACAATTACTATTGAGCCTCAAATATGAAATTATTTTATTCTTTTGAAATGATACCCCATAAACATACAATTAGTAGATGACAATTTTGGAATATGAAGCTTGATTAAAGAAGTATTTCTAATGAATAAGTAAAAACAAACTATGCACATTTAGATCACAGCTAAACATGCTATTATTTGAGTTTTAAAATGACTATAGGGCTGGGGATTTAGCTCAGTGGCTCTGCTGCCTGCCTTGCAAGCATAAGGACCTGAGTTCGATCCCTGCCCCCCGCAAAATAAACAAATAAAATGACTATGAATTATATGGGATGTACACAATTGTTAGCAAAGAAGCAAAAGACATCAATTTTCATTGTGGATCAAACAACAGAACTCACAGGTAATATTTGTGTCTAACCTCTCCCAAAATATAAACTATAATTAATTTTCCTGTCATTTCATGTTTACAATATTTTTGTAAGGTAAATAAGATGGCTCCTTTTGCTTCTTTTGTATATATTTATAACGAAGATAGTGGTCAGTACTCACAAAACATGGATGAAGAATACAGCAGTTAAGGTATCTGCCTTAGATTTACACAGCTAGTCTGAATCAAAGAAAAACCAGGAACTAAGTTTGTAAATTCTGGACAAAAACTGGTACAAAATAACACGCATTACTTTTTCAAACTAAAAATGTTTTAAATTCTCCACATTCTAACTGACCATTTTATTTTTTTAACTGACCATTTTAAATGAAAATTGAATTAAATATAACAAAAATACCTTTGACAAAGTACATTAAGAACAGACTAAAAAGACAAGTAGTTCAAAAATAACATCCTAATTTTCTATTTCATTACATAAATAAAACTAGGTATTCTCAACAGGCCCAGCAAAATCAGGTTTGTTCATAACATTGAGACTGAACAAACTCTAATAAACAAATACCGCTATGTTAGGCTACATTATTAGACCATGGAAGCCTAGTAATATTTAATAATCCCTACTGTCAAGGAGATCACACTACTATATATTAGAAAGTATTTTATAGGACTACTTCTTAAAAATAATTCTTTACATTTATTCAACATTAGAAAATGAAACTCAGAAGTTCTCATGATAAAATGAAAATACAATAATAAACAGGACACTAAAAATCATTTATATGTCAATGCAATCACCACTAGATGTCACTCTGATATAAATTTCTTGGCTTCCTTTAGACTTGCTTTCATACCTTGCTGCATTTTCCTTGTAATAACATGTAAAAGCTACACTAAGCATCTCTGCATTGTAAAGTTTATATGTCTATAGTTACAGCAAAATTAGTACTTATGGAATACTTGAATTACAGTAAGATGGCCTACATTAATAAAAATTACACTGCAAGTCATAAAATTTATTTATTTATTGGTACTGGAGATCGAACTCAGGACCTTACTCTCATGAGGCAGGCAGCAGCACCACTGAGCTAAATTGCTGGCATGTCATATAAAATTTAAAGAGTAGTATTTTTTAATGTTCTAAGGAAATGAATTCATCTATATCTAGATCTATATCTATTTCTAATAGAGCCATTCTTTTTATCAACAGATGTGAGGCTATACCTAACATTGTACCTCCAGAAAAAATTTAAAGAATAAGATTTGGTATCTAAATTTGAGAAATTAACATTCACAAAGGAAACCTAAAACACAAAGAAAACATAGGATGTTTTAAAATCCATTTTCAGAGTATATACAAAATTTTACAGCACCAGATAGAGTGATTCAAGATAATTGCATTGCTAGAAATTAAGAAAGTCTTCATAGAAGAAGATATATTTATATGAGATTCTCAAAGTTCAGTAGGAGTTTTTGAAAAAGCTTAAACAAAAAAGGGCAAATCAAATAGTATAATATAGAAAATAAGGAGTCATTTAAAAGCAGATGAAGAGACTGGTGCTTGCAAAAGATTGCTTAAGCACAACTATGGAAAACAGAGGAAGAAAAAATTGACATACAGAAAATAGAGGAATTATTTTAACAACACATGAAAAAAATTAATTCCTGAACAGTAACAAATGGGGTGAAAATAAAGGAAAAATGCAAATGACAATTATGGAATTGACACAATATAGTACATCAAATGTAGCAAAAGAAGAAAAAAAAATCTATTAAGTCCCAAAAATTAAATATGCTTTCCAAAGTACTACTAGCAGAGAATAAAGAGAAAGTACATGACATAAGTCATGACTGGCATATATTTTATAATAAGATAGTAATTATAATCCAGAATAAATATAATTGGAACTGTTAAAGTATGAGGAGGTGCATATCATCACAATATATGGCTAATTAATTTAAGTCAAATATTACAATATATTTGTACATATTTTAATATTTGTTTTCTCAAACAGAATGACAACTTCACCACTCCTGCTCTATCACACTTCAGTCCAAGTCTGTTTTCACAGTGGATTATAAACCAATTTACAAAACGTGATCTTGACACATTATTCATGATTTTATGATAAAACTTTAAAATATTTCCACAAGTCTATTAGATACAATTAAAGTTCAATATTGACAAATACAATTCAGAGAAGTCACAGTTTCTTATGACCATCTCTTACAGTTTGAATGTGAAATGCCCCAACTCCAACCCAGCTGATATAGAATGCCTATTTCTCAGTTGATGGCACTGTTGGGTGGTGATAAAAACTTTTGGAGGTGAAAATAAGTCAGAAGTACGTAAGACACTAAGGGCATGCCCTCAAATAATATTTTGGAAACCAGATCCCTTCCTCTGTCTACTTTAAGGCCTGTATGAGGTGAGTAGCTCTACTTTACCACATGTTCCCTGCTACGATGCTCTGTTTTACCAGAGATCCAAATAAATGGACCCAAGTGACCACTGACTGAAACTTGAGAATGTAAGCAAACAGTAGTGAAAACTGATACATTTAGTCTTGAAATGACCAAGGGAGGTTATTCATTTAAGGAAGTAGTTCAACTGTTCAAAATATCCATGAACTTCCAGCATAGAATAATAATCTATCAACAGAAAGAATGAGTTTACTTTGAAGACAATGTTCATTCATATGATTTCAGCCACATGCAACATAATAGCAGTTAAAATGTATTTAATATTGGACCCCATTCCAGTCCCCAACCCCTATAGTACTAGAGATTGAGTCCAAGGCTTCATGTACTCTAGGCAAATACTCTTCCACTGAGTTACACCTCAACCATATTTTAACTTTATTTCCTTCATGTTTTATCGGTACATGTTTGTATTACAGAATAGTGATATTCATTTTGGAAAACTGATACATATGAGTAGCATATATTGCTCATTTTCAATCCCTTCCCCCACCACCATCCTTATCTACATCCCTTTACTTATCTACAAAAGTCTGTCTTCTATTTTCCCCATCACACCTTTATTTTATTCATTTATGTATTTAGACTTATTTAGACTTTAGGTTTTTCATATCAGAGAAAGCTTGCAACATTTAACTTTTTGAGTGTGACTTATTATGCTTAGTATGATGGTCTCAGATTATCTTACAAATGCCATGACTTTCTTCTTTCTTCATAACTGAATAATATTCCATTGTGTACGTATACCACATTTTCTTCATTCATTTCTCTGTTGACAAGCATCTAGGCTGTTTTCAGAGTTCAGCTATTGTGAATTACACTGCTAAAAGTATGAGGATGCATGTACCACTACAGTAGCCTCATTTCTTTTGGGAATATACCCAGGAGAGATAGTGCTGGGTTAAAAGGAATATCTTGTTTTCTTGAGGAGTCCCTATAATGATTTCCATACTGGATGTTGTATTTTAAATTTCCACCCACATTGTAAGACAGTTCCCTTTTCCAGCATCATTACCAGCATTCATAGTTTTTTTGTGTTCTTCAAGACTGCCATTTTTATTGGGATAAAATGTAATATCAAGGTTATTTTGATATGCATTTCCCAAATGGATAAAAATGTTTTTTATGCCCATACCATTTGTACTTCTGTAAAGAAGTTCCTATTCTGTCCACTTGCCCATTTTTTTTTAATTGGTCATTTGTTTTAGGGGAATTACTTTGAGTTCTTTAGATATTCTGGATATTAGACCTCTATGAGAATGTTAGCAAAAAAATTTTCACCCATTTTCTAAGTTGTCTTTTAAGAAGGTTGTTTCTTTTGCTATGCAGAATTTGTTTAATTTGATCTAATCCCACTCATTCATTCCTAACGTTATTTCCATTGCTTACTGAAGTTTTTATGTTCTATTCAAGAAGCCTTCATCTGTGTTCATGGCTTAAAGTGTTTCCTTTAATATTCTCTTCCAGGAATTTCAAATATTCTATTTTTATAATTAGGTTTTTGAACCATTTTGAATTTTTTTGTTACAGGATGAGTTTCAGTTTTTCAAAGTGGGTACCAATTTTCCCATCACTATTTGTTGAAAGTGGGCTTTCTCCAATGTTTTTGGCCCCCTCCTCAAAAATTAGAAGGCTATAGGTACATAGGGTTAATTCTGTGGTTTCTGTTCTAGTCTGTCGGTTTACACACTGTTTTTGTGCCAGACCATGTTGTTTTTGTTACTACAGCTTTGTAGTATAACTTGAAATAATTTGAGGATTACAGCTTTGCTCTTTAGATCAAGATTGCTTTGACTACTCTGGCTCTTTTCTGGTTCTATATGAATTTTAGGATTCTTCTTTCAAATTCTGTGAAGGATATTGGCTTTTTTCCTTTTTCCCAATAGAGGCTGTATTAAAAGAACAGATCACTAGTGGTAATATGTTCATTTTAACAGCGTTAATCCTGCCAATTCAAGAACAAGAGGTGTCTCTTCATTTCCTAATTTCCTTTTCAATTTCTTCCTTCAATGTTCTTTAATTTTTTCATTATTGGAGTCTTTTCCTTAGGTTGATTCCTAGGTATTTAATTTTTAGGTTATTCTGAATGGAATTGTGTTCTTAAATTTTTCTTAGTGGGTTCATTATTGCTGTACAGGAATGCTGTTTGAGTGTGATTTTGTGTCCTGCCACTTTGATAAATTTGTCTAACAGATCTCAAAATTTGTCTAACATCTCAAAGTCTTCTGGTGGAATTTTTTGGTCTTGTATTAAAAAATAATAGTATTTGCAAATCGGAATAATTTGACTTTTTCCTTTCATCTTTTTAACTCTTTTGCCTAATTGTCCTAGCTAAAGTTTGAAGTATAACATTGAACAGGAATGATGGGAGTGAACACCTTGTCTAGTTCTTGATTTTAAAGGAAATGTTTTCAGTTTTTTACCATTCAAGTATGACATCGGCTGTAGGTTTACATAGCTTTCATCAGTTCAAGGTAGGAACCGTCTTATTACCATTTTTATAAGGATTTTGTCATGAAGAAACACTGGATTTTTGTCAGAAACTGTTTCCACTGAGATGATTACGTGATTTTTATCCCTTTGTATTTATGTGGATTACTACACTTACTGATTCCCACATGCTGAACCATACTTTCACCCCTGGGATAAAACCAATTTGGTTAGAGTGAAAAATCATTTTAATATGTTGGTAAAATCTGTTTGCAAGAGTCCTATTGATGATTTTTGCATCTATGTTCATCAAAGATACTGACCTGCAGTTTTCTACTTTTGTTGAATGCTTATCCAGATTTGGTATTAGGGTGATACTAGTTTCACAGAATGAGTATGAAAGCATTCTTCTTTTAATTATATGGAAAAATTAGAGGTCCTTTAGTGGACTTCTCTAAATATCAGGTAAATATCCAGTGATAAATCCATCAGGTCCTGGGCTTTTGTTTGCTAGTTAGGAGTTTTTACTGCTGCATCAATTCTGATGATGACATAATGTCTTTCCATTTTTATTTGATGTTAGGAACTTTAACATTTATTATTTAATGTCCTCTGTGGCCCTCTGATCTTTCAAGGGTATATTATTCAATCTCCGTGTTTTTGAATAGTTTCTGTGATTTCTTTTGAAGTCAATATTTAGTTTCATTCCACTGCAATCCTATAGGATGCATAAGATCATTTCAATTTGTATTTACTAAGATTATCACTATCCTGGTGAATATCTTATGTCACTTAGTGTTTGTTTTATGAAATTGGCTGTGCCCAGTGTTTGGTTGCATATATGTCTGCAATGGTTGTTTCTGCTCAATGAATCGTTCCCTTTACCAACATGCCATAATCTTGCCTCTTCTGTATGTTTTGAAGTCAACCTTTATCAGATACAAGTATATCATTTTCTATCTTTTCACTTTCAGTCTGTATTATATCTTTGGGGAAGAAGTATATATCTTGTAGGCAATATATTAGATGGGTCTTGTTTTTAATCCAACCTGCCAGTTTGTGTCTTTTAACTGGAGAGTTAAGAGCATTTGCTTTATATGTCATGGTTTAGATCTAAAATACCTGCCAAAAGTCTCATATTTACGGGTGGCCTCAGGAATAAGACTATAGATTATGGGGATGTTACACTCAAAAGTGCATAGCTAATTGTGCTGTTCAGATGCAGGGATTGACTGGTCAGAAGAGGTGAGTTACTGAAGGTGTGACCTAGAAGGGTACATTCTTGACTCTGGTTCCCTCCTCCCTTCCCCCTCTGCTTCTGTATGTTATGATGTGAAAAGCCTTCCTCAGCCAGGGCCTTCTACCATGCCATGTCTGCCTTGGAGCCCTTGGAGCTGCCCGAACATGGACTGAACCAAGGGAAAATGTAAATCAAAATAAACCTCACTTCCTTTAAATTACAGGTATCAGGTATTTTGTTCCAGTGACAGGAAAACTGACTAATGGAAAAAACTGGTGCCAGGACTGAGGTTGTCACTGTGATGTTTGTTACATGACCATGTGATTTAGAAGCTTTTGGAACTGGTTTGGGGGAAGAGTTTGGAAAAGTTTGAAAACTCAGGATATAGAAGCCCTGGACTGCGGCGAACAGATTGGAGATTCTTCTGGGAGCACAGAAGGCCAGAATGCTAATGGGAATACGAACACATTCCCAGACCAGGCTTATGAGGATTCAGTTGGGAATGAGGACTCTACTGGAACTAGCCTAGATGCCAGACCTGTTATATTCTGGCAAATAACTTGTCTTCGTCTTTTTGTTTTTTTCATACCTGAACACTGTGTGTGAAGTATTTAAAAGTGATGGACTAATTAATCTGGTGGAAGAAATATCAAAGCAACCCAGTGGGTACTATTAACTGTTTTTACCCACAACTACAATGAGAATCAAAAATAAAATCCAATGTGAAAAGTTTATAGTCTCACCAGAAATAAAGAGCCTCAAAAATTGGGGACAAGAAAACAATGGTTGCTGAAAATATTAACATTAAAAACAAGAGCAAGGCACGGCGACACATGCCTGTAATCCCAGCACTTAGGTGGTTGAGGCAGGAGGATCACTGTGAATTCAAGACCAGCCTGGACTACATAGTGAGTTCCAGATCAGTCTCAACTACATAGTGAGACCCTGTCTCAAAAATAAAAACAACAACAAAAAAGACAAGTCAAGGGCCAGAGATTTGGCTCAATGGTTCCACTGCAAGGGCCCCAGTTCGATCTCTGATACTAAAAAAAAAAAAAAAAAAAAAAAAAAAAAAAAAAAAAAAAAATCAAGTACTTTGAATCAAGATGATAGGAAAGATGACTTGACCGTATTCTCAGAAATTGGTCAGAACCCACCCATCTCAGGTTTAAGGGTGGATAAGGATATGCTTCTTCAAAAGACTTGCTTTGAGAAAGAGCTCCAGGATACCCTGCTCAAACAGGGACGTATGCTCTTCCAAATTTCCCTAAGTTCAGCCATCCAGGTACTCAGAAGCCACAACCTAAAGGAACCTGGCTATTACTTGAGCTGGCAGCAGACCTTGATGTCATCCATGTAATGCTGGTTTTCAGATATGCATAATGCTAGAGTTTTAGGGTCACAGAGGCTCCAATCCAGATTTCAGAAGGCCTCAGATACCAGGCAAAAATGTGTGACAGGGTCAGTCAAGGTCCCTGGTAGGAGGCTCTGAGGGGGTGATGCATGAAGCTGTGAGAGTATATCCAAAATTACAGTGTCAATCCCAGGATATTAGTGATGCCAACCCAAGAAAGAGGTCAAGTGGGCTACAAACAGCAAGGACAAGAGGTGGGGCTAGCTACATATTTCAGAATTCACATCTTTCCACAACCTGACTCGGTGCTACAGGAGCTACAGGATTTGTTTAATATACTGGCTTTGGCCTTGCTTCTAACTGATTCCTTTCAATTCCCCTCCAGAATAGGAATGTTTACTTTGTGTCACTGTATGCTGAAAATATTTAAATGTATGCTTTTACAACTAAGAGTTTGCCTTGAATCTTAGAGAAAACATGGAAACTTGGACTCTTCAGGATTACTGAATCTATAAAGACTTTGGCTACTCTTATACATGGACTAAATACATTTTGTGTAACATGGATTTTTGGGGGTCAGGACAAAATGGTATGAGTTAGGTCTAAAATGTTAACCAAAAGCCTCATGTTCAGAATGGTTTTTGGAAGGTGATTACAGATCATGGGGTGTTTAGAGATCAGATTAGTTAGTCCACTGACGAGTTAATAGCTGACTGTGCTATTTGGTGGTGGATGGGGGCAGGGTGCATAGCCTGAAAGAGTATATTCTTGTTCCTGGCTTTTCTCTTTTCTTTCTTTCTGGCTGCCATTTGTCTAAGCAGCTTTCCTTGGCCAGGCTCTTCTGCCATGGTATTTCTGCTTTGGGGCCAGTCAACCATGGATGGAATCCACTGAAACTGTGAGCCAATATAAACCTCTGCTCTTTTAACTTGCAAATGTTGACTATTTTTCTCAGGGATAGGAAAGCTGACTAATATAAATGTTATTACTATTGAAAGTTATATGGTGATTTTTGTCATTTCAGATTTTCCTTACTTGACTCCTTTCTGATTCTCATTTAACTACTCTTCCAGCAAGCACCTCATGGTGCTGATTCTCCTATTATCTCTGTTTAGTATCTTCTGTAGTGCTGATTTCATGGTCAAGAATTTCTTTATTTTAACCTTATTATGGGAAGTCTTACATTCTCCTTCAATTTTTGAAGGACAGCATAATAACATGTAGTAATCTGGGTTTACAAGTATTTTCTTTGAAGGCTTAAAAAATTTCACTCCAAGCCCTTCTGGCCTTCAAGGTCTGTGTTGAAAAATCTCCTGCTATATTTACGGGGTTTCTCTTATAAGAGATTTAGCACTTCTCTCAAACTACTTTTAATATTCTTCCTTTGTTCTGAGTTTCTGGCAGTTTGACTATGGTTTGTTGCAGAGGTTCTTTACTAGATCTGTCTATTTTGCATTCAAATGTCTCCTCCATCTGGATATCCATCACAGTCCCCAAATTTACGAAATTCTCTGCAATTATTTCAATCAATAAATATTTTATGCCATTAGCCTATATTTAAGCACCTTATCAAATATGATTCTTATGCTTGCTGTTTCAGAGTTGTCTAGGAGCTCTTGGATAAGCTTCTCTTTCTCATTTTTTATTATTTTTACTGACTCAATCTTCTAATACATACAACTTGTATTTAGGTCCTGATATTCATTCTTCTGATTAATCTTGCCTACTGTCAGGACTTACAATTGAGTTTTTTATTTGACATACTGAACTTTTCAATACAAGGATGTCTGCTTGATTCTTTCCATAACCTCCATCTCGTTTAAGCTCATTGATTATCTTAAGGATCAACTCATTCAACTGCTTGTCTATGTTATTTCATGATCATTTTAACTGTTCAATTTTTAAAAGTCTTTGTCTGGGATTTCATTCACTCCAGTATCTGTGGAGTCAATTTTTAAGGACTATGAATTATTGGAGGCATCTTGTTGCCTTGTTTTCTCAGGATCTTTTTATTTTTCTGCTTAAGTTTGTCAATCATGTGGGATAGAATGCTCCACTATTGTGGAGATTTCTTGAGTAAATAGCTTCCTCCCTATAATATGCCCTTGGCTTTGGGTGTGAGTTCATCAAGAGAGCAACTTACTTGACCTATTCAACACATAGTGGTACGCAGGTTCAGGAACTTAGTTCCATAATTCTGGCTGCAAACCAAATTAGACAAGAACCAAATCAAATTCAATGGTTAGGTTCAATGTTGACCTTTGGGACTGATCCCAAAATGGTGAGTAGTGAGTGTCAGAAATTCAGCTCTCCCAGGACAATGTATCTAGAGTCTGGAACCAAAGTGAGTAGTGGTTACCTGGGAACCAACCACAAGGGAACTGACAGAGGAGAAGAAAATAGGATTAAATGATACATAAGAAATAGAACACACATTGGAGGACAAACTGTGCAGCACCACTGACAGCAGGTGGCCTGCCTGCAGGAAGGCAAAGTTTGCTCATGAAGACCAGAGAAATCCATCAGGACTGAAAGAATTGCCTGCAGTTGAAACCAGCAAGGAAAATATGGGACAGTGCTTCCAGAGTAGCCTTCTACAATCAAAAGTTGGTGAGTAACCTAAGTATGGGCATCCATAACTGCAGCTGTGGAGAAGAGGCTGGCAGAGACGCCAGAGTAGGGAAGGGCTGAGTTTTTGAGCCTGGGAGCCAGAGCAGCCCCTTGGCTGCTTCACAATACCAAGTTCCCAAAGTAGATGAGGGAAGGTCAGTCACAGGAGAGAGTTAGTAGTTAGAAAACAGACTGGATAAGTCCTGCTGAGTGGTAGGGGCTGGTGAACATAGACCAAGCTCCTGCAGGAAGAGGTCAGGCACAACCTGATTTACGCAGGATTAGAAGCTCACGGTGGTGTCATGCTCTCATTGTAAGCAGATTTCTACATCCAACACTGATGGAAGAGACTGCCACCTTAGACTTTCAGCATGTACAGAGACACAACATGGCTTGAGGGAGGCTCCTTAACCCTCAGCTAAAGAAAAATGCCATGGGTCCAAAACAAGAGAAAGCTTTCTTTTATTACACTTTGATTATATTATTTTTTGTCTTTTATTTTAGTTTTTTAAAAAAATTTTTTTTCTGTTTTCCTCCTTCTGTACATTTTTCCTCCACATTTTTTATTTCATTATTTTACCTTTTTGCTGGGTGTGCGTATGTATACATGCTTTTTTTCCTCTTGCTTTGTTTCTCCCAATAGTTTATAGGGGTAAGGAAATATTCCCTTCTCACTTTATATCTCTTCTACTTTTATCCATATCTCTTTGCCTGACTTCTTTCTATGTCTTATTCCTTTTCAAATTTTTTTCTTTCCCTCTTTTCACTTGTCTCCCTTTAACTTTTTCTCTTATATTAATATCAGACATAGAATCTTTTCCCATTCCCACTTCTCACTACCAATTTTGTACCCACCTTTCCCTGTTATCCCCTTCTAAATATACAACATATACTTACTTACCATTATTAGGATCCCTTGCTCCCCTCTTATCTTCTCCTTCTAATACCACAGAGCACAAGACTTAAAAAATACTTTTTTTTCTTCCCTTCTCTTCTCCCTTCTTGACACTATCCACTTCCCAAACCCCTGGGCTTTAAATGATTCTATAAAATTACTGTTGAGTGCTGTTTTTCACCATTAGAGGAGATTCAGAAATATCATTTAGTACACATTAACTATGGTCAAGACTTCGGTATTTAAGATATTTATACTATATCTGGGGATTTCTTCTCTAGGCTAAAAGGAAAATCAAAAAAGGGTCTCTTGGTATGTTATTTCTCAACTTGTTATTTCTCAGTCTGGATTCTCAACTAGCCCCGACAGATACCACCATAATGGATTAGTCGGTTACTGCTGTACCTGATTTGACTGCATAAGAATAATCCTGACTCAGAGGACAATTTCATACCCACTTCAAACCCCTGGGCTTTAAATGATTCTATAAAATTACTGTTGAGTGCTGTTTTTCACCATTAGAGGAGATTCAGAAATATCATTTAGTACACATTAACTATGGTCAAGACTTCGGTATTTAAGATATTTATACTATATCTGGGGATTTCTTCTCTAGGCTAAAAGGAAAATCAAAAAAGGGTCTCTTGGTATGTTATTTCTCAACTTGTTATTTCTCAGTCTGGATTCTCAACTAGCCCCGACAGATACCACCATAATGGATTAGTCGGTTACTGCTGTACCTGATTTGACTGCATAAGAATAATCCTGACTCAGAGGACAATTTCAGGCCAATGAACCTGTCTGCAGAATCCATCATTACACCCAGTGAAAGGGACAATAAGAGTTCCTAACCATAGAACTCAGACTGGATCAAACCCTGCACGAATGCCTGCAACCAGGATTGTAGTGGAGGGATCAGGGAGTTACTAGGGTATGAGCCCTCAACTCTCTGACAGAGGATCTACTTGGGAATCAGATAGGCAATGTCTCACTGGATATTAAATCTGTGTTCCCATCGGATATCTCATAGATTTAAGTTTCTGTATTTTTAAAAATTTATTTACTAATGTGAGGTTATGTTAAGTTCTTTTATGGTTTTATATGGTTATATGGTTTATTAGGCTGTTATTTTCATATATTTGCTATTTCACTGGCTCTAATTTAACAGGTGTCTAGGTTTGTTGCCTTGTCTCAGCTCCCTATCTAGTTTCTTTAGCTCAAACTCCCAAGATAATATTAACATATTTCTTTATTCTTTTTCCAAATATGTAAACTCCTCCACTCAAGTTCTTAAATTATACATACTTAGCTTCCTCACAGCTACGCTTATCTTCTCTAGTATTACTCCTTGATCCTCCCCATCCTAAGCCTTTGCCTTTTCAGTATCTTACTTAGCTTATTGTCCTCCCTAATAACAACTCCTGACAGCTTTTCTCAATCACAAGTAAATCTCCTTTCCTTCCATATCTCATCCTTGCTCCCACAAAATACCCTCTGAAAACTCTTAATAACCCTTTAACTCTAAAAACTCAACTAAAAAGTACTCCAATAAAATTAGACCCTGACATCAACCTTTCCTTCTAATATACCACTATTTCTTCCTTCAAACCACCTCCTTAGTGTCTAACACTCCTTATCCAACTTTTTCCCATTCTCCCCATCCTACTTGACCTACCTCACTGCAGAACAACCACAACAATAAACTGTGTAGTGTGCATAGAGAATAAACAAAGGGAATAAGTGTAACTGCACGGACTACCACACAGAAAGTGGTGTAAGATTGTACCTGTGCATGCTGTTATAACTAGAAGTAATTCTTTCGGCAAAACATGGACAGAGCTAAAATCACTTAAAGAAAATAACAAAGAATAAATACTAGCACTGGACATAGAAAACTGACAATTATTCACAAGGAGGCAACATTCTACTAAAAATTTCCATATAAGCCACTAACTCTCCACACTTCTTTAGTTCCCAACCTGTAGTAAACTCAAAAAGGAGGGAGAAAAGAGAGAGGGATATTATATAATTTTAAAAAATATTTTACACACACAAATAAACACAGATACACATAGGAGAATGGGAAAGCAAGGAAACAGAAGATCCAAACCACCTCTAGTCTCCCAAGCAGATCAAGGGGTCCTAAAGGGAGAAGAAAACAAATACCAGATAGCAGAAATCTATGAAAATGTTACAGACATAGATGAGTTCAAAGAGGAAATGAGTCAAAAGTTCACAGCAATTTCACTCAATATGCCCAAAGTGAATTTCAGGCTAACAGGTAAAAAACTGGATGAGCTAACCAAAACAGTTCAAAATTTGAAAGACAGATTCAACAAGGATATGAAATCCTCAAAAAGATGTCAAAAGAAGTACCTGAGGGCTGGGGATTTAGCTCAGTGGTTCTGCCACCTGCTTCGCAAGTGCAAGGACCAGAGTTTGATCCCCAATACCAAAAGGAAAAAAAAGAAAAGAAAGAAGTACTTGCAATAAAAAATCATACAGAATTCATACATTACGGAAATGACCAATGTGAAGACAGAATGTTGACATTGAAAACAAAATAGCGAATTACAATAAAGAGCCCAAGCCAAAACTAAAACAAGAGAACAAGAGAGGACTGACTGTCCATCCAGCAGCTACTAGATGACAAGAAGACCAAACAAACTGGATTTAGAGAAAAACTACAAGATGGCACCAAGGGATTCACTAACATGCTTACAGAAATAATAGAAGAAAATTTCCCAAATATAAGCAAATAGTTTAAAATACAAGTAAGCAACACTTACACAACACCAAACAACTATGAAGAAAAAAAGCAGCTCACCAAGGCACAGCCTTATTAAATTACCAGATATCCAGCAAAAAAAAACATTTTTTTATTTTTGAGACAGGGTCTTGCTATGTAGTATAAGTTGGCCTTGAACTCACTGTGTAGCCCAGGCTGACCTTGAACTCAAGACGATCCTCCTGCCTCAGCCTCCCAAGTGCTAGGATTATAGGCATGCAACACTACACCTGGCTGAAAAACCCAGAATTTTAAAAGCAACCAGAGAAAAACAAAAAAATCACAAACAAAAAGATAAACCAATTTAGAATCACAATAGACTGACTTCTCAACAAAAACCCTAAAGGCCAAAAGAGCTTGAGTGAAGAATTTCAAACCATAAGAGAAAATAACTTCTAATCTAGATTAACTTAGCCAGCAAAGGTACCCTTCAAGGCAGATGAAAAAGTTATTTCCATGAAAAAGACTAACTCAGAAGATAAATGAGTGCTAAACCAGTTCTAGAGAAAATATTTAAGAACACTCTCAATAGAAACAACAAATTGGACGCAGGTAAAAACAGAGGAAGGGCTGGGAGGATTTAGCTCAGTGGTGCTGCACCTGCCTCACAAGCACAAGGTTTCAAGTTTGATCCCAGGTACCAAAAACAAAACAAAACAAAACACAGAGAGAGGTCAATGGATTAACTGCAACAAAAAAACATTAAGAAGAGAAAAACAAAGGACTCACCAACAGATAAAGAAGGCAATGACAGAAAATAACCAGCACATCTGAATAATATCTCTCAATGTTAATGGCCTCAACTACCCAGTTAAAAGACATAGAATGTCAGACGGGGTCAAAAACAGAATTAAACAATCTGTTGCATTCAAGAAGCTCATCTGATCCAAAAAGATATTCAAAGACTAAAAATTAAAGCAAGGAAAACAAGATTTCATGTACCAGGACCCCTAAACCAAGCAGGGTTAGCAATTCTAAT
The DNA here is from genome assembly GCF_012274545.1 of Fukomys damarensis. NCBI lineage: Eukaryota > Metazoa > Chordata > Mammalia > Rodentia > Bathyergidae > Fukomys > Fukomys damarensis. The sequence continues at coordinate 29,526,945 of NW_022900935.1, forward strand.
AAAAGACATGGTAAATTTCAGGCCAAAATGGATTAGAAGAGACAAAGAAAGTCACTACATACTAGTTAAGGGAACAAGCCAATAAGAGGTAAATATGTATGCATGGAATACTGGAGCACCTATCTTCATAAAACAAAAGGTTCTGAAATTAAAAGGAAAATTAAACACTAAAACAATCATAATGGGCGATTTTAACAACCCGTACTTGCAAACAGGTAGATCAACTGAACAAAAAAACCAATAAAGTTTCAGAATCAAACCATACCCTGGAACATATGAACTTAATGGATACATACTGAGTATTTTACTCCTCTACAACAGACTATAAATTCTTTTAGGCAGCACATGGTACTTTTGCCAAAATAGATGACACATTATTCTATATAGTATATTCAAGTAAATAAAGAGAATAGAAATACATACTATCAGACCACTGTGCAATGAAAACAAAAATTAAGGACAAGAAATTTCAGAAAAACAATGTACTCCTAAACAACCAAAGGGTTACAGACAAAATCAAAGAAGAAATTATAAAATTTCTGGAAGTTAATGACAATGATGATACAACTCATCAAAACCTCTGGCATATAATGAAAGTAGTTCTAAGAGGAAAAAAGTTTTTACTACTGCTCACATTAGAAAAACAGAACAAGCACAAATAAGACAACCTTATGAGAAACCTTATAGTAATTGAGAAACAACAATCCAGCCCCAAACCAAACTTAAGGAAGGAAACTATAAAGAATGGAAGTCAACAAAATTGCAACTTTAAAACA
>NW_022900935.1:29527784-29554372 GCF_012274545.1 Fukomys damarensis
AAAGCAAATTAAACAAAAAAAAAAAAAAAAGTATATATATATATATATATATATACACACACACACACACATATACATACACACACATATATATATGTATGTGTGTGTGTGTATATATATATATATATATATACACATATACATACACACACACACACACACACACATATATATATATGACTCAGAGAGCTGGTTCTTTGAAAGAATAAAATAGATAAGCCCTTAACCATACTTACCAAGAGAAAGTGAGAAGGCACATCAATATGATTAGAATTGAAAAAGCTGAAATCACAACAGAATTTTTGGAAATCCACAAGATAGTAGCTACTTTAAAAAATTACATTCCAACAAATTAGCAAATTTTGAAGAAATGGACAGATTCCTAGACACATATAAACTACAAAAACTAACCCAAGAAGACATTAAGTATGCTTAACAACCCAATAACAAGCAACGAAATTGACACAGTAATAAAGAATCTACCAACTAAGAAAAGTCTAGGCCCTGATGGATTCACTGCTGAATTCTATAAAACCTTTAAAATGTTATATCACCAATTCTGCTCAAGTTCTTCAAAGAAACTGAAAGGGATAAACTGGTCCCAAACTAATTTATGGAAGCCAGTATCACCCTGACCCCACAGCAAATGAAGATCCAACTTTTTAAAAAAGAAAACAATAGGACAATCTCCTTAATGAACAGAGAAAGAAAAATCCTCAATGAAATATTAGCAAATAGAATGCAGCACATTATCAAAAAGAGCATATACCATGATTAAATAAGTTTCATCCCAGAGATGCAAGGATGGTTCTACACACATAAGTCAATAAATTTAATATATCACATAAACAGAAGCAAGGTCAAAAATCATATGACTATATCAACAGATGCAGAAAAGGCTTCTCATAAAATCCAATACCCTTTCACAATAAAAGCCAAGAAGACCATACTTGTATATGATAAAAGCTATATATGACAAACCAACAGTCAACATCTTACTACGTGGGAGAAAATTAAAAGTATTCCCCCTAAAATCAGGAGCAAAGACAAGGATGTCCACTATTACCTCTTCTATTCAACATAGTACTTGAAATATTAGCCAGCGCTATTAGGCAAGAGAAAGGAATAAAAAGGGTACATATAGGAGAGAAAGAACTCAAACTGTCATTATTTGCAGATGACATGATCCTCTATATAAAAGACCCAAAGAATACCACCAAACACTTAAAATTAATAATGAACTTCAGCAATATAGTAGGATCCAAGATTAACACAAAAAAATAGTTAACAATGCATACACCAACAATGAACAGGATGAGGACATTATGAAAATAATATCACAAGTAACTTCAAGAAAAAGGAAATATCTAGAAATTAACCTAAGTAAGTGAAATACTCTACAAAGAAAACAACAGTACTCTGAAAAAGGAGATTGAAAAGGATATCAGAAAATGAAAAGATATTCTCTGTTCCCGGATAGGCAGAATCAATATTATCAAAATGGCCATACTCCCAAAACTGCCATACACATTCAATGCAGTCCCAGTCAAAAAACCAACAGCAGGAAACTGAGAATTTAGCTCAGTGGCACAACGCCTGCCTGGTAAGCACAAGGTCCCGAGTTTGATCCCTGGAACCAAAAAAGAAAAAAAAGACCAACAGCATACTTTACAGAACTAAAGCAAACAATCCTTAAATTTATATGGAACCAGAAGAGACCAAGAATAGCAAAAGCAATTTGGGACAACAAGAGCAAAGAGGAGGCACAGCAATAACTCACTTCAAGCTATATTACAAAGCAACAATGATAAAAATGGCAGGTAAAACAAAACAAAAAACACCATGGTATTGGAACAGCAGATACACAGACCAATGGAACAAAACTGAAGATAAAGAAACTTCCCCAGACACATTCAGCTATTTAATCTTCAATAAAGGGACCAAAAGCACACATCTGAGGAAAGATAGTCTATTCAACAAGTAGTGCTGGGAAAACTGGTTATCTGTGTGCAGAGATTAAAATTGGACCCTTATCTCTCACAATATACTAAATTAAAATAAAAATGAATCAAAGATCTAAACATTTAACCTACTGGAAGATAAAAATAGGTAAAACACTTGAAAATATAGGTATAGGAAAAGATTTTCTAAACAGAACCTCAACTGCTCAAGAAATAACAGCATGAATCAAAACATAAATTTCATCATACTAAAAAGCTTTTGTGCAGCAAGAATCAAACAGTAGGGCTGGGGATTTAGCTCAATGGTACCACATCTGCCTCACAAGGACAAGATACTGAATTTGATCCCTGGCACCCCCTGCAAAAAAGAATCAATCAGTAGAATGACAAGACAGCCTATTGAATGGGGAAAAAATTGTCAGCTGCTCCTCAGACAGAGGACTAATATTTAGCATATAGAAAGTATCTTTAAAAGTTAAACCACCTAAAATTAAAGATCCAGTCAAGAAATGGGCAAGAGAAATGAACAGACACCTCACATAGGAAGAAATACAAATGGTCAACAAATATATGGAAAAAGTGCTCAACATCTCTGGCTATGAGAGAAATGCAAATTAAAACAGTGCTAACTAAGATTCCATCCTATTCCAGAAAGAATGGCAATTGTCAAGAAATCAAGTAAGAATAAATGCTAGCAAGGTTGTGGTAAAAAAAACAAACAAACAAAAAAGGAACCCTCCTGCATTGTTGCTAGAAATGTAAACTAGTACAATCATTATGGAAATTGGTAAGGAGATTTCTCAAAGAACTGAAATTAGAAACTTCATATGATCCAGTGATCTAGGCATTGTCCCTAAAGAGCTTAGGACATCATACTACAGTGATACATGTGATACATGTATACCGATATTTATAAAAGTACAACTTTTGATAGCTAAATGCTGGAAACAGCCTGTATAATATCAACAGATGATTGGATGAAACAAAGTGTTATCTGTATATAATGGAATACTACAAAGAATGACAGACTTGAGACATTTGTAGGAAAATGGATGCACTTGAAAAATATAATGTTGAGTGAAATAAACCAGACACATAAGCTTAAATACCATATGGTAACTCTTATTTGAGTGAGGCAAAGTGCAAAGAGAAAGTAATAAGGATGGAAAGAAGGGGACAAGGATACTGATCTCTTGCAATAGGGAAGTGGTCCAAGGGGGAAAATGGAAAGGGTGAGGAAGAGAAGAAAAGTACATAAGCAGAATAACAATATATCATGGACAGGAATATACTAATTTCAATCAATGTAAACATTATATGCCAAAACATGAGCTAAGATTAGTATCAATAACAATGTAAAACTGAGTTAGGAATTAGAAGAGGAGGAGGAGGAAGGGAGCATGAGGAAGAGAAAGGGGATTAAAAAGGAAGCACACTGAGGTATGCGCACATAACCATTCTCTGAGATGATTGCAAACTGCATGAACTGCAAACATAAAAAAAAAATTTTTAAGAGGTCCTTGTATTATACTTTGAACTTTCACTAAATATAGTTGAGAATTCAGAATTCAAAAAGTTAATACAAAGAGACAGAAAGCAGCACTTCTGACCCCAATGATAAGCATAAAATCCATGACTGCTTAGCCATGGCACCTAACACTAATTTTGTCATAATGAGACATAAACATGGGTGTGTCACACCCACATTTATTCTTTAAAATATTTTTGATGAATTATCAATTTTAATTTTATGAGTTTTATATTAAACAATGAGTATTTCATAGGAAAAAAAAATCACAAAAATAAAGTATTCCATTTTTAATGTTTATTGTTTATTTTTTAAAAGCATCAAAATTTTCAACAGACTTCTTTGGTGTACAAAGCCTAAAAAAGAACAAAAAAAACAAATTCCTATATGAACTACAATGAAAACACCAACAGCACTCTACAAAAAAATAAACTTTACTTCAATTATCACACCTAAGGCTGTCTTCACAAATGACAACAGCATGTTCCATACATATGTATCACTTATTCTGACAGCACATGTGTTTTTCTTTCCTGGTCTTTTTGTAGGACATACTTGACATCTCACTAGTCTTGCTGTTTTGTCAGGAGGTTCTTACTGTATTATACAATGTGTAGTTAACAGGAACACAAAATATCAATAAAATAAAGTATAAAATTCCTAATATGTATTGTGCATTTAGAATAAATATCAACATTTGCATATCAGCTGGGTACTTGCTTACAAAACCTAAGATAGTATCAGAAATAAAAACCTATGTGAACTTCAATGAAAATACCACAGAACTCTACACAAAAATAATCTTTTCTTCAATTGTCACATCAGTCTTCACACATGAAAATGGCATGTTCCATATACAAGTATGACTTACATTGATAGCATGTATGTTTTGTTTTCCTGTCCTTTCTTGTAAGGCACATTTCATATTTTTCTGGTTTTCCTGTTGTCATATAGGTCTTTGACATGCTGCACTTGCCTGATAACTTGTCAGCTCACCAGTATGCTCCACAAATTTTTTGTGTAGTTCCGTGGGAAGAAACGTTTTGTTTTTCCTCTGCTGTAAATGATTTCTTATTAGTGCTAGTTCCAATCCTCTAAGAAATTTTCCTTGTGGTATTTTTCACTTGTTACTTTCTTTGTAAACTATCAAACTATTTATGCCACACATATTTAGGATTGAGTCAAACACAATGCTTTGTGTTTCAAGTGACATCATAGTTGCTGCATAACTCATCAACATCTACTCCATCTTTGGTTTTGTTGTATAAAGTTTCCATCTCAGGTTTGTTTTGTCAAAGTTTCCCTATCGATATTTCCATTCTGGTAAAAGGTTAACATCAGTAGTAGCTGGTTGTTTTTCTTTGCCATCTGTGAGACCAATGAAAATCCTTGTGAAATCCAAATATTGTATTACATAATTCTGTTTTTGAATTGCAATGTTTCATTTAGAATTTCTGCTTTGTTCCTGCATACAATTCCTGCACTGGTCAATTAGCACTCTGTTAGCAAATGTAACTGGTAACCCTATTGGAAACTGGTAACCCAATTGTCAAATGTCATATTTCAATTAGTTTGGGAGATGAGAGCAACAAGTCTGTTCACAACATCATTCATTTTATTACTATATGAATAAGGATCTGATGGCTGAATTCCAGGATAAATTGTAAATCAAAGCATAATAAATCTTTGTATCTACAAGGGCATATATTTTTATGCCATATTTTGAACCATTGCTTTTCCATAAGTCTTTTACATTCCAACAGTTACCATGAGAAATCCCCGCTAAGTTCAGCAGATATATGAATGCTTTCAATTCAGCTAGTAAGGTGTCATAATAAATACACTTTTTAATATGGCTATTGGTGATACACAACACTTTACTTGTATTTCTGTCTTTGTATATTTCATAGCATCTTACAGCATTTCATCTGTTACAATATCCAACATTGAATGGCAGTGCTGGCATTCTGTCCAATAGGTTCACCCTGTCAAGTCCCTCACTATATTTTCAGACATAGGTCTAACATTGGATTTGATTATGATCATTTTGTAATATTCCAACTAGTCAAACACGTATGCACACTGCTGTTTTCTTTATCATCTGAATAAAGGAGCTCTGCATTCCCTGTGTCTGTATCAGTCAATTCTTGCTCCATTTCACTGTCACAGGAACTTTGGCTCACATTTGCCAGGGTCAAAGTCATCATAATCATTACACACCCATGCTACTCTTCTGTTAAGAAAACAAGTATTTCACCATAATGGATCATCTTCATCATCCATGCATGAATAATCTGATGATTCACTTTTGACCTCCTCCAAAATTTGCAAATCTAGTTTTTCATATGCAATTGTACTGAACTGGGCTACTTCTACCAGAAAAATAAAAAGAAAACTTTTTTAAAAACAAACCCTAGAGTGGTATGGGTATATTACACACTCTATGATATTAAGGTAAACATACACAAAACTCAGGTGGAGCATGACATGGGTTCAAATTCAGGTTTGCCACTTTTGTGCACGTGCACACACCTTGCCATTCATTATACTAAATGGGTAAAAAGATTGCTTCCTGTACCCCTCAAGAAAAGGAACTGAGATGCACAATCAGCTATTATGCTAAAGTAAAAAATTTACACTAGAAAAGAGAAGGGGTTTTTTGTTTTCTTTTGAGAGATGGATTTTTGAAACCTGTGTTATGCTTTGTAGGATCATAGCCTAAATGAATTTCCCAAATTTAAAAAATCAATAGTGAACAATTTATTTCTCAAAGCACAAAAAAAGGAAATATAGTATTTTCACCTACTTATTCAACAGGAATAGCTTTATGACACAATATTTTACAAGAATCTGGAAGAAATTCTTCTAAAAGCACAAATTACAAGTCTTTCATCCCTCTATAATATTTTATACATAAATTAACTTGATGTGATTCTTAAGTGGACAAACAATACTGACAGTTATATTACAAAGACAACAGAAAATAAACAGATGACCTAGAAATTAAAACTTATGTGGATCAATCACTTATAATTTTTTATTTTTTGGTACCAGGGATCAAAATCACTTATAAAATTTTAATTCTAAATGTTTTAAAAGTATGAGCCCTCAGAGGTTATAAAAAATTCTTTAAGTCTTGTGTTCTGATACAAATGCAAGATGAAAACAAATTAACAATAAGCAAAGACCTAGTAGTGATGTATGTGAAATGTGCAATCACTTTTTTTTGGTACTGGGGCTCAAACTCGGGACCTTGAGTTTGCGAGGCAGGCGGTAGAACCACTGAGCTAAATTCCCAGCCCATGCAATCACTATTTTTAATTGTTATTTTTTATTAGTATAGGTTTGCTATTTTTAACAATTACATTCATCATGCGAGGCTAATACATGAATAATATATCTTGGTTCTTTTTACACTATACATCTTGGTTCTATTCCACTCTCTACCTCCCTCCCTCCCCCCATCTCCTAGTCCCCTTGTAATCAATCACTTTTTAGAAAATGGGTATGTTCCAGACTCATACAGGAAAGGTGATATATAAACTGTTGGTTAGAGAGGACACTGCTCATCTGGAGTATACATCTTCAAAATGAGGAAAGTATGAACAAAAATTGGACTTTACTATGCTTAGTTTTTTTTTTTTTTTTGGTGGTACTAGGGATCGAACACAGGACCTTGCACTTGCAAGACATGTGTGGTGCCACTAAGCTAAATCCCCAGCCCCTGTTTAGACTCTTCATTGTCTAATAAAATTGTTTTCTAGTGTCCCTTCACTGACTATTCCTTTACCTAATCTATGTAATTATTTTATCAAATAAAATAATGTATTGATGTAAAAATTAAAATAGGTCTACCAGAAAAAATAAATGTTGACCTTATGGGGAAATCTGATTTGGCTCTCATCCAATTCAGTTTGTGATCAGAATTGTGGGAAGATTTAAGTTCATGAACTGACATAGCACTGTATGAGGTACAATCTCTAGCACTGAACTGCAAGGACAGAACAACTATCAACATTCAAATAAATCAATACATAATTTAAAGCTTGTTTTAGAAGTCCTCTACTAGTTCATTAACCCAGGAAGACAAATAAAGGTAATAATGTAGGTTTTGATGCTAATTTTTGGTTTTTTTTGGAGACAGGGTCTCACCATGTAGTTTAGGCTGGCCTTGAAATATGTGACCCAGGCTAACTTTGAATTTAACAATAATCTTCCTGCCTCAGCCTCCTGAGTGCTGAGATTATTGATGTGTGCCACCATACCCAGCTTCAGTGATAATATTTTTTATATCAGGAAAGAAGAGAAGGCTTGGGAGGTTATGTGAGAAGAAACAAAAAAGAAAAGAAAATATCAATGGAGAGTGAGAGAAAATATAGTGGAAATAAATCCAGTTAGCAAACGAGCAGAAATAAAATTAGAAGACTCTTGGTGATAAGGAACCTAACAAAAAAAAGTAAGAATATAAATGCAAAAGCAATAATTAACTTATAAGGCCAGGAATTTTGCTCAGTGGCACCATGCCTGCCTCACAAGCGCAAGGTCCTGAGTTTGATCCCTGGTATAAGAGATAAAAAATTAATTAACTAACTTGTACACATTTATGTGTACACAAATGTCATACACACTCTAAAAGATCTACCCCCAAAAAAACAAGTTTTTTGTTTTTGGGGGTTTTTTTGGTACCGGGGATTGAACTCAGGACCTTGTACTTACAAGGCAGGCAGCCACACCACTGAGCTAAATCCCTGGCCCCCAAAAAAGGGTTTTAATATTAAAATTTATATGCAAGAAAAGAGATGAGAGATTTGAGCTCTGTGCGCGGAGAAATAGGAAAGAGGAAGAGGAGAAGGATGGGGGAGGAGAGAAGGAGGAGACAGAAAAAGTGGGGGAGGGAGAAGAGGAGAAGGAGGGAGGGAAAGAGATAGGCAGGAAATATAAATGGGAAGTAACAGAAGAGGCTGAATCCAATTAAAGAACTAAGAGAAACACAAACTTAGCCAACATATGAAACAAGCTTTGGTGTTGGAGAACATTTTATGACATGGTAAGTAAGGTACTATAAAAGTAAAAGCAATAGTTAGCACTCTTGAGCACTTACAAACACATATATGCCCCCTATCACACAAAACAAAACAGATCCAATACTCCTCTTCAGATGTGGTAGTATCTAAACTAGAGTTTGAACTAGTCCAGAGTTCTCCTCTGCCTTTGTCTAAATAGGAGATGATATACAGAGAATATGGGAGGCAGATCTCTTCCCTTTTGTGGTTGAAGATGGGAATTTTGGTAGGTTATCCAGTGGCTGAATTAAATCTCAACTACTGAGTTAAACTCCTCCATGTCTGGGAATAAGCTGGCCAAAGAATCCAGACTGTCTACTAAATCTGTCACTTTCCTAGTTTGTGGGCAAGTCCAGAGAGTCAGTGAAACTTCCATTAAGTTTCCAGATTCTGTTTTTGAGGTATGGCTGGCAAGTGTCTATGGGCTGCTGGGTATTCTGAGTTCCTCTAAGCAGATCAGACCAGGGATGGGTGCACAGTGTTTGTGTTAAAGGCTCCTGGTTCCCTCAAAGGATACCCTCAGACTCAAGCACCCTTCCCACCACAAAACCTCATGGAGCTGAACTCACTGCCAGCCACTACATTCCCACTAGTGCTGTTTCCCGCTATTCACTTGTCCCTCTCTGATGCTCCAAGCCCAGAGTTCAGTCCCCATGAGCCAGGGGAGAGGCTCTCTCTCCGATCTCATGATTTTTCTTTTATTGTGTCAAAATCACACTTTCCTGGTAGTTAACTCTCAGAACTACAGCTCTGGGGGATTTTCTGCACCTATGCAAGATGAGTTACCCAAAATGCCTTCCCATCCCACTTTAGCACAAGTCAGTTTTCTGCTTGTTCCAGTGAGGGAGAGCTTTTAAGGTGACTTCTCAACCCAACCTTGTCTAAATCTGGGTGCAGACAAACCTGGATTTTTCCAGATCTGACTCTATGGGTCATTGTAAGACAATCTTATAAATTCTTATATATTTGTATACCATGTATTATATCTGTTTCTCTAGTAAACACTGGCTGACATAGATTTGTATCTCACACATACTTCTAACTGTGCTAGTTATACAAAAGAGTGAAATGAAACTGAAGCTACAGGCATTCCAGCCTTCACCAGCTCACTGGTCAAGTGAGCCTATATTACTAATGAAGCAATTTCATAAAATATATTCATGTACCACACAGTGACATCTCAGTAAAGAATGAACTGCATGTACAGTGACCGATCCTAGAATTATATTGCCTGGTAACACTGTAGTCACCTTACTGTAGGTATGTACATCTATGATGCCCAACAATGCATAATGCATCTCACCATTATTTGACACGATTATCATAAACCCAGAGACAGATTCTTTAATTGTGTTTAGCCAACAGTTTGTTTGTTTAGTAACAAAGAGGATATGTTCTAGTCAGAAAAAAATAATTATACTATACAACAATAAGTACCATAAAAAAAGACAATCAATAATGCAAAGGAAAATTGAGGAAAGGGGCAATGTTAACAAGATGGCAGAAGAGGAAGCTCCAGATCCTCTGTCCTATCGAGATATCAGTCCTACAAGGAAACACAGACCAGTTCCCTTTGTGAGAAATCTAGAAAATAGTTAAAAGATTCAAACACTCTAGGTTAAGCAAGAAACCATCGTTAGCCAAACCCACAGCATGATTTCTCCCATTAGTTCAGAGAAACTCCTAGCTCCTAAATTCTCCCTGGAGAAAGAAAGAAAAGATTGAAACATATACTCAGTGTTCAGACCTTTTAAGAGCTGTCAGGGAAATGGCTTCTGTCATGTTTGAATTTAAGCACTGACAGAATGAAAGCACTCAGCTGGGAGCCACTAAGAACAAAGATGATGGATTGAAATAACATATACTCATTCATCACGATCCCTAATACCACTCCTGAAGAGGGAAAATCTTGGGACATTCATCCAACCAAGATTGTTAAGATGGTGCCTAAGGCACTGATGGCTGTCTCATCTGTTTTGAGCACTGAAAGGACTCAACACATTCTGGTTACCTACCTAGGGGCTGCTGAGAACAAAAGCTAAGAAGCTTGCTGCTGCTGCTGCTGTTGCTGCTACTGCTGCTGTTGCTGCTGCTGCAGAAAGCCTGGAATATATGAAACAGAGGACAATACAGGTTGTCAGCCTTACCCTTGGGGGAGAGTAGAGTATGCATCCAAGATTCCACCTTTTAGGGATACTGCCTAAGGGACTAGTTTCTCAACTGCTCAAATCAGAGTACTGGTAGGTCACAGCACACAATACTCTAGAACTCTTAAGGCTGACACCCGAGGGAGCAAGAGATCACATGTTCCTAAAAGACTACTGAAATCCTTCAATTTGAGAATTTACCTACATAAATCAAAAGACAGATTCATGAAAGAAGTATGAAAAGCCCTAGAATCTCCAATTGGGGTGACTGGCAAAGGATTTTTCCTGAATAAACCTAGTTCATAGAGTCTGAAACAGGTAGCTAATTTTTTAAAATGTGGTCCCAAAGGTTCCACAACACACAAAGAGAAAGGGAAACAGCAAAACCAAAGGAGCAAACTAAGTCTCCAGAAACAAATGCAAAGGAAATGGAAGGATATAAAATTATCTGAAAAATAATTCAAATAGCTATACTAAAGGTGCTCAATGAGCTAAAAGATGAATTTCAAAAGTAAGAATATCAAGAGGTAGAAATTGTAAACAAAACAGAATATGAAAAAACAAAAATTAATGAAATTTTAGAGGTGAAATTGAAAAATTCACTAGAGGTAATCAACAGCAGACCTGATATAGCAAAACAAAAAGTTTATCAACTTGAAAACAGGTTATATGAAATTATCCAGACAGAAGAGGAAAAAGACAGTGAAAAGAATTAAGGAATCCTAAAAGAATTATGCGGACCAATTCACTCATTATAAAAGTCCAAACTAATAGAAAGGGACAGAAAGTTTACTTGAAGTAATAATGGACCAAAACTTCCCAAATCTGGGAAACAAAATGAACATCCAGATTTAAGAACCCCAAAGTACTTCACTAGAATAAGTCCAAAGAAGCCGATACAGAAACACATTTTAATCAAACTGCCAGAAGTCGAAAACAAAGACAGAATTTTGAAAGCACCCAGAGAAAAGTAACACAGGTGCAAAGGAACCTTAAAAACACTGTGAAGATTTCTCAGCATAAACCTTATATACTAGAAGAGAGTAGAATGATATATTCCACTATGAAATATAGCTTAGTAACAAAGGAAAATAATGACAAAGAAGTTACAAGACATACAGAAAATGAGCTGGCAGTAGTAAAGAACAAAAAACTACTAACCAAGAAATTTTATCTGAAAAAAACTGTCTTCCAAAAAGCAAACAAATAAAAGCTTTCTCAAATATAAGAGTGTTCAGCACCACTAGACCTGCCCTAAAAGAAATGCTAATGGGAATAGATCAAGTCAAACAAGGATTCAAGAAAGCAACATAGAAGTATAAAGTTCCCTGGTAAAAACAAGTGTATACACAAAGAAGAATACTGTAGCACTGTAAATCTAAGGGAAAATTATATTAAAATAGAAATCCATACAACTTCTGGTTCTACAATGAAATTGAATCAAAAAAGCTAAAACAAATATGAATTCAACATAGTTAAGTTACATACAGCAATTTGACAGTTTGTCCAGAAATGGCAGAAACATACTTTTAGTTTCCTTTAAAAGGATATTATTTTTCCAACTAGCAGACGGTAAGCATGATAGAAATATGTCTCATGTCTGATTTCTATGTGTTGGTTTTAAATGTGTCAGGTAATGCCAATGCAATAAGTATTGAGAAGTACAGGTTTTAAGAGGTAATTAAGCAATGAGGATTCTGGCCTCAGAAATAAGATTAGGTGCCCTTATTAATGTACTTGACAAAGAAAGTTAATTCCTTTCACTATTCCACCTTCTTCCATGTAAAGATATAGCATTCCTTCCCTCTAGAGAATGCAATATCACGATGCCATTTTGGAAACAGAGAGCAGCCATCACCAGACATGGAACACAAAAGTGCCTTGTCCTTTCATTTCCCAACCTCCAGAAATGTAAGAAAATAAATTTCTGTTCTTTATAAACGGCTAGATTCTATTATAACAGCACAAAACTGGCCTAAACTACATATTATGGAAGATAATTAATTTTAGTTGTAAAGCTTGTATGCAATGTGCTCAATTATTACGTTGTATTTTTAAGCTCCTAGATGTTTGATTTGCACCTGTCTTAAAACAGAATCATAAACTATTACATATATGTGGCAAGTAAAATTATTCTTTTCTTTTCTTTTCTTTCTTTCTTTTTTTCTTTTTGGTACCGAACTCAGGACCTTGCACTTGCAAGGCAGGCGGCAGAACCACTGAGCTATATCTCTGGCATGAAAAATTATTCTTGAATATACCTAAATAGCAACACAGAATTTACAATTACAACACAATAATCTGTATGGGAAAGTATGCTTCAATCTACTTGTTTTCTCCTTCCTGTTAGCAATCAACTCAAAACAAAATAATATAAGGTAAATGTTTACCTAATGAATTATTCATTTGTGAAGTCTTTACAGTAGAGAAATCCTTACCAACAGTACAGCTGTCTTCAAGTACCACATCAACATTTCTGTCTCTGTACTCAACCCTGAAGTCCAGCATCCGAGGTTGCCTTTCTACAATCTGCCTGGATGGCAGTACAGGTCGAAATGCTGAAGAGGAGGAAGGAGTAGGAGCTGGAGCTGAGTGACTTGCTGGATCAAATGCAGGTCCTGGTATGGTCTCACCTCCATAGTCACTAAAATGTTGACATAAAAGAAGGATTATCATCAACCAAATCATTATAAAATACCTTTGATGACCCTCTTCATCCTTGGCCCATGTATTCTTCCTAGCAAATTTACAAACCCATGTGTGAAGGCCAAACTTAACCTCTGCTTCTTCCAATACGTCTTTTCCAGTGACTGAAGGCAACATTATTCTCCTTCCCACTGTTGTTATTTTATGTTAACAGTTAAGTGGAATCAGTTAGCATTCATTAGATTTTTGCCTTGTGTTATGTTGTAAAACATTTAAAACTTTGGATTAAAAAATGACTTCTTCAGTCATTCTGAGCCATTATTTGACTCATTACTGTTACTTTCCAGACTTTATTGCTCTTAAACTTTAATTCTACTTATCTCATTCCTGATCTTAAGAGACTTTTTTCTAGTTAACCAAAAAAAAAAAAGCCACCATGAGGAATTCCCCTAATCTTCTTAACATCGAATCCACAAACTAACTTACATATGTACTCTCCTTTCTTCCTATAAAATAGAATGGACATTATTTTGTCTTTGTATGCAAAATCTAAAATCATTATCTTCAACTAGGGATTATCCTTCTTTTCCTTTCCAGCATCTTTGACAACTCCTCTGGCATCTTTTGAATAACACTGAAACATGTTCTAACATTTGCCTTCTTAAAACACAAAAATGAAATCTTGGCTCTGCCCACTTAATAGCTGTCTCATTTGTAAAATGGGAAAAGTTATATTTGCACAATGCCTGGTACCTGGTAAGATCTCAAACTCAGTATGTCTAAAGCTTAATTCATTAATGTTTCTCATCTAGATCCTAATCCATTACTCCTAATATCAGGAACCCAAGCCTCCTCTCTCTACCCCCACATCTAATAAATCCTTACTACTATATATCTTTTGAAGACATCATCTTCCTCTACCCTCTGTAGCTGCCATTCTAACATCCCTAAAAATCACCTCTTATATAAACTAATGGAAAATAGTTTGCATTGTAATCCCAACCAATCTTTTAACATATTCTCTTGCCTCCTTGCACTCTATATCCTTCCTACAGAAAAATTAAAGATATAAATGTCTTCATATCATTTTCTTCCTCTATCATCTCCCACTGCTCTTTTGATAAAATGGCCTATGAGGCCCTGTATGATCAGAATTCAATCTACCCTCCCATCCTGGTCTTATACCATAGTAGCTACATCTCTCTCTGTGCTAATAGATATGACAGCCTTCATTTCATCTCTCATCTTGACTCTTTTCTTTTCATGGGATACACAGGCAATTCCTTCAAAGAATATTCTTTTCCTCCCTCAACTCATCCTCACTTCCATCTTCCTTGTGGCTAATTATACTTAGCCTTCATACTTCAGGTTGACTATTTTTCAGCTAAGAACATATTTTGCTACCAGAGACTAGGCTTACTTCCCCATCACTATCTATAAAATTAAATGTATCATCATTAGATATTTATGTCTCCACAGAATACATCTCTTAATTGTGCTTTTAATGGCTGTATCCTCTGTCCTGAGCTCCACATTTTGCATATAGAAGACACTCAAATATTAATTGCCAAATTATTGCTAAACTAATAAAGAAATAATTACCTACAACAAATCTCCCTAGCTTAATCTGTCATATGTATTATAACCTTTTCCCCCCCTCAGAAAAGGAAAGGAAATAGGAAGGAACATAAGGAGCATTTTAGTTGCAACATCATTTTGCTTTTATCTTCCACCACTACCAGAACTCAAGACCAGCTCTAAAACATCTACTTACTCTGAATTTAAGGAAAAACAATGAAGAACCTACATAGAAATAATCATAACCAATATATGTCCAAGTCAATTGTTCGTACAATTAAATTAGAGAAAAATCTCTAATGTTTGCTGCAACTTCTTAAAACCTAAGAAAATAGTCTGTTAGTAAAGAGATCACTGTCGTATTATTACTTTACTCCAAATACATACTTTTATATAATCTATTATGTGGTACTGAGGCTGAGAATCTCCAAAACTTCATTTTCCTTTACAAAATGATTTCTCAACTTCTGCTGACAGGGGTTATAACACAGAGATTAACAGGAAGGTAGGCAAGGCTCTCTTCTTCCTGTCTGCATGCATTTTCATCAGCATTACTTATAGGTTCCAGGCCTCTGCCTGCCTTTTTCTTCTTCCTCCTCTTCCTCCCCCTCATTCTCCCTCTCCTGTTCTTTTGGTATTCTTATAATCAGCTTCTTGATATTTCCTCAGACACTAGGCACAACTGAACAATGTGTATTCACACGTCTGATCCCCAGCTTCATGGGTCCTCTCTGAGCTTCAGTTTTGCTAATCCCACTGTTACTTAAAACTAAGTGACAACTTCTTGCAGCAGTTATTAGAGCCAAGATTTCCTCAGTTTTAACTTTTTGATTATTTAACCAATCCTATATTAAATTTTAATTACTGAAATACCTAGAGTAGTTTAACTTTCCTGACTAGATCCTGACATTCTAAAGAAGTCCCAGGAAACATTTCCAAAGACCAGATTCAATAACTGGCCTGATTATGTCCTTGACTTTTAGTTCCTTGCTAGCTCCTTCATAACAGATAATAGGATACCAGTGATCCACGCCATGCCTTGACATAATTATTAACTAAATTATCATGTGGTTAATTTTGACGACATACCTATTGAAAGAAGGGCCTGAGATGACCACATGATGGATTGACTTGATTATTATGATGATAAAAATGGCAAGGACTAAAGAATGGCTTCTTGACTCAAATGAGGAGTTTACAGAAGAAAATGACATACAAAGTCACGATACCAAGGCTGCAAAGTTTTGGGTACAAAAAAAAAAAAGTTTATTTCTTCTAACAACATATGTGACCACCACAATGAGGTTAATATTACAGACCGCAGAACTATAGAGGAAGTTGAATAAACAGTGCTATGTCTCTTTTCTGAAAGTTAAGGTACTAATTTGGAAGGAGTGAGAACCTAAGAGATAAAATACCCTGAATGGACTCAGATGAAAGTTAGAATTCCGAACCCCAAGAATCTCTATGAGCCTTTTATAAACAGAAACTGTTCCTCCTTCCCACAACTGAAAAGGCTAGCCTCTGCTTGTTTCAAAACTTTTAATACTCTTATTTAGGACAGCTGCCTTGAAAGGAGATGCTTATGCTCATATCTACCCACTCCATTCCTACTGCCTCTAAAATCAGATTTAGGTGTGCACTGAAAGAACGAGTACAGGGCCTGACCAAGAAGAGATTATAAATAAAAACAATTATAACATTTTGATAAATTATAGCAAGTAAATTCTTAAAAACAGATCTAGAAATACACTTCAAGTGTGTTTGAACAGAAGAGTTCTGACTGGACAAAATACAATGTTAAAGCATCTTTAAGTACCTTTAATAGCTGGCTAAATAAAACTTAAGTATCAAAAGTCTACACTTATTAAGGATGAGATATCTGAACTCACCTAGCATAATAGAAGAAATCTAAATGTTTAAAGAAACATGAAGTCTGGAATGGATTTACTATATGTAACTTGAATATACACACACCCTCCTGTGGCATCATCCATGAGGTCATGGAGGACAGTACATTAAAGCATTAATTCATTTGTAAAGGAATCTACGTTCTTGAAAAACTCTAATAGTGGCTGTTTCTGGGAAATGACACCACTAAGGCTTCCAAACAATCATGAGGAGAACTCAGAATGGCAGAAATCAAATGGCAAAATTCAGTAAAAGGATTGAGCATTAATACTAAATTAATGGGCTGGGGATTTAGCTCAGTGATTCTGCCACCTGCCTTGAAAGCACAAGGACCTGAGTTCGATCCATGCTACAGAAAAAAAAAAAAAAAAAACTACATTAATGGACAAAAGCAGCAAGCAATCAGAAGATTCTAACTTGCACTTCTTTAGAAGTGTTTAACTGAATATGGTACTTCTAAGGAACAAAATTAAAGGCCAGTCCATTAAAATATTACTTGGATCTATAATAGTAGAACCTTAAATCTGGCAGCCTAACTTCAGTAACCACAATGGAGAGTCACATTCACCTCAGTGTTTCCCAACACGTTTCACAGATATTAAAACCACTGGAGGGCTGGGGATTTAGCTCAGTAGTGCCACCACCTGCCTCGCAAGTGTAAGGTCCAGAGTTCAATCCCTGGAACCAAAAGAAAACAAACAAAAAAACCCTGGGGTAAATGGGCAATCTGGTCCACCATAAAAAAACAATACAACAGAGTCATATATATACATATATGTAATTTTTCTTCTAAGAAATCTTATCTGTTACTACCCTGTGTACTGATAAAAGGAAAATATCCAGATTTTTAGGGAAATCTTACATTCTAAATCTGAAAGTATGCTAATGCCTTTGGATTTTACAAAAGTGTAAGATTACAGCATAAAAATGAAGCTTTGATCCAGATTAATTCACTGAAGGTTCTTACAGTCAACCTACCCTGCCATTACTCTCCCAGGCCCTGAATGTAAGACAGAAAAAGACAATCAGTGACTGGTAGAGATCCTATACTATACTCGTTTCCTAGTCCATGAAGTTAGTGTTAATTACAAATGATCTTGCACAATTTTTTATTATTGAACTAATTTGCAAGCACTACAACAAGCATTTTGCTTTCATCAAACACAGTATACCTTCACTTTTTTCTTAAAGATTATGCCAACTCTCATGCTGTCACAACATCCTTGTCTGGAGAGATCCTGATCACATAGATGTTCCCAGAGCAACACAACATTGATAATGCTGAGGACTAAAACTAAGGAACAGAAGTGGCAAGTACTTGGATGCTTTAATATGACAAATTCATGCTAGAGATTAGCATATATACAAACCACAAAAAATGCAGGTTCTTCCACCCTGATAAAATTTTGGAGGTCCAGTAATAGAAACCATGCCAGGGCAAAAAGTCTATTGTTATGCCTTGCATTTCCCATCAATAATGAAAAGACAGCTAAGTCAACAAAGGAAGAAAAAATTTTACACTGGCAACAGAAAAATTAGATATGTATAACCTAATTGTATTTAATATGTATAATTGGTTGGCACCAATCAAAATTAGACTGCTAAAGCATTATGGCCTCAAAGGTATGTCTGAAAAATAGTAGTGAAACAAAAGCCTCCTGGTAGAGAAGTTAAAGTTTCACCATAGGGTGACCATGTCATTTAGAAGAAGAGATATGCTAAGGTGTAAATTTTCATTGAATCATGAGCAATAGTTAATGGCTTGATCAGCAGATAAAAACTTATAATTAGAAAACTGGGTGAAAGTCTGGGGAAGACATACAGAAATGAATCTTTTAAAATGGACACAGAATATGAATATATTTGTTTCTTAGGTGACTGCTCCCTATAAACTACCCATGGGGGGGGAGAATTCATTAAACAAGAAAACAGTAATGTGGAAGTTGAATTATAAGAGACTGGTGAGAAGACTCTATGAAGAAATCTATTTCAGAATTAAACTTCAACTAATGGAAATATTTTTATCCTTACTCAGCTCTTCTCCACAAGCTACTCAGGCCCTTGGAAGGCAATTAACAAAAGCAAAGTAAACAGGAATGGTCCACTTGTTTATTTTAATTTTTTAAAGTCCATTCATGACAAAATCTTTGGTTAACTGCCGCAAAAAAACCCATATTTATTTGAGAAGCAAACTTGTGAATCAACTCAGACTTTTTAAATGGTTATTTTTCTAAACCAAAAAACTTGAACATTTATATATAAAAAGCACAATAATCAAGGTCAAATCTCTTGTTCTTAATAAACAATGGATGAGGAACATACTATACATGTTTTTCGGCCTTAAACAAGTTGATAATTACTATCTAGTGAATGTCTCAAGTTATATTATTAATTTATAAAGTTTATTTTTAAAAACATAGCATCTCTTACCTAGAAGTAATTTACTACTACAGTACTTCCTTTCTAAAAAGTAACAGCCCCTCCAAAAAAGTATCATATAAGTATCTGTACAATATGTTGAATAAAAAAGTTAAGGAATAATAAATATACATGCACACATCTGATGTTTATTTATGACTGAATGATTTGCATTTATGACTGCATAAGCTACACATGTTATACATATATTATATGAGCAGCATACTGTCAAATGAAATAAGCCTTGGGGGAAGGGCTAAAAGACATGCCTATATTCCTGAATACATCATTATCATCATATTTATCATGAGTCACTGTATCATGCTTTATTATATCTACCTGTAAAATTAGGGATAATAATGTCTGCTTTTACTAGCTTACAACTAAAAGCAAAATTGTGGGAGAAAGTCATATATATGAGAGGCAGAGAGCTAGATTCAACATTTTTACCTATATACATGACTTGCTCACAGATATACAGAACTGGCATGACTTTTCAGAGGAGAAAACCCACAACTCACAACCTTCTACTACTCTTGTGATAGGGGGCAAGTGTATGTAAATTCAGTTTTCTCATCTGAGAGAT
This sequence comes from Fukomys damarensis, assembly GCF_012274545.1. NCBI lineage: Eukaryota > Metazoa > Chordata > Mammalia > Rodentia > Bathyergidae > Fukomys > Fukomys damarensis. Next base: position 29,547,623 of record NW_022900935.1, read on the forward strand.
ACATACATTTACCCTTTAAGGGTTGTAATGAGCATTAAATGAAGGAAAATGGCAGCTGTTTAAGCATTAAAAAAAAATGTTAGTTTCTTTCCTTGGACTTTTGGATACATTAAAAATCATAGCCCTATTTTTGAATTCACATAAAAATCTGATTTCAAGAAAAGCTATAAAGCAGAGATATTTCTGCCTCCTCCTCCTCCACAAAAATTTATGTTAATAACTACCTCCTTTAGAAAGCACATAACTAGTGCAACTTTTTATAATCTCTAGCTAAAAGAAGTATTAACATATCTATCAATGCTGAGGTTAATTACTGCCTATCAAAAAGTTCAATATCCTATGAGAATATTACATAACATAGTATTTTCTTTATAGTATTTGGGATCTCCCTTCTTTGTTAAGGTATGGACTAACAAATTAAGAATCAGTTATATATGCAGAGTATATATTTGACATTATTATAAAAAAAAAACCTAACCTAGGGCCGAGGATTTAGCTCAGCGGTTCGGTGGCCTGCCTCGCAAGGGCAAGGACCTGAGTTCGATCCCCGGTACCAAAAAAAAAAAAAACACCTAATTTACAAAACAATGATCTTTTTAAGTGTCTGCATATACCATTCCCAGCACCGCATCTCTCCTTTCAGTATTAAATCTATCAATGAGTGCAAGGGTCCTTCTTTTATTTTCCTCTGGCCAGTGGACACAAAAGAAGAACTTTCAGTTATGTCAAATTCACAGTGATTTCAAAGCTAATGAATATAGGAAGGAAACAGTTGAAGAAACTTACTTGATATAACTGGTTCTGCTACACAGATATGACTCATTCCTCTAATTTAAAAGAAGCAAATAAAATCAATGTAAACCCACTCTGTTCAAATTTAAACTCAAAACAGTACAGTGACTACAGTGTCAGAAAACAATTACTGGTTTCTAGTCATAAAATCTATTAAAGCAAAAAGCATCATCGTAACAGAAGAGATGGAAAGTTTCAAGGGGAAAGGGAATTTCTACAGTTCACTAAAAGAAAAATGCTATCCTTGTAAGATGTATCCAATGTGTACTCATGACCCATTAGCCAAATCCAAAGAGTTTACCACAACAAAAATTCTGGCACAAAAGGAGTGGTAATAACACTTAAGAATATAATAACACATGAAAATGGTGACACATTTAGCAATCTGAAACTTTCTAAAACAAAAATTTTTAAATGAGTGTGAAGGAAGTTCTTATAATCATCTGGTTTGCTTTCTAGACAAGGGCTTCAATATAACTGAGTGTTTTTGAACAAAAAACAAAACAAAACAAAAAAAAGGCTAGTGCAGACTTTGGAAATCAGCTACATTTACTCTGAATGAAACTCTTTATAAGAATTTTTAAAGAGAGAGTGGAGTAATGTGTTTCACATTAAAAGCAATTAATCATTAAGTGTGGTCAGGTACCAAAGAGACTTTGCTTCCATCCTAAATAGACAGTTTCCTAAAAAGTATAAAGTATAGCACATCTCATGGTTCAGCATGAATTTTTTTTATGTTGTTGCAATGGCACTTTTCTTCCTGTCCAAAACAATGTTTATTCCTAGTCTGCTTTTTCTGCTTGCCTCATCTGTACTTAAGCAAATCATGCTTCAGTGACTTAGAAATCTCAGCCACCAAAACTAAGCCAAAGTTTGAATTAGGGGTGGAAAGGTATCAAGTAAGCAAACTGCACTTGGAAAGGAGAATGCTTTCACCTCCTTTGACTTTATAGGGTGTTCTTTTAATCCAGCACCAGAACCTACAATTTTAAGAAAAGTTATTAATTTATTTTTAATTTAAATATGTCTTAACTATTATAGTTTTCTTGGCCTCATCTTACAGTTTTTACTTTCTGGCAAAGACACAAACCCACTAAAAGCAGTCCACATGTTAACATTGGACATTTCAGGCAAAATATTTCCGTGCTCTGAGAAGTTTCATAATTAAGATCTTACTTAACTTTTGCATGTTATCATTTGATTTAGAAACCAAACTGGAGGGAAGAAAAGATTACAGTAAACTTGGAGATAAAGACTGAATAGATAACAGCCGTACTTCTGCGGCTACTGAGCCATGTCTCATTTCCTTAGTCCCAATCAGGAACTAAGAGGGGGAGATTCAGTTCCCTCCATACTATGAATTAGAAGATGACTTTGAAAAGCTTTCTTAAAAATAAATCACCTTAAAAGAAAATATTACTCAATTTGGAAAAATATTGTGTTGGAAAAATAAAGTTGGAGACTTTGGGGATTAATAAAATTAATACAATTAACAAAAGTATCTGAAAGAATAATGACTATCAATGAACTTACACAACAAAAATCAAGTGCTCCATTAAAAAGCAAAATAAAAAACTAACAATATTCTCTTTTTCACTTCTGCCAAATTTTTATCTTACTAGTAAGCCATTATAACATACCTTTGTAGAATGCCATTTTCCTGGGGTATCACACCATTGATAGCTGCCTGCAAACAAGAAACAAAGAACGTCATTTAAAGACACAGCTTATTGGCCAAAGGAGACAGGTAATGCTTTAAAGGGAAATAAATATACTTCAAAAAAATATTTATGTAAATGTTTTACTAAATACCTATTTAAACAAAATACTGAATACAAATTACTGTTTCCTTAGTGATGGAAAATATTCTCTATTAAATGATTATCGCCGGGCATGGTGGCACACGCCTGTAATCCCAGCACTCGGCAGGCTGAGGCAGGAGGATCACTGTGAGCTTGAGACCAACCTGGGCTACACAGTGAGTTCCAGGTCAGTCTCAGCTACATAGTGAGACCCTGTCTCAAAACACCAAAAAAAAAAAAAAATATATATATATATATCTATCTATAGATGTATATATCTATATAGATCTATAGATAGATATATATTTATCTATTTCTTGATAATAAAGCAAAATCCTTGAAAATTTAAAAACATGCATTTGTCATATACTATCATCAAGCCTTGAGTCACAAAAAGCTTAACTACACAATCCATTTTCAAGCAAAACATTCACAAAACAATGTTTAAGGATAAAACAAATAAAATCAGTACATTAAACTAATTTTTAAACATTGTTTCCCCCACAGAATAAGAAACACAAGATATAAAAGTCACAAATGAAAATTTCCATGAGAATACAAAAATTAGCTTAACAGTGAAATTCATTCTTTCATGTTACAATCATTAGTCTTCCCCATACTTTTTTTTTTGTACAGGGGACCAAATTCAGGACCTCATGCTTGTGAGACAGGTACGTGCTACTGAGCTAAATACTCAGCCTTACAATCATTAGTCTTAATGGAAAAAAATACTAAGAACCAAAGAATGTAGAGGCAAAAGTTATTTGATAAACCTAACACCACAAATATATCAGGTATCAAAAAGAAGCACTATTATAGAAGTACACTTACAGAAACATTCCTAAAACTTGGTTTCTACGCTAACAAGTCACCAACTAGTAAAAGCACAGGACAGGAATGACATGGACAGGAATGACATTTCACAGATGTTTTTGAAGGCTACTATGAGGTAGGCTGTAACATCCTGGACTGTGGACAAGTCACTGTTGAATGTTTCCAGACAGACAGACAGACAGAGAGACACACACACACATACACACACACACTCCCCCAACCTTGTCCAACCCTGCCTTTGTACCATATCAATTGCTTTTCTTTTTTTTTTTTTTTTTTTTTTTTTTTGGTACTAGGGATCAAACTCCAGTCCTCGCGCTTGCAAAGCAGGCAGCAGAACCACTGGGCTAAATCCCTGGCCCACCATATCAAGTTCTACTTCTCTCCCCTTTCCCATCCACAAAAAGAGCAAACCTAAGAAAAAAAAATAAAAACACCTATTACTGCAATGTTTTATCAGCTCCCTGGAAATCAATTGCCAAAAAAAGAGTTTGTGTGAAGCATTTACTATTTGGCAGAGGTGGTTCAAGTTTACACTGGTGTACTAGTGAACAGAAATTAAGCAGAATGTAAGACACTTGTTATAAATTTTGAGATCTATAATGTTCCCTTGACAAAACCCAAATAAATTAACAGATTAACGAGGACAGTAGATACCACAGAAAACTGACACCACTGATGGCTACAAGTCTTTTGAATGCTAACTGGCTTTCAAAGCCACAGATTCACTGGAAGCATTTAGGCCTAGTGCCAGATCAATCATTTCTGTCCCTGTTGACATCCAACAGTTCCACATACAAATATCTCCTTCGCTAATTGCTTAATGTGCTGTTTGGAGGTAGGGCCTGATCAGAGGAAGTAGAGCCCTGAGGAAATGTCTCTGCAGGGTAGAGTATCTTTCTTACTCTGGCTCTTGCTTTCTCTCTGTTTCTTGGATCCAACAGGACCAGCATTCCTCCACCAGGACCTTCTGCATGCCACTTCTGCCTTGGAGCCAGACAACCAGGGATTGAATCCTCTCAAACCATGAGCAAAAATAAACCTCTCCTCCTTTAAATTGCAGGGGCCAGTTATTTTGTCCCATCAATGCAGAACTGACAAATACAATGATGCTGGAAAAGAAATAAAATTACCAGAGCTTGGAAAGGCTATGGCTCACACTTTCATTAGGGAATGCCCCACAGCATAATGAAAAAAAAAAAAAAAAAAAAAAAAAAAACCACTAAGGATTTAGAAAATACAAACATTGAATCTAGGCCAATAGTGGTGAACCTATGGCATGCATGCTATGGTGGGCTGTTTATCATTGAAAGCTTTAAAAAGTTTGCCATCACTGATCTAGGCTCTCTCACTATTATGATAACATCACTATATTCCCTGAACTTTGAGCCTCAGTTTTCTCATATGTACAATGAACTAAGATTCATTATCATAATTTTAATTATTTGGTGATTTTTAAAAAATACCTGTCTTTAGTATAATTTACTAAAGAAAAAAAGACTAGAGAAACAGAATTTTGACTGAGAAGGAAAGCATACAAAGATAAAGAGCATTGATTTAGACTTTAGAAGCAAAAGAAAGTTTCAGATTAACTAAAATTTGAACATATTAATTTTGAGACAACAGTAGGACATTATTTGATTATATAACAACAGTGTATTAACTGCCAACTATGTACCAAGCACTGAACTAGGAAACAGATATACTGACAAACACAACATAACCTGTCTTTGACTAGGAACAAAATATATTCAATAATTAATCTGTGAGTACTCAAGTAATACTCAAATGGAGAGGTACAAAAAGTAATTTAAAAATTCATAGCTAGGCTAAAAAGAGTAACATTTGTTTAAAGGCAAATTAATGAAGCCCTGGCAATTTTTCAATTCTCTGCCTTTGTAAGCTCTATTTTTTGGTTTAAAAAAAAAAGAGGTGGGGGAGACAAAGAATCTTCAGAAACTCATTAAAAACAAAATATACAAACGAAAGTGACAGAAACAAGGGAAAAGACCAAGAATGTGTTATAGAAGAAGCAAAGAAGGAGCTGTAAAGAGCAATAGGCAAAACTGGAAAATGTAAAAACAGTCTAATATAGGGCCGGGGATTTAGCTCAGAGGTTCGGTGGCCTGCCTTGCAAGCGCAAGGACCCGAGTTCAATCCCCCGTACCAAAACAAACAAACAAACAAACAGTCTAATATATGTGAAAACACTTTAACAAGAACTAGGTCATAAAAAGCTAAAAAATAGATGAGAATTAAAGTATAATTGAATCTTTTTAAAATACTAAGTATGCAAAAAGTAGCTGAAATAAGTTTTGGGGATTAAGAATTATATCGTTTGCTCAATGCTAACTATTCCATTGATAATGGTCTTTTTATGGTATTAAAAAATTAGACAAGGTGGTTCATGAGTGGGGAAAAAAGAATTATCTCACACAATAGAAATCTTAGGGGAAGGGATGTAAATTTGTAAACTCAGAACTGTATATCCATAAATCTGTATGTTTTATTGTGTATGTAAATTAGTTATTGACAAAACTGGTGAGGGGGGAGAGGGGGAGGGGTGGGGAGGGGAAAGGGTGAGGGAGAGGGAAGAGAGAATATGGAATGGTAGAAAATGCAGGGCCCCTTACTCCTTCATTTAATCTTAGGGACTGGTGCAAAGCAGCCCCAGTGCTAGATAGGGTAGACAGGTGACCTTTGTAAAATTTTGAATTTATGAAGTCTTCCCAGAAGAGAAAACCAGTTTTAACAACAAAGCCACGATGTGCAAGCTCTCATCCAAGCTGGCAAGACAGCTGGCAAAGGGACAGGAAAACATCCCCACGAAGGAAAGAAAGGCATCCACAGAGAGAGTGACAGCCTCAGTATGGAATCTGAATAAAAACACTTATCAGGAAGTGACAGAAATGAGCTGGAGTTCTTGAAGGAAATCCAGGACCTTGGGTTTGAAGAGATGGTGGAGACCCTGACAACACAAGGAAATTTTTGGCAGCAAAAATCACACCTTGAGTGAAAAAATTCAAAGAACTCCAGTATTTGAAGAGATAGTGAAGACCCTTACAAATAACATAAGGAAAATTTTGGCAGCAAAAATCATACCTTAAGTGAAAAATTCAAAGAACTCCAATAGCAGAAAGAAGAGGCAAGAAGTAAAAGATTTAGGCTAACCAAAAACAGTTGGTGAAAAAGAAGACTTCAAAATAGAAGAGGATACTAAAAGCTTAACCTTTAAAAGAAACTACATGAGCTGAATAGAAAATTAGACAATGCTAAAAATCACAATGTGGTCAAGGTTTAAAAAAAAAAAAAAAAAAAAAAT
>NW_022900935.1:29554427-29555873 GCF_012274545.1 Fukomys damarensis
ATATTTGCCATGATAAATTACTTTCAATTACAAAGTCAAAAACGTATGGGAGGAGCCTCACATAGTAATGTCAGATGGAGAAATCACAATGTTCATGGAGCATTCCCAAGAAAGTAAAGACAGAATGGAGAGCGTGAGCCAGCGGGAAAAAAATGGGGGAGAGAAGAAACCTTGAGGACTTGAAGAATAAAAAGAAGGGTGAAAAAAAGAAAGAAAGACCACAGGAATAAAAGAGCCATCCTGTCCCTGGCTCCAGACTTCTCACAGGCAACAACAGACACTGGCAAGCAATGGGGTAACATCTTCAACAGTTTGGGAGAAAATTGTTTTGACCCTAAATTTCTATGCAAAGTTGAATTTGCATTTGAATGTAATAGTGAAATAAAGACATTTTCAGACCTAGAGAGCTTCAGGAAATTTATCAGCCAAAAGGCTTTTATGAAAGATTTGCTGAAAGGCCAGGGCATGGTGGCTCACTCCTGTAGTCCCAGCACGCAGGAGGCTGAGGCAGGAGGATCGCCATGAGTTCGAGACCAGCCTGGGCTACATAGTGAGTTCCAGGTCAGTCTCAACTACATAGTGAGACCCTGTCTCAAAAAAAAAGATTTGCTGAAAAAGGTTCTCACACAGAACTCAAACTCACACCAAGGAAGGAAGAAGACAGTATGGGACACAAAGAAAAGGGGATAAACCTCTAAAAGCCTCAAAGTGTAGAGACGGTGACTCAACAAGTATTAATAAGGGAGAAAGGTGGAGAGTTGTGAAGAAAAGACTATAAGGTTATGGTCGTAAAATGACATAGCCTCACAAAGGTTTAATAATATTTTCTCCTCTTTCTGGGCAAAAAGAAAAAGCATTTTTTGTAAATAATTTAAGTTCCCTAAACAGACTATTTTCAACAATCTGCTGTATTTAAATAAATTCTCCCAAAATGTCTAATACCTACATTCCAAATACTTTTAATATGGTACCTTTCTCTAAAAACTTTCCTCAAGAATTTCATGGTATGACTCCAAAGCTGGTAACTCTTTCCTTCCTTATTAATGACTTCAATAGAGGAACATGTAGGCTCTATAAATGCAAAACAGGGGAAATCATCTGAATACCAGAGGAAAAGATGGCAAGGAGATGAAACTTGAATTAAGGTTTAAAGTAAGGCTCTTCTAGAAAAAGGAAGCAGACTGAGAGCATCATATAGAAAGATTTTTTCCCCTTCAGAATACAAAGTATGAATGTAGTACTCAGGCTATACAGTAAACCGAAAGTTGTTCTGCGTGACTTGAGCAAAGGTTTGAGTCAGGAAAAACACTGAGATTGAAAGCACATATAACAGATTACAAGAGGCAATACAAAGGCATAGTAAGTTTTACTGAACCTGGAGATAATGGAAAACAACCGTTTCAACTAAAATCTGTTTGTTTCATGTCCTTTTTTTTTTTTTTTTTT
>NW_022900935.1:29556033-29578045 GCF_012274545.1 Fukomys damarensis
TTTTTTTTTTTTTTTGGCTGTGGGGATTGAATGGAGGACTCTCACATGTGAGACAATCACTCTGCTATTAAACTAAGCTATATCCCCAGTAAAACTTGCCATTTAGGAACATTATTTGGTCAGCACTATGATACAGGAATTTTTTAAAAAGGGAATGGCTAAGTATCTTAGTTACTTTCTCATTGGTGGGACACAATATCTGACACCCACAACTCTTAAAAAGAGGAAAGATTTATTTTGGCTCTCAGTTTGTACAAGCTTCAGTTCATAGTCAACTGCCTTGAAGGTAGGGCAGCACGGCAGCGAGCATGGCAGAGGAGGCCTGTTCATGGCACAAAAGGGAGAAGGAGGGAGATACTGCATACTCTTCCAGCCCATGCCCTCCTCCAACCAATCTTTGCCTCCCAACAACATATTTAGCTATAAACTCATCACTGATTAATCCACTGATGAGTATCATGCCCCCATAATCCAATCACTTGCCAAAAGCCCCACCTATGAGTATATGAGGCCTTGGGGGATATCTAGATATAAGCCATAACACTAAGAATGATGCACAGGCTTCTGGCTTGAGCAACAGAGGACACTGTTCCTGGTCCTGGCCTCCCAATCATAGAAAATTGCAATTAAATCTAATGATTCAGTTTCTCAAAAATCAGTCATTGCCAATTCCTCTTCTCTCACATCCCACATTTAATAAAATGAGGAATTCATTGTCTCCAAAGAACTATATAATTTGATAAATGCACACTATATAATTTTTTTTTATATCAGTTATTGTCTGTCTGTCTTTACTTCGTGAAAATTTAAGCTCCTTCACAACAGGGATTTTTATCTGTTTCTGTTCACTGCTATGTTACCAGTAATGAGAAGAGAGTTTTGCTTATAGTAAATGGTCAATAAATAACTGTTGGTAAACATCTACGGGAAAGTGTTATATAAATTACTGTAATGTTCATTATTAAATATTTTTCTGGACTTTAAGAAGGAATGGATTTAGCTCTGTGGTTCCGGCACCTGCCCTGCAAGCGCAAGGACCCCACTTTGATCCCCAGTACCCAAAAAAAAAAGAAGAAATGGAAAAAAAAAGCGAACTACTGTGTGCAAGGCACCATGTAAAGTAATTATACTCCATTATTTATTATTAATCTTTACTCACTGAAGCAAGCATGTTGTAAATAGGAAAAATGATGTTGTGAAAAATTATGTGATCCATCCAAGGTCATACACAGTAGCAAAGCTGACATTTAAACTCAGGCCTCTCTGACTTCAAAAAAAGTTCCTTTCTCTTCATTACAAAGCAATTCAGAAAGTTTATTTCTTGACCACAACATAGAAAAGTGTATACCCTGCATTTCATGAGAATACAGTATAAATCTCTGCAATATCTCAGCAACATTGGTATTTACTACAGTCCCTTGACTACTAAGTCTATTTTAGTAACTGAAATATCAGTCCACCTCTGATGTGTCTGTACATGGAAAGGGAGGGTGAGGCTGGCACAGGAAGGACAGAGGAAAGGGCTGATTACATCCACCAGTACAATCATTTCTAGAAATCTGTGAGCTAAAATTATAGAATACTTTCCAGACTAGCACTACCAAACTGAACTCTCTACAGTGATAGAAATATTCCACAGCTAGGAGTGTAACTCAGTGGTAGAGTGTTTGTCTATACCTAAGTTTAACCTGGGTTTGATACCCACCACCACAAAAATAACAATAACAATAATAAAAGAAATATTTCATATCCAAACAAACATTGTAGTCACCAACTCCAAGTGGCTATTGACCACTTGAAATGTGACAAATGCGATTTATGCAACCAAGGATCTATTTTGCTTTTTTTTTTTCTTATTTAAATTAAAATACCTACATGGGGTGAGTGGATTCTCTACTGCACAGCACCATTATGGAGTATCAGTTTCATCTCAACCACCTTCTTCGCCTCTCTTCTAATACTTCACTCCATTTCAGATGACAGTGTTGAATACAGAGAAAGTTTCTTACCCAAGACTGTCTTAAAGAAAACAGCAAACTACCTTACAACTGAATCTACCAATAAGTTTAATTTTGAAGACTAAAAAACTGTTTGGAAATACAGATACCCTAAAACAGCTTCAGGCAATACTAATTTGGGAAACTGAGAAGAGACTATCCACTGGTAATCAGAAAAGTGCGGTTAAAGAGAAAGAATGGGGAAGAGAGAGGTGGGGAGGGGAGGAAAAATTAAATCAATGCTCTAGAAAATTGAGAGACTAACTCTAGTATTAAGACATGGATGTTTAAGTAACAATCTGAATAATTATAAAGAAAAGCAGTATTTCCAAAGATTTTATTATATATTCTTTTAAATATAGTTATAACTAAGTGAGCTAAATATAATAATTACTTCTATAAGCTGAAAAGTCTACATATTTAAATTACTGACAAAATGAGAACTGTTTTATATTGAAACATGGAGAAAACAGCCTTACATTTTAAAAGCACCGGGGCTAATCCACCTGAGCAGGCATCAGGCACAATTCAAGTCTCTCCTCCATTCCCTAAGAATTCTCAATCTTTCTCATTCTCTCTCAATTTTTATTATTTAATCTATTTGAAGACATAATATATGGATTATATTTTGCCTTTTTCTCCCATATACTACTTCTTTGCATGTACCACAGTACTTAAGAGTTGACTGATTTTCTAGCTAGGAGAAAAACTGTGGATCTAGGGCATTTAATGTATTACATGACCAAAAGAAGTCTTTAAGCCATTGTACAACACAATCTATAGGACAATGACCTTGGGCTCAATAAATGTGTAGAATTTGCACAAGATCAGCATTATTAAAATCCAAGATCTTTCCAACTTTAAATTGTTGATTATCTACTGACAGATGACTATCTGGACTGCAGACTGTTTAAATATAAGTACTGAGAACTCAAAGTGCTGTGGAAGGGTCACAAATTAACAGATAAGTTGTATTTTTCCCTTGTTTAGGCCTATAAACCAAGAAGCAAGGCTTATACAACTATTTTTTTTAAGAAATACTCTCTGTCAATCCCCAGTACCAAAAAAAAGAAAAAGAAAAAGAAATACTCTTTGCTTACTTTCATCCAAATGAAAGAAACAATTCAGACATTTCCACTCAAAAAGAATTGGAATTAACAAAAGACAAGGGATCATAAACAATTATGGCCTCAGTACAAGCAGTAAGAATCATGAATCAACCTGTCAGACCAACAAAATGAAAAGACTCTAGGTTGATGAGAACTAAAAGTTCAGTAACCCAAATCTTTTCTTCACTGCTTAATAACATCAGGAGGAAAGAAATAAAAGAAATATAGGGAAGACTGTCATAGTGGTACACGCCTGTAATCCCAGCAGGTAGGAGGCTCACTGCGAGTTCAAGGCCAGCCTGGGCTACACAGTGAGTTCAAGGCCAGCGTGAACTGCATAGTGAGATTCTGTCTCAAGCAACAAACAAAAAAATAAATAAAATGAAACAGCACCATAGAAAAATAAAAATAATATACAGTACATACATACAGGTACATATGAAGAAATGAAAATATCAATGACACCTCAAAAATACAATTGCCATTTTAAAAAATATGAAGACAGTATTATGCAGTGATTAGTAAGAGTTTCAATTTCGGAGTCAGAGATGTAAGTTCAAATAAGTGGTATAGTGCTGACAGGACTAGTTATCACAGGCAAATTATTTGACTTCCCAAACTCAAAATAGAAGGTGTTTATAGTACTATGTCTAGAACTATTTTGAGAAATAATGAGAAAAATGGATACAAACCCCTTAAGATAGTGCCTGACACACAGATAAAACTCAGTATATTTATCTTTTGTTTAAAGTGGTAGGTAAGATTTTCCACTTAAGTTCATGGAGCAAGGCAATTTCTAGTAGTAACAGCATTAAATTGAAGTCAGGAGACTTGAGTTCATGTCTTGGCCTTCCTGACAACTAGTTCTTTGACCTTGGACAGTTTCTTTATCATGCTTAAGCTTTTATGTTATCAAATCTGTAAAAGTAATGAAGCTGGGCTATGTGATCTTGTTTCAGGGTTTTCCAGAGGAAAAGAACCAACAGTATGTCTATGTACAAAAAGAGATCAATTTTATGGAACTAGCTCACATGATTGAAGGTTAGCAAATTGAAAATCTACAGGGAGTGAGCAAGCTGGAGATCCAGAGTTGATGTTCCAGTTTGAGTACAAAGGCTGTGAAGGCACTGAAACATTCGCTCAGGACAAGTACATTTTGTTGTTCTATCTAGTCAGGCCTTCAGTCCCACAATACAATGTGTGTTTGATGAGGCCCACACTCATGATGAAGGGCAATCTGCTTTACTCAAATTACACCAATTTAAATATAAATCTCCTCTAAAAACACCTTCACACAAACATTCAAAATACGTGACTAAATATCTAGCTATATAAGTTAGCCCAGTCCAGGTACCAGATAAAACTAACCATCACCAGATATGTGGGGCCCTTTTCAGCTCTAAGATCCTATAACCTCCAACCTTTTCACCCATGAAGTACTTAGGTAATATAATTTACAGATGTATCTCTATAGAACTCTTCAAAGAAATACATATTTTCTAAACATAGTCATAAAGTTAAAACCACTGGACACAACAGCTGTGCTAAATGGAAAATCTCCAAGGATTTCTTTTTGTAGGTTTTTTAACTTACCACAAATTCTTTGACCAACAAGAAGTAGGCTCTTCAATCTAGATAGGCTTGTGACTGCTTCAAACTTTAAACTACAGTGGAAGCAGGCTGTGTGAGTTCTGAAGCTAAGTTCTAAAAAACCAACAGATTTTCCATATAATTGTCTTAATGCACACTCTCATTAAACTCATTCTCAGAACTTAGATCAATTCTGTGAGAGGCTCAGGCCACAGAGTCCACAAGGAGACATATCCCAGCTAAGCTTAGCCTTGTCTCCAAACACTCACTTCAGAGCTGTGAATAATAACAGAGAGTAAATAATAAAATTGGTTGTGCATCCTTCAACCACAGACATTTGAGTCTCTCCAGGAATAGACAGGCCATTCTTTGTACAATCTTTCCAAATTCCTGACTGCAGAAACTGAACATTATTCATAGGTTTATGTCACGCCAATAAGTTTTGGGTTAGTTGATAACAAAAATATCAACTAGAATAATTTTTCATATATTAAGACTCAAAAGTCAGATGACATGCAATTCAACATGCATAGTAATTTGTAATTTCATTTAATCCTCACAATCTTATCAAATAATTATGATCATGATAAGATTAAAGTAGTTAATGCTGTCAACACAACTAGTAAATATTGGAAATGGAGGCTTTAGGAACCATAACCAATATTACAACGTTATGATGTTCTCCTAGGAGTCCTATTTTATCAAGTATTTCCTTAAAGACAATTTCATAGGGAGATGTAATAGGAATCAAGCAGGGACCATTTTAATAAGTCACGAGGCTACATAGGACAGAGGAGTGGGTGCTGACACAGACACAAAAATCTTAGAAACAGAACCTCAGACACTAACAAATTAAGCAGAACAATCACAGTCTGAGTGATACAATAAACTAATACCCTTCATTTTCAGAGCATTCTCTTCAGGCTTGTGATCAGACAGTGATTTTCAGTACACTAAAATATAAGAATCATTGATTTTCAATCTCATTTGACCATAGGTGCTCTCATTTTTTGTTTTTGGTGTTGTTTTTGTTTTGGTACCAGGGATTTAACTCAGGATCTTGTGCTTATGAGGCAGATGCAGTACTGCTGGGCCAAATCCCTGGCCCAGTGATCTCTTGTTTTTAAACTTCAATAGGGAAATCTGTATTTTCCCTGACATGATATAATGGCTTAAGTACACATTCCTTAAATCTAAACAACAAGTATCTGCACTTAGAGGGTAAAAGTGATTTTAATCTGATTCTCACAATTGATAGTAGAGCCAGGGTTGAAACTATTACACTGGTTTTGGATGGAATAGGACTAGTTAAAAACATTTAAAAATAAATTCTAATAAAAATGAAAATACCTCTAGTTAAAAACACAGAGCTAAGGTATATTCCATCCTTTCCCAAATAAACAATATAAAATAATCACTTACATACATAAAAGTAGTAGAATCATTCTAGTAACATTTGAAAACATAACAGCTATATAGAAAAAATAGCTGCAACTAATAATGCTGAATTCATTTAATTCAATTACAATTAACATCTACTTCCCTAGTCATTTCTGGGATTGTAAATAGTTTCCTGAAATACTGAAAGAAAATGGCATAACAGCAATATGAAAAAAAGCAGACTAGCAAGCTGCTCGAATGAAACATGCTTCCTCTAGCCACTGACAAAAACAGATTCCAGAAAGGTAAGATCAAGTACTTCAAGCCCATTAAACTCATGCCCTTACTACAGTAGTGGAGTTAATTATTAGATATCCAAATATAAACACAATACAATGAAAACAGACAGCAGAGAAGGTAGATTTTCAATATACGGATATTTGAGAAACATGTGTTTTTTAATATGATAAAATTTTTAAAGCTTTTGAGGAGGGACCAAAAACTTCATTTAATAAATAAAAAGTTCTACCAACAAAATTTCAGAATAAAAGAATTTATTTTATTAAATGCTCATCTTTATCAAAGTATGAAAAAGAAAAGATATAAGAGAGGAAATGAGAGCTAAAGACTCTTGTTGCTATTCATTAAATGATTCGCGTATGCTGGCATTATTATAATTCAGTAGATGTTTTTTCAAAGATGTGAAGAAATCAGAATCTTTGTATACCACTGGAAATGTAAAATTATGTGGCCACAATGAAAAAAAATAGGGATGTTCCTCAAAAAATTAAAAGTAGGGCTATCATATGATCCAGCAACTCTACTTGAGTATATAAGTAATTGAAAGCAAAATCTCAGTGACAGATTTGCACACTCCTATTCACAGAAGCACTAGTCACATTAGCCAATGGTGAAAGTGACCATAATAAATGAAAAGATAAACAAAATGTATGGAATGTTACACTTAAAAATCTGTCACATGCTATGCATGCATGGATCTTGAAGATGTTACAGTACATGAAATAAGCCAGTCACAAAAAGTCTCCTCTGAGACTCAAAGCAAACAGATGCGAGCCCCTGTAAACATCACAAAGAAGTTAAAAACTGCTGACAATGGCATAGGATAAACATTTCCATTCCAAAAAGGAAGAAGACAGGAACAGAAAGGAATAGGACCAAAGCAAGA
Source organism: Fukomys damarensis (assembly GCF_012274545.1). Taxonomy (NCBI): domain Eukaryota; kingdom Metazoa; phylum Chordata; class Mammalia; order Rodentia; family Bathyergidae; genus Fukomys; species Fukomys damarensis. The sequence continues at coordinate 29,563,296 of NW_022900935.1, forward strand.
CCAAAACCTAGTCAGGCAAACATTAAATCCTGTACCTCCAAGTCTACCACTTATGGCAAGCTATGGTGAAACACTGGCTCTGGCAGACCTACCCCTACAGCACTGCTAGTGTTTGTAGTCTTCATGGCTTTTCTCTTGGGGTATATTTATTTGTTCTTTGCAACTTTCCTTGGACATTCCATATTCCTGGCTTCTCTAACTTTTGCAGGACTCAACTGCACTTTCAGCTTTACCCTCACAACTTCACATACTGTCCAGCCTCTCAAGGCTTCTGAAATCTGGGGGGAAGCCTCCCTGACCTCACAACTCTTGCATGCCTGTAAAACCAGCAGCATGTGGCTAACACCAAAGTCTGCCACCAGATTAAGCAGTAGGCAGGCATTACCACTGAGCTAAAACCCTGGCCCCTAGACCAGTGTTCTTCCAAAGAACAACATACATAGCCTGGAGTCCAACAGCCAATGGAGTCATTATTTCCTACTGAACTCTCTTGAGCCTGATCATTACTATTTGCATTTTATCAGCATTCTAGTCTTCTAAGCTACAATCAGAATCTATTATGAAGCTCAACTTACAGTATTCTAAAGCTTCTCAACCAGTACCTCAAAACCTTTTCAAACACCTCTCACAAACCAATTCCAAAGGCTTCTAATCCCCATGGTCAGGTAGTCACAGAACAACCCCACTCTTGTTACCAAAATCTGTGACAGTACTAGAGGAACAAATTTAATTTAGTAGATACGTATGAGTATATAAAGGATTTACTAGGTAGGTTTACAATAGTTGCTTGAGGAAGTGGGTGTGGAAGGATGCAAAATGGCCATCAAAGCGCTGAAAAGCTAATGGATCTAGGTTAAAGGCCTAGAGGTCACTGAAAAATCTGGTGTGCATGTGTGCCAAAAAGTAAAAGGGTCTGCACTGGAAGGCTAAAGAGTTTGCACTGGAAAGACGAAGGCGCGAAAGATGAATGGCAAAGACCAGAGCTCCTTCAAAGAAAAAAAGAAAAGAGTTTCTCATTTTCCTTTGCATTCTGTTCAGACTACAAGCCTATTGGTTGATGTCACCTACATCTGGGGACAGGGTGGTGGGGCTTCCCTCCTCAGTTTGTGACCTACAAATCAATCAGCTGGAGACACATCGAGAGCTTCAGTAATCTGCTAGGTACTTCTTACTCAAACCACAATTAATGATCACTAGTATATTAGAAAGAATGCAGACTTTAGAAGTGGAAGATCTAAATTGAAAGCTAAGAGTTGCTGTTTACAGATTTTAGAATATAGATCAAATCCCTTAATCTCTTTTAGTCTATCACTGAATCTCTATAATGGAAGTATAAAATTGGAGACAACTAACTAAATAAGAAAACAAAAGAAGTGGTGATACCATCTAAACACAGTAGCTACTCAGAGGATTAAATAAGATGGGGGAGAGGGAGATAGATAGATAGATAGATAGATAGGGTGGGAAGGGTCACCAGACACATAAAACCAGGTATTGAACAGATAGTTGGAAAACTATTAGCTCCCTTTCCTCAATTATTCTCCCTCTAGAGCCATTTAGATAAGAATATAGGAATTACAGGATGACTGTCAGGTACCTGACTTGTCCACCTGAGTAGATCAAGGAATAATTAACCAAAGAATGACAGAAAGTGGTAAGAAGAATAAGCAATGGCCACTACAAAATGACCAACTAAGTTCATATATTTCCAAACATTAAAAATTCACAAAAACTTTTGATATTTGTAGACTTTAATCTTACTTCACATTTACATATGACTGTTTCTTCAAGTATTTTATTTAACCAGAATTTTGTAAGGTCATGATCACTGTTGACCAACAACAGGAAAAGATGTCAGTAAATACAAGCAATATAGAAATGGCCCAAATACTGTTGGTTGGATTTTGATGATTCAAACATTCTATACTTGAATTAGCATAAAACCCAAGGTTGGAGTTCTATACAAGGATGCTAATAACTTGTCAGGTCCTTCTGACAATTATTTACAAATGTCTATGAGCTGTACAACCTCAGTTACAGAAGACAGTCTGGCAGAACTAGTCATTAAAAAAGAAAGAGGCCAAACAAGGTGGTAAATTCCTGTAATCCCAGATCCTCGGAAGGACCAAGAATTTGAAGTTAGCCTGGGCAACATAGTAAGATCCCATCTCAAAAATAAATAAATGCCTCCTAAAAAAGAAAGAGAAAAATATTTTGGCATTGCCTGCTGAAATTACAAATCACATTCTACTGCACTCATTCAGAGAATTTTTAATGAGAATAAAAGAAAAATTGTTAAAAGCTAAGGTTTATCAAAATTAACTTTCAGACATACAAAGCCTATATAGATCCTGACTCTCTATACTTTCACACTGCAAACGAATTTATTCCTCAAACCATAACATTTCTCTAAGTCTAACTGACTAAATGATAAGGAGGATATGGTAATTTCATGAAGAAAGAATATTTTTATTAATGGTATGGGCACAACAATATGGGTATCTATTATCAAGAAAAATAAATATAAAGAACATGAGCTCTAAACTCACCCCATACACACAAATTATAGTCATAGCACAAATCACTTCTAACACCAGAATGTATGTCTATTCTGCAGCAGACATCAAGGTGATGTCCTCTAATTCAGTTCAGCTCTGACACTGTCTACCTGGAGATAGCATCATAGCCCACAGACTGAGAGTTCAATCCCCAAGATTATATCCATCCATGTCAGATGCTAATTGCAAGCCCTAGGTTGCTTTATGTGCTTCTGACCAACAAGTTACAAATAAGGTTCCCAAAACCCCTGCTTGGATTTGATTCATTTGCTCAAGCTGCTCTTAGAATTCAGAAAACCATTTACATACATGATACTGCAATGAATACAAATGAAGAAACGTATAGTTCAAGGTCAGAGAGAAGAGGTATACAGAGCTTCCATGCCCTTTCTGGTTGTATTGCCCTCCAGGAAGTTCTCCAAGTTCAGCTAGCCAGGGGTTTTTGAAACCCTGTCCTTTTGTATTTGTTGTTGTTGTTGTTGTTTGTTTGTTTGTTTTTTTGAGACAGGGTCTCACTATATAATTGAGACTGACCTGGAACTCACTATGTAGCCCAGGCTAGTCTTGAACTCACAGCGATCCTCCTGCTTCAGCCTCCCTAGTGCTGGGATTACAGGCATGCGCCACCATGCCCGGCTTATCCTTTTACATTTTTATAGAAATTTTATTACATGGGCATAACTGAAACACGAACAACCATGTCAAAACATAATTGGACCAAAAAAATGTAACTGAACAAAAAAGATATCCTAATACTAACCAACTGGGTGAGGAAACCCATCAAATCCTTAGCAAAAAGATAAGGGTGAGAATTCTAACCCTTTGACTAGCAAAGAAGGAAAATATATAAAGCTATTTCAAAAGTAACATTTGAAAATAGCCAATTAATATAAGAAGTGAAAGCATCAATCTAAACAACAGAGGATATCTTCACAAGAGCTAATGAAACCAGGTACCTGCTTATAGTACCTAATTACAGCACAATAGTAAGAAAAGGCATCTAAATCAAAATAGAAGACAGTTTTACTTTAGTGATATCATTCTTCCCTTAACCCCAGGCAGCACATTGCAGAGAAACACCAAACACTTGGGTGAAAGAGGAAAATGAACATAAAATTTTACCTCGGACCCTAATATGAAGCAAACCATGGCAAAACCCAGCAACAAGAAGATCCCACAGTACCTAATTCAAGGCTGGCACCTTCCAACCTGCCCTAGTTCAAGAAGGGGAACCACAGCCCCTGCAAAATAAATTTGAGTTCAAGGCTCCAAATAGTAGAGAAAAAGTAAAGGGCAGGCAGGCCTTGGCAGGCTTTAGACATACCCTACTGCTATATCAACCTCAGCAACCATAGGATTCCAGATGTGCTACATCACTACAGCAGTTCAGGGCTTAGGGCAGCCCCTCTAAGTAGTACTGCGGAGCTATAGCAGTCATGGGGCTTAGGAACCACACCAACCAACCTGCCTGAATATCTAGACAAGCTTACTGCTAAAAGACTCCCCCAGATAGCAAAAACTAGAATAAATACCTACTTCAGTGTGCTGGCATCAATTCAGACCACAAGGACAAAGAAACATGACATCACCAAATAAAAATAATAGTGACAGGCTTTAAAGTGGTGATGGCAAACCTTTTAGAGCATTCAATGATACAAACACCCCGCTGTGGCATTTATACAATAGGTTCACCACCACTGTCCTAAAGAGATGAAGACAAATGAATTGCCTGAGAAAAAATTCCAAAATAATTAAGTTAATAAAATCGGTCTAATGAAGAAATATCTGCACACCTATGTTCACTGCAGCACTAGTCACAAAAGCAAAGGTATGGAATCAATGGAAATGTCTACTAGCAGATAAATGGCTAAGAAAATGACTTTTCTATTAGGAAATAAAAGGGAAAATCTGTCATTTGAAACGACATAGATGAACTTAAAAGACTACTGTGTTAAGTAAAATAAACGAGACGTAGAAAAAATAAATACCACATGATCTTACTCATATGTGGAATTTAAAAATCTGATCTCATAAAAATATAAAATAGAATTGAAATTACCAGAGGATGAGGTAATTGAGAGAGTCTGTAGGTTAGGGAGATGCTGATAAAAGGTTTCAAAATGATAGAAGACTAAATCTGACCACAGAAAATGACAATATATTGTATTCTTGAAAATGCAAAGAATAGATGTTAAGTGCTCTCACCCAAAAAATGTGGTAATTAGCTACATTTAACCGTCCCTTGATACATATATACATCAATACAAAGTGCTCTATGTGGTACAATTTAAACTGTCAAATTTCTTAAAATTTAAATGCAAATAACTGAAGAAAATGAAAGCCAAGTAGGAAAGGCTTTTTGTCTTTGTTTTTTATGTTAAGGTAAAAACAAAAACCTAGATACAAAACTTAAAATTTTCAAGATGATCAATCAGAAGCATGGCCTGAATAAATTAAAAATTCCAAAACTTCACTTTGACCATTAGTTTCTGTTTCCTTTCCATCAAACCTTCATACTGATAGAGCAATACTATACAGTAAGACAAGCCCTTGCCTTGGCTCCATGTTTTCATCCCCACAGAATGTTTTGTTCCAAAAATGGAACCATTTATGCTGCTGGGCAGCTTCTCCTGACCAATATATCAAAATGTTGTAAATGTTTTAACTCAGTGCCCCCTCAAGAAAGCTGTTACCTCTACCCCCTTGGAAATGTTCCGTTAGCTCTGCTCCTTTCAGGAATGTTCTGTAACTCCCCTTCTTTGTGGGCATGCTCGCTGCTATGCCTTTCAGGAATGTTCTGTAACTCCACCACCACCACCACCACCACCACCCCCACCTCAGTGAGCAGGCTCACCCAGTGTGTGTTTCAGGAACGTTCTGTAACTGCCCCTCTGCTTCAGTGAGCATGGTCACCCACCCCTATAGATCCCTATATAAAGGAGGCTCTCATTTCTGGTGAGGCACTCAGACTCCTCGTACTCTGAGCTCACCAGTATAATACATTCTCCACCTCTTCAAGTGGCCACTGGATTCTCAAGTCTCCAAATTTCGATAACTGTGACCCAGAGCTGTAACAGTGAGCTGTAATAACACTCAGCTGTGCTTCAGACCTAGGGCACTTGGCTATGACACTGAGCTGTAACACCTGGCCATAGCACTGAGCTGTTGTGCTTTGCCACAGTTGCTAATATGTGGCAAAGTGCTGGGCTATTATACTTCTTGACTAGGAATACTGGACCATTACATTTTCATACTAAGAGTTTTAGACTCTGTTACATTTCCTGAATGACTAGGAATGTAAGGGCCTCATTATGCTTTCTAACTTATTTGGAATTCTAGACTTCACTTTACTTACTGACTAAAAATGTAAGATCTTGTTAAATTTTGTCTAAGTATACTACTGAGTTCCATTACCTTAACTTTAAGTGTTAGATACAGATAAACTGATGGTTGTGGTTAGGATCTGGAATGACCCCAAAATTCTCATGAGAGGAGAACTGGGGCCTACTTAGAAGAGGCAGAGCTCTGAGATAATGATCTGGAAAGGAGTATCCTCCTCCTTCCTTCCTCCCTTCTCTCCCTGCTTCCCAGCTGCCATGGTATGAGCAGCCTTCTTCCATCAGACCTTTCCACCATGGCATTTCTGCCTTGCAGTTGGCAGACTATGAATTGAAACCTCTAAGTAATGAAAGCCAAAATCTACCTCTTCTTCTTTAGGTTGTGGATGTCAGGTATTGTGTCCCAGCAACAAGAACATGAGTAAAACACTAATTGCATTGAGCCTCATTATACTCATTAACTATAAATACTAACCATTCCATTGATACTAATGCTTTAATTCTGATGTAAAAATCTACATTTTGAGTTCCCAGATAGATGTTCTCCAAATGATGAAAGGCAGATGGGAAGAAAGGAAAACAACTTAAGGTCTAGATAATGATTTCTTTGAAACAATAGTAAGATCTTCCATTATTTCTTTATTGACACATATTAATTTAACTTGCCACTGGGGCCTATATTAAGAAAATACTACTTTAGAATCTAAAGCAATATAATTTTAAATAATTCTTATACATGTATTCAAATATTACATGAATTAGTTAAAAAAAAAACACTTGGATAATGAGTTATCAAACCAAAACATTCTTGCCACACATAAAATTCTCACCTACAAAAGTCTTACAAAATCAGACCCCAACCTCTGCTCTGATCTCTCCTTTCAGCACACTTCCTTGCTCACTATTCTCTAGCCACATTAAATTGCTAACACTTCAAACCCTAAATAATCCAATAACAAGTAATGAAATTGAAGCAGTAATAAAATAGTCACTAAAAAAGGCCCAGGACCTGATGGAATCACCACCACATTCTACAAGAACTTCTGGGAAGATCTAATGTCAATATTCCTCATGAGCCAGGGATATAGCTCAGTGGCACTGCACCTGCCTGGCAAGTACAAAGTCCTTAGTTTAATCCCTGGCACAAAAAAAAATATATATATATATATATTATATATATCCTTAAACTCTTTAATGAAATCTAAAGGAAAGGAGTACTCCAAGGTCATTTCTGGAAACCAGGACACTCTGACCCCAAAACTACACAAAGACCCACCTTAAAAAAAAAAAAACTACAGGCCAGTCAGCTTAATAAAAATAGATGTAAAACTCCTCAATAAAATACTGGCAAACAGAGCACAACAAATCATTAAAAAGATCATATGTCATGACTAACTAGGCTTCATCCCAAAGATGCAAGGATGTTTCAACATATGCAAATCAATCAATGTAATACATTTCCATAAACAAAAGGACAAAAATCAAATGATCATTCAACAGATGTATAAAAATGCTTTGACAAAATCCAGCTCAATTCATGATTTAAAAAAATAAAATAAAATAAAAAAGCCTCTCCTGCCCAGCCACCGCCATCACTGCAGCCCAGGATGGCCTGCTTTGGCCCAGACCTGGGGAAGATTAACCATGCCCTCTCCTGCTGGCCACCGCCATCACTCCAGCTCCAGAAAAGTAGCCACGTGGGTGCCCCTAATCTCTACAAAGTAATCCTCCCCCTATCTTACTCTCAGGCCTCCTGATTATGCCAGTCTTTGGACCCACTCTACAGAGCGAGAGGTGGACATAAAGGGTATTTTTCTGAGTTCCCAACTTTGACCATCTTTAAAGAAAGGGTGTGGGAAACCTGTAGTAGAATGGTGTGGAGTTCAATCATTAAGGAGGTTGGGGAACTCAATCTGGGCCTTGCAGCCTGAGGTCAGTCTGCATTGTGGGGTTCTGCCATCAGCTAGCTGAGATTAGGGGTCTTGGTTCTGAACATAGCTGCGCATGTTGTATATTATGGCAGTAGAGATGTCTGAAAGAGGCCCTTCAAATCCTTTTTTTCTTTCTTTCTTTCTTTTCCTCATTCCACTCTGCAAATTCTTTCTTTTTTCTGTCCTCTTTCTCCAACTCAGTCTCTTGCTCCACCATGTTATCCCTCATCTCCCCTTCTGTTTCTGCTCCAGCCCTAACTCAGATTTCTTTTATCACTTTTTCTCTTTTCTTTATGTTCTTTTCTTCTGTCATTCTACCTCACACAGGGGTCAGTGGTTTCAAGGGAAAGTGAGCCCCTATTATTGTTAAAGGCATATATTCTGGTCCCTATACTTCTACTCTGTCTATCCCTTTCAAATTTAACAGTTTCCTGAATATTGTGTGGTCATTCCATGTCCTCTGGCTTCACTTGAAATCTTCTCCAATTCTTTTACTTATCTACTCCTCTCGTCCTAGCTCTGTCTGAACCCCCATCCTAAATGGTAATATACTATGTTGAAAAGTCTGTTCACTACAGACATATTTTGGACTGCTTCTTGATTTCAATTTAATTCACATGGTTTAAGAGTGATAGACTAGTGACTACCACAAGTGGTCAGTTTCCAAGTTGTGCTTGATCATATTGTGTTGCTGATTCTGTCAGTTGGAATAAAGGCTTGTGATTGATTTGATGAGCTGTTTTCTCTGATGTTAAGAAAATGAGAATGTCTGTGGGTCATTAGAGACCCAGAAGCTAGGGCGCAACTATGTCAGGAAGATTTGGGTGATAACCCAGAGATTAAATCAAGGACAGCCCAACAACAAAAATAAAAATGAGAAAACACTTAAGCAAGACACAAAGACAGACTTCCAGTTCACCAATGGCAAACAGTAGGGCAAATCAGGATGAAAAGGATGATAGTGAACCACCAGGACACTCTGAACTCAAAGCACAGGAAGTAACAAAACAGATCAATCAGGCTCTAAAAAATTCAAAACAGAAATAATTTCCCAAATAACCACAGAGATGGTGAGCAAAATGGAAGTCATGATTCGAAACTCTAGAACAGAAACTGACAAAAAAAATAGATGAGCTCAGGACCACAATAGAAGCCATGAAGGCCCAGCATAAGAAAGAAATGGAAACAATAAATGCCCAACATAGGAAAGTAATGGAATCCATAAAACAGATTCAAACAGATATCCAGGAGATTAAACACTCCATTGAAAGTGTACACAACAGAATAAAAGAATGTGAAGATAGAATCTTGGATATAGAAGATAAAATTGCAGTCAGTGACCATGAAAAGAGAGGTCTATTAAAAACAGTAGGGGATCAATAAAAATCTATCCAACAACTCCTAGATGATACAAAGAAGAATAACATAAGACTGATAAGGATCCACGAAATGGCAGGACAAAATACAAACGACTTAAAAAAGCTGTTCACAGAATTAATGACAGAAAACTTCCCAAACAGAGAGGAAGAATTTGACATTCAGATAAGTGAGGCATATAGGACCCCAACTAGCCATAATCAAAAAAAATCTACACCTAGACATATAATAATCAAGATCTCAGAAACCCAACAGAAGAACAAAATATTACAAGCAGTAAGAGAAAAGAAACAAATCACATGCAAAGAAAAGTCCATCAGAATCACAGGAGACATTTCAACACAAACCCTTAGGTCAAGGAGAGCCTGGAGTGAGATATTTCAAGTACTAAAAGAAATCAACCTCCAACCTAGATTGATGTATCCTGCAAAACTCTCTTTCAAAAAGGATGGGGAAATTAAGATACTACCACGACAAAGAACACCTGAGAAACTACATGAATACCAAACCAGCACTACAAGCAATTCTAAACAATATCCTAGAAAAAGACAATGAAGGTAACAACACCATGAGGCCCAACAGAGCAAATCAAATAGGCAAGGCAAGAAACTAAAAGGAGAAGGTGAAAAAATAAAAAGAGTCAACAAAAGGCCAATAACATGACAATAATAAGTTAGTACATATCAGTTATAACCATCAATGTCAATGGCCTCAACTCACCGATCAAGAGAAATAGACTGGCAGAATGGATTAAGAAGCAAAATCCAACAATATGTTGTATACAAGAAACACACCTAGTGCAAAAAGAAGCCCACAGACTGAAAATGAAAGGATGGAAAACAATTATCCATGTGACAGGAGCCCAGAAAAAAGCAGGGGTAGCAATCTTATTTGCAGACAAAGTAAATTTCAAACCAAAACTGATTAAAAGAGACAAAGAAGGCCACTACATCCTTGTAAAGGGAACAATTCAAGAGGAAGAGATGACAATCATAAAAATATATGCACCAAATATAAATGCCCCCAACTTTATAAAAGAAATATTAAGAAACATGAAAAACCAAATAAGCACTAATACAATTGTAGTGGGGATCTAAATATCCCACTTTCACAAATAGATAGATCATCTAGGCCAAAAGTCAACAATGAAATACTAGAATTGAACCAAGCTTTTGAAAGCATGGACTTAATAGACATTTATAGAGTGTTCCACCCCACAAAATTAGAATATACATTATTTTCGGCTACACATAGGTCATTCCCCAAGATAGATCACATACTAGCTCACAGAAGAGGTTTGAATAAATGGAAAAGAATCGAAGTTATTCCCTGTATATGATCAGATCATAGTACAATCAAGCTGGAGATCAATAGCACAAGAAACCATACAAACTTCACAAACACATGGAAATTGAACAACACTCTGCTGAACAATCAATGGATCACAGAGGAAATTAAGGAAGAAATTAGACAGTTTTTACAAATAAATGAAAATGCCAATACAACATACAGGAATCTATGGGACACAATGAAAGCAGTTCTACGTAGAAAATTCATACCACTGAATCCCCACACTAGGAAAACAGAGCAAGCTCACATAAACAACCTAATGATGAATCTTAGACTCCTAGAAAAACAAGAGCAAGAAAAACCCAAAGTTCGAACAAAAGAGGAAATTATAAAGAGCAGAAATCAATGCAAGGGAAACTAAGAAAACAATACATAAAATAAATGAACCGAAGAGTTGGTTTTTTTGAAAGAATAAATAAAACTGATAAACCCTTAGCTAACCTTATCAAAAAAAAAAAGAAATAAAAGGCTCAGATCCATGCAATTAGGATTGAAAAAGGTGAAGTCACAAAAGATCCAACAGAAATCCAGAGGATAATCAATACCTACTTTGAGAAACTGTACTCTAACAAACAAAATGGAAAACACAGAAGAAATGGACAGTTTTCTAGATACTTATGAATTACCAAAATTGAACAAAGAAGATAAAAACATTTTAAACATCCCAATTACAATCAATGAAATTGAAAATGTAATTAAAAATTTACAAAGAAAAGCTGAATTTTATAAGACATTTAGAGAAGAACTACTGCCATTACTCTTCAAACTTTTCAATGAAATTGAAAAAGGAAAGCAATACTTCAAAACTCATTCCTGGAAGCAAGTATCACTTTGATTCCCAAACAAGGGAAAGACGCAACTAAAAAAGAGAACTGCAGGCCAATCTCCTTAATGAATATAGATGCAAAAATCCTTAATAAGATACTAGCAAACAGAATACAGAGGATCATCAAAAAGATCATACATCCTGACCAAGTCGGATTTATTCCAGGGATGCAAGGATGGTTCAACATACATAAATCAATAAATGTAATACACTACATCAATAAAGTCAAGGAGAAAAGCCACATGATCCTCTCAATAGATGCAGAAAAAGCATTTGACAAAATTCAACATCCATTCATGATAACAACCCTGCAAAAAATTGGAATAGATGGTCTATATCTCAACTTAATAAAGGCTATCTATGAAAAACCCACAGCCAACATCACATTAAACAGCCAAAAACTGAAAACCTTCACATTAAAATCAGGAACAAGACAAGGATGCCCACTATCACCATTTCTCTTCAATACAGTTCTGGAAATATTAGCCATAGCGATTAGACAAGAAAAAGATATTAAAGCAATAAAGATAGGAAAGGAAGAAGTTAAACTGTCGTTATTTGCTGACAATATGATACTCTACATTGAAGACCCAAAAAACTCTACCAAAAGACTTATAGACTTAATTGACACTTAGCAGAGTAGCTGGATACAAGGTCAACACCCAAAAATCAATAGCCGTCTTGTACACAAATAACAGACTCACTGAGAGAGAAATTAAGGAAACAATTCCTTTCACAATAGGATCTAAAAAACTGAAGTATCTAGGAATCAATCTAATGAAAGAAGCAAAAGACCTCTACACTGAAAACTACAGCACTCTGAAAAAAGAGATTGAAGAGGATATAAGAAAATGGAAAGATATCCCCTGCTCCTGGGTAGGAAAAATCAACATAGTGAAAATGGCCATACTACCAAAACTGCTATACAGATTCAATGCAATGCCATTTGAAATTCCAGCACTATATTTCACAGAACTAGAAAAAAGAATCCAAAAATTCATTTGGAACCAGAAGAGACCTAGAATAGCAAAAGTCATCCTAGGCAACAGACACATCACAGCGGGTATAACAATTCCCAATTTGAAACTATGCTACAAAGCCACTCTGATAAAAACAGCATGGTACTGGCAAAGAAACAGATCTGAGGATCAGTGGAACAGACTGGAAGACACAAAAACAAATCCAGATATACTCAATTATGTCATCTTTGACAAAGGAGCTGACCATCCTCAGTGGAGGAAAGATAGCCTCTTTAATAAATGGTGTTGGAAAAACTGGATCTCAACCTGCCAAAGATTAAAACTAGACCCTTGTCTTTCACCATGCACTAAATTAAAATCCAAGTGGATTAAGGATCTAAGCATTAAAACAGATACACTAAACTTGCTGGAATATAAGTTAGGCAAAACTCTGGAAGACAATGGCATAGGAAAAGACTTTATGAACACATCCTCAGCAGCAAAGGAACTAGCACAAAGAATCAACAACTGGGATCTCTTCTTATTAAAAAGCTTCTGTACTGCAAAAGAAATCATCAACAGAACTAAGAGACAACCTACAATATGGGAAAAAGATTTTAGCAGCTGCTTCTCAGACTAAGGACTATATGGAGAATATATAAAGAACTCAAAACAATCAGCCCCCCCCAAATATAAAGACCCAATTCAAAAATGGGCATCTGAAATGAACAGACATTTCTCAGACAAAGAAGTAAAAGCAGCAAATAAATATATGAAAAAATGTTCAACATCACTGGTCACTGGAGAGATGTAGATGAAAACAACATTGAGATTCCACCTTACCCCACAAAGAATGGCTGCTATCAAGAAATCAATCAATAACAAATGTTGGTGGGGTTGCAGGGAGAAAGGAACCCTTCTCCATTGTTGGTGGGAATGCAGACTGGTGCAACCACTATGGAAATCAATATGGAGCTACCTCAAAGAGCTGGGACTAGAGGTTCCGTTTGACCCAGCCATCCCTCTGCTGGATATCTTTCCAAAAGAATTAAAAGAATCATACCACAGTGATATATGCGCACCAATGTTTATAGCAGCACAGTTTATAATAGCTAAAACTTGGAAACAGCCCATTTGCCCATCAGTTGGAAACTGGATGAAGATGTGGTTTTTCTATAAAATGGAATACTACTCAGCCATAAAGAATGAGAAATTAGATTCATTCATAGGAAAATGGATACATATCGAGGATATACTCCTAAGTGAATTAAATAAGTCACACATGTGTAAATACTGAATAGTTTCTCTGGTGTGAAAAACTATAATAGTACATAAGATCCTAATGATATAATTGACCATGTGAAACAGGAAGAAAAGGGCTAAAGGTATAGGGAAAATGGGAAGGGTAGGGGAAAGGTAATAATAGAAAAGAAAAAATATGAAAAAATGGAAGTAAGGTATTTGTAAATGGGGAGGGGAGGAGGGGGTGAAGGGAGGGCACGGGCAAGGGGGAAAAAATGAGAACCAAGACCTGTCATGCAAAGGTACAAGATCCCAATAATGAACATAATTGTACTGTATACCTAAAATGTACCAATAAACTCAATAAAAGAAAAAAAAACTGAGACCATAACATTAGGTGAAATAAGTCAGACACACAAGCCTAAATATCACATTGTTTCTCTTATATGACAAGCCCAAAATATAAATAAAAGCCAAATAAGAGGAAATAGGGAGATAGATCTTTTACAAAAGGGAAAGAAACCAAGAGATGGAGGGAAGGAGAAGGAGAGAGAAGAGAATAAAAAAATAATTAAGATGTGTCAAGTACATGTACCAGCTCCCCACAAGGAATGTAATCATTATGTACTGCAAACATGTACTAATAAAAAATAAAATATATATATAAATAAAAATAAAAATTTTAATAAGTTTTATAGTCCATTATCCATTTGATTTTCCTTATATTGTTCATGGTTCTTATGGTTTTCTAAAATTATATTATATATTTATAAATTTAACTTACACATAAATTGGCTCCCGTCTTCCCAAAAATTCCAGTAGGGGTATGGAATATATTAGTCTTGTTCAGTGCTATACCTTCTGGCCTAAAAAAGTACTAGTACATAACAGAAACTCAATGATACAGTTTAGTTAACGTCAACAAACTCATTTTTCAATTATGTATTAGTGTTATAAAACAACGCAGAAAAAAATTATAGCAGTCAGTCATGGTGGTGCACATCTGCAATCCCAGCACTTGGGACGCTAAGGCAGGAGGATCATCATAAGTTGAACGCCAGCCTTGGCTACATAGTGAGTTCAAAGGCAGCCTGGGCTACATATACAGAGTGAGGCTTCACTGTGTGTGTGTGTGTGTGTGTGTGTGTGTGTGTGTGTGTGTGTGTGTG
>NW_022900935.1:29578590-29605239 GCF_012274545.1 Fukomys damarensis
TACTCAGCCATAAAGAATGAGAAATTAGATTCATTCATAGGAAAATGGATACATATCGAGGATATACTCCTAAGTGAATTAAATAAGTCACACATGTGTAAATACTGAATAGTTTCTCTGGTGTGAAAAACTATAATAGTACATAAGATCCTAATGATATAATTGACCATGTGAAACAGGAAGAAAAGGGCTAAAGGTATAGGGAAAATGGGAAGGGTAGGGGAAAGGTAATAATAGAAAAGAAAAAATATGAAAAAATGGAAGTAAGGTATTTGTAAATGGGGAGGGGAGGAGGGGGTGAAGGGAGGGCACGGGCAAGGGGGAAAAAATGAGAACCAAGACCTGTCATGCAAAGGTACAAGATCCCAATAATGAACATAATTGTACTGTATACCTAAAATGTACCAATAAACTCAATAAAAGAAAAAAAAACTGAGACCATAACATTAGGTGAAATAAGTCAGACACACAAGCCTAAATATCACATTGTTTCTCTTATATGACAAGCCCAAAATATAAATAAAAGCCAAATAAGAGGAAATAGGGAGATAGATCTTTTACAAAAGGGAAAGAAACCAAGAGATGGAGGGAAGGAGAAGGAGAGAGAAGAGAATAAAAAAATAATTAAGATGTGTCAAGTACATGTACCAGCTCCCCACAAGGAATGTAATCATTATGTACTGCAAACATGTACTAATAAAAAATAAAATATATATATAAATAAAAATAAAAATTTTAATAAGTTTTATAGTCCATTATCCATTTGATTTTCCTTATATTGTTCATGGTTCTTATGGTTTTCTAAAATTATATTATATATTTATAAATTTAACTTACACATAAATTGGCTCCCGTCTTCCCAAAAATTCCAGTAGGGGTATGGAATATATTAGTCTTGTTCAGTGCTATACCTTCTGGCCTAAAAAAGTACTAGTACATAACAGAAACTCAATGATACAGTTTAGTTAACGTCAACAAACTCATTTTTCAATTATGTATTAGTGTTATAAAACAACGCAGAAAAAAATTATAGCAGTCAGTCATGGTGGTGCACATCTGCAATCCCAGCACTTGGGACGCTAAGGCAGGAGGATCATCATAAGTTGAACGCCAGCCTTGGCTACATAGTGAGTTCAAAGGCAGCCTGGGCTACATATACAGAGTGAGGCTTCTGTGTGTGTGTGTGTGTGTGTGTGTGTGTGTGTGTGTGTGTGTGTGAGTGTGTGTGTATGGATACAAATGATAGAATGCAGATGATAGAAGATAATGCCAATTATCTTTGCATAAAACCAAAACCTAAATTTGTTACTTGAATATATTATTAGTAATCACGACTGATTTTAAGACACTTTGAAATGAACATGGTTTTAAGGAGAAATCTATGTCCATAGCAAATATTCAAGAGCAATTATGTCACTTTTTCCTGGTGAACCAGGATATTTAACTCCTAAGCCTTAATACACTGCTTGAGATACTTTCAATTGCCTTTACATAGCAAAATGCAGTAAAATAGAAATGGCGTAAGTGTTAAAACTGTATGTGATTTCTAGTACAGTAGAATTTGAATCCATACCCAGAGGACCTAGGCTTCAAGTTTTGGTCCTACAGCAGTATCAACATGATGGACGCCAAGAAATTTAGTCAGGAAAAGTGGATATACTAGAACTGAAAGCCAAGGTAAAGGTGGCAGGATCAATAAATTATAGATTTTATAGTGCATGAAAGATTTTTCCAAATCAAGTTATTAAATAAAGGGTACAAGATGGTGGAAGGAAAGAAGGATGCCTGAAATTAAAGTCACAAGGAAGTGACAGTGACTGGTAAAGACAAAATAATGATCAAGATTACAACATACTTTGCCTAAAAGTAGATAAATGTCTGACAGGTTGGGAGAAGGACAAGGTTTCAAATAATAATAGTATTTCAAATGAAGGGTTTAATAAAATATATATATATATAAATATATATAATTTGATGGTCAAGCCAGGGATTTAGCTCAATGGTGTCACAAGTGCAAGTTCTCACAAGTGCAAGGTCCTGAGTTTGATCTCCAGTACTGCAAAAAACAAGTGGCTGCCTAAGTACAGTACCACCTTCTACCTGGTATTTCCATTTGCTTCAATTTATTGACTCTCAGCTTCAAAAGCAGCCTTCAATTATGTACTATAATTTAAGAAGGAAAAGGTAAATTGCTTTAAATTTCCCTCCTTCAACCATTTACCAGCCCAATTATTTAAATGCAGGATGACCAAAAATTGCAAATGTTTGTTCATTTTGATAAGAAAATATAGCAGGAAATGTAAAAATGAAAATGTTGTCATTTTTATTCAATTTTCTGTGTCTATCTTAATGTTTGTGCATTAAAACATTTAATACACAATGCAACGTTACAATCTGGACAGTAGCATCTAGTGTCTTTCTGAATTCTTTTTGCATTACTGTCTTTCTTTGAACAATACACTCTATACTGTCATGCTAACCCTCCCTGTTTTTCTTTGAGTGGTATAATTTTAATGAAAGATCTATCCACAAAATGTAATGGTAAAGACAACAATGTTGAATTCCAGGTTGGCATTTCACTATCTGATATTTTTCAATTATTTGGTCTATCAGATCTAATTTAAATTGTAAATGACTTTTTTGAACCCCCTTGTTTTGAATAAATAATAAACAAGTTCCATATTATTTAGTCCAGAAGGTGTATAAATGTTTTATGATATTTTTCCCTTGCTTTTTTATTCAGGTTAGCTTGTTAGATGTTGAGCAACTCTGTCAACACTACCCATAGAATTATTATAATCACTGACCAATAATGGCATTTATTTAGTTTCATTTTTTCTATCATTTATCTATTATGAATAGTTGACAATAAAGAGAAGTCTTTTTTGTCTTTCCATTTCATAACACAGACATTTCCTCTCTGATATGCTGACATTTCTCCCTTTAGTTTTTTCTTTTGCAGATCTTTTGAAACTTCCTTCCTACTCAGTCTCTGTGTCCCAAATGTGTCCATTTTATACTGTAAAAGAATATCATTGAGTTTAAGTATAAAAATTATATTTAATGTACTTATAATAAGAGCTTCTACAGATTATAGCACAAAATTATAGGTTACTATTCACAAATAAACACAAATTAGTAAAAGAAAATAACCAGAACTTATTATTAGATTTCACTAGAAACAAACACCAAAGGCAAAATAAAAAAGTATGCAAAAAACAGTTGATATAAAACAAACAGACTTAATGAGTATATCTCCTACAACAAGAATCAACTGGTTGAAATGACACCTATCAGAGAATCTCAGGATAGTCAGTACATAAATAAATACACTGCCCAAGTGATGTTCAGGATAAACTGTTAAGTGGTTAAGGAACAGTCATGACTCAAAATGACTCATAGACTAAGAAACATATTTCTATAAAAAATAAAAAAGCAACAATGAAATGAGAAGCCTCTTCAGCATCAAGATATAAAGAAACCAAATGAGAAATGAGGGACTTATAAGACAAAAAGAAAATTATAAAATCAGAGTACTCATTACCTCTAACCCTTATAAATAACAGAACAACTGAAAACTTGCTTAAACTTTTACTAAACTGACAAAAGAGGGCTCCAAGAAAACTTTTGTAAATCACACTTTAGCATAAAAATGAACATGTGAATACACACACACACAGGCACACCTATACACACAACACACATCAGCAGATCTATAAAAGTCCTTGCAAAAAATCAGGAAACAAATTTTCATAAGGAAAATTCCTCCCCCCAAAAAAATCATGAAACAGAAAAAATACAAATCAATAATTCAAACATAAGCATTTGATGAAATAAAAAAATCAAACTGAATCAAATTCAAAAAGAAACAGCAACAACAAAAAAAGGAGAAATGAAATAAAGTTGAAGGTACGCAAGAAAAAGAAAAAGACAAAATTCACTCAGAAATCACAATATGCCCAAAGGATGAATAAGTGTCTAACAATTTTAATGGAAGGCACTGAAGAATGGCATAAAAACAACTTAGAAAATTAAAATGAACTAAAGGAAAAATAAAAAGTATCAGAGAAACAAAAGAAATGGAAAACAAAGAAATAACAATATTTATGATGTCAAGTCCCTGAATAGGGGAAGAGTAGGAGAAAGGCAATGAAACAATTAAATTTTTTTAAAAATAACCAAAGAAAAATTTCCAATAATACAAAAAGACATGAATCTTTATGAAATGACTCATTGGAAGCCTAGCAAAAATCAATCTAGGGAATGATCAATCTGTGACACGTTCTGGTAAGACGATTCAATTTCAAACATGAAGATAAAATCCACAAGGCCTCCAATCAAAGGTCAAATAATTTATAAAAGAAAAAGAGTTAAGACTGCCATCAGAGTTTCTGACCAATATATTAAAAAGGGAGCAGCAGTTTTTAGAAACTCAATAAAAGAAAGCATGAACCAAATATTCTATACATAACCAAGCTGTCCTCCAAATATCACGGTAACAGAAAAAGTTTTCAAATCACAAGAACTTAAGAGAATTCTACTGTAACCAGCCTTTGAGAAATCTACTTGCGTAAGACCTTTATCCAAAATTGTTGACTAAGAGAACTTTAGTAAAAGTACCACTGATGAATACTTTAAAAACATAAACATACATCATTGTGGTGGATTAATTAATGGTCAAATGAAGTAGAAACAGCCAGCTGAACTGAGTCCGCATGGTTGTGGGCATGGAAGATCTACCTGAGGATTGTTGCCAAAATGACATAAGAAGAGAATGGGAGGGAAAAACTGCATACTGGTGATTTTCCTTGGAAGGACCTTACTCCAGAATACTGGAGGGCTCTGCTGCAGTTCACCTATGGGGGCCTGCCAAAGACTCCAAACAACATCTCACTTCCTGCAAGTCTCGTATCCTCTGAAGAGCAGACTGCTCAGCTTTAGCTGATGTTTTCTTCAGAGGAGCTTCAGTCTTCATCTTCAACTGGGCTCTTGTCTTCACCTGGACATCATCACCTGGCTCTCATCGCAAACTCCCTAGCATTCAGCACCAGGCCCTGGGCCTTCTGGAGCCAACTTTCAGTCTTCCATCGCAGACTCCTCAGCCTTCCGATGCAGACTCATATAGAACACTGCTATGGGATCCTGTATTCTTCAGATCTCCAGCACACAAACAGACCTCTTGCACTTTTCTGCGTTTGACTTTTGGGTATTATAAAATAATCCTATAAACTATGTGCCCTGTATTACATCTATTCCCTTGAAAATTCTGACTAATATAATCACTAAAACAAAGTAAGACTGATTTAGGACAAGTATGTTAAATAAACTAATTATGGAATAAATGTTCTGGAAAAGTCTAAGTAATTTTTTATAGTGGTAGTGGGAACTGAACCCAGGGAGTGCTAGCTTTCTGAGACAGGGCCTCACTAAATTCCAATGGCTAGCCTCAACTGATTCTCTTGCTCAGCATCCTGAGTAGGTTTATGGGTATCTACCACTGTACTCAGCTACATAATGCAATTTTTAATAGAAGAAGAGGAAAAAAGAAAATTGAATAGGAACAATAATCTGCTACATAGGCAAAAAGTAGTCTTAAAGAATACTTACAAAGTGATAAACTGCAAGAACAGAAATATAAGCTTCCTCAAATATCAAGTAAAAAAAAATCAGTTAATAAAAGCAATGAAAATACATCTCACAGGAAGCACACACTGCAAATATCAGAAAATATGTAATTATAAAGTATTACTTATTACAGAGCTGAGACCAACACGGTTCATGAAATAAAACTCAACTATAAGAGACACATTTAAGACAGAGTAATTCAAAAGATTTAAAATAAAGGCATGGACAAAGGATATCAAGTTAAAAAAAAAAAATACAGAGAGAGTAAGCATAGCCAACTGATCCAAAACAAAATTAAAGCTCAAAGAATGAAACACAAGGAAGATCACTTTTTAATGCAAAAGCTACATTTATCAATGAATCTAACACTCATGAAAGTATGTACATGAAGAAACTCAGAAATTCAAAAAGAGAAAACTATACAGGATTTAAATAGACACAGATAAAAACTAAGTAAAGACAGGAGAATAAATACACTGCTTTCAATACAAGATAGAGCAAGTGGACAAAATATAAGAAAGGCAGAACTCCAGGACACCAACAGGTACATCTTAGCAGATAATAATATTAAGCTGCACCCTCATAATAAACAGCAAATGCTCTCAAAAGCCAATGACATACATAGCAAAATCAATCACAAAGAAATAGAACTCTGAATATAACACAATGGAACCAGATATTAGAAACAAAATAAAAGTAACAAAAAAGACCTTGTATCCAGAAATTTTAAAACTAAACACATATTTTGGGCAAAGAAATAATACAAACTAAATTAAGAGATTTTCTTTTAAGTAATGACAATGGGTGATGGGGTGCCAGAAAGTGTTACCATGGAAATAAAAAGAGCAAAAGAGATTAAGGGAAAGGGTAGAATGAAAGGGAGAGATGTTTAGTTCACAACTTTCAGTTAGTTCGTGACTTCACTTGAACCCACTGGAGTGCAAAGGTCACATGGTACACAAATGACCCCAAATCTAAGAGACAGAGACACAGAGACAAGATGAGAGTCCTGCTTTATCAGGGCAAGAGTTTAACTAGGGTAAACAGCAAATTAATGGAGAATTATAGTGCATTTGTGGGAGAGAGTAAAGGAAATAAAAGGTGGGCCTCAAGTTCTCACAGGCTTTTTGCTCCAGGAAAACTGCAAACTGCTCACAGAAAAGCAAAATATGAGGGGGTAGGGTCTGGAGAAATTCTCAATTGAGGTAAAAAACAAAGATATAGAAGCATCAGACTCTACTAAACGGCACAAATGGGTACCAAGACTCTTCTATCTCCCTTATAAAACAAGACTTAACAAGGGGAGAGAAGGGCAACGGGGAGTATCCATAGTATCCTATAGATGCATGGGGTGTTTTTTATATTTCTAGAAGAAAAAGGGGGAGAAAAATACTCTAAACCAGGAAGAGGGGCAAGAAAACAAGCTAGCTCAGAACTATAACTGAAGAGATACGGACTCAGAGAAGGCCATCAACCAAGGCCAGGCAGTAAACCCAATACAGTACTTACAGAATACTAAACTGTTTTATCAGAGCAACAGAGAATGTCCTCCAGGCCCCAAGACCAAGCTAGATAGCAGAGTTATAAATAATTCTCTAAGAGACATGTTTTTTTGTAAAACACAGCTGAAGAATAAAAGCTCATGGTAGAACACAGAATTTTTAATAAATTGTGTGTGAACACATGTGTATGTGCCTGAGTGCATGTGTACATGCATGTGGTAATGTGCAACCAAACCAATCAACAACCCTAAACACAAGAATCACCAGAAGATTGTGCAGGTTTTGGTGCACTGAGCAAGGTCACTGGAGGAAATAAACTTCAAATCCAACTCAAAATTGAATCAACTTAAAAATCAAATTCTTTTTTTTCTTTCCAGTGAATACTTTATTTAATAGATCATCAACTTCTCCCTCCCTACAACTGGAGTTCCATTTTGTTTCCATGCTGAGTAATAAACAGTGACAAAGCTAATTAGAATAAGCTACTTCAAAGACAGCTCACTTTAGCAGGCAAACTATAGATGCATTCTAGAATGCACAACAGTCACTAAGAAACTTAACTGAGAACTTGAAGAATGTAGTCAAGTCTGGGGTACAGTAAACATCAGCTGAGATGCAGTACAACTGTTTATGGGTTCCTGATGCTGCATCCCTTGGGCATTAGCTGAATCTTGATGTGGAGAAAGGTTTAGCTAATGCCAAGTAGAGATGCAGAAAATACTATTTTGTCTTGGGGCTATGCACAGGAACCAAAAGGCAGGAAAGCACTAAACACTGCTGAGAGCATCCACTCCAGGAAGGACTTTACCTTCTAGGAGCTCTAAACTTGCACCACCTCCAGTGCTCACATGGCTGACTTTATCTTCTGTGTTCCATTTGGCACAGCAAGTAGCAGTGTCTCAACCTCCTATGATGGTGATGGAGCCCCTGGAAGTGGCTTTCACCACCTCATCCATGAGGGCTTTGGTTCCTCAGGCAAAACCTTCCCATTCAAATACCCCCACAGGTCCATTCCACACAATCTGCTTAGCACGACCAACAGCCTCAGCATACTTCTTGCTGCTCTCAGGACCACAGTCCAAGCCCATCCATCCAGCAGTTATGCCAGAGGCTACAGTGGCTTGGCCAGTCTTGGCATTCTCATCAAACTTGTCAGCAGTGACAAAGTCAACAGGCAAAGTAATCCTCACATCATTCTTCTCAGCTTTGGACATCAGGTCTTTAACAATCTTGGCTCCCTCTTCATCAAACAGAGATGTGCCAATCTCCATGTTGTTGAGCACCTTAAGAAAGGTAAAAGCCATTCCACCACCAATAATCATTTCATTGACTTTGTCAAGCATATTATTGATCAGCTGGATCTTACCTGCACCTTTAGCTCCTCCCAAGATGGCCAGGAAGGGTCATTCTGGGTTCTCCAAGGCCTTAGCAAAATAGTTCAGTTCCTTCTTCATCAAAAATCCACCGGCTTTCTGGGTCAGACTGACTCCCACCATAGAGCTGTGGGCTCGGTGTGCAGTGCAAAAGCATCATTGACAAAGACATCCCCTAGCTTGGAAAGTGAAGCTCAGAAAGCTTCTATTTTGGCTGGCTCAGCTTTAACCTTGTTTCCAGAAGCATCTTTTCCCTTCCCTTCCTCATCCACATGAAAGCAGAGGTTCTCCAGCAGGATGACAGACCCAACTGCTGGGTCAGAACAGGCTTTCTCTACTTCTGAGCCCACACAGTCCTTCAAGAATAGAACATCTTTGCCCAGCAGAGATTTGAGTTCCACAGCAACTGGCTGTAAGGAGTACTTGTCAGGCATTGGGGCACCATCTGGCCGGCCTAGGTGGCTCATAAGAACAACTGACTTAGCTCCATTGTCCAAGCAGAATTTGATGCTTGGGACAGCAGCCTTGATTCTCTGGTTGTTGGTTATCTGGTTGTTCTTCATAGGAACATTGAAATCCACTCTCATAATGACCTGCTTCCCCTTCACTTTCAGCTTGTCCAGAGTCAGCTTGTTAGAAAGAGCCATTTTGGTGAGAGGCCAGGGACTCAGACAGAAGCAGGAGATAAGTCCGTAGAGCGCCAAGGACGCGTACAGAACCAAAAAATCAAATTCTTACACTAATAACTTAGAAGAAAGTCATGCCCATTTCAAACCATAAAATATACTTAGCATATTTTCTACTACACTACACAAGATATCCAACTTTCAACAAAAATTTAAAATGTACACCAAAAGGCCAGAAAAAAATATATTTGTAAGTAACAAGCTATCATCAGAAATAGACTGAAATAAGATACTGATGTACAGGGAATTTTAGCTAACTATGATTAATATGTTAAGAATTCTAATAGAAAAAATAAATAACAGATAACAGTAATTACAACAAACAGAAAGTGTGCTTGAAATAAAAAAGAGTCGGGCATGACGGTATACCCTGGTAATCTTGGCACTTGGGAGGATGAGGCAAGGAAGAGTTAGTTCAAGTTCAAGGCCAGCCTGGGCTACATACTGAGACCTTGTCTCAAAGACCAAACCAAAAAAAAAAAAGAGAGAGAAATAAAGGGATCTTCAGTAGGCTCATTAGAATTGATACAGTCAAGGAAAGAATGAGTAAACTTTAAGACAGGTCTATGCAATTATTCAAACTCAAACACATAAGGAAAAAAGATGGGGGAAGAGGCTTAACAGAGCTGTAGGAAAAAAAAAATCAAACTAATATATGCATAGCTAGAATCTTAAGAGAGAAAGAAGTGTACAAAAATAATTACCAAAAGTTTTCAAAACCAACTACCAACTGGAGGAAGCTAGAAGTTGCACATCATATTCAGATTCAGATTGCTGAAAAACAAACACAAAGAAAAACTTAAAAGTGACAAATGGACTTTATCATATTGTGCATGGGCTTCGCCACGGGCCTTGGCATGTGTGTCACTTTCCCTACCTAAATTAAAAGAACAGCGGAGGTATATCCCTTATTCCCTATGTCCTGATCACCCTGGTTGGGAGAATCTCCATTTTCTTCCTGGAGATCTCCCTGAGTCAGTTCATGAAGGCTAGCAGCATCATCTAGAACATCTGTACCATCTTCAAAGGCCTGGGTTACTCCTATATAGTGATCATCTTCTACTGCAACACCTACTACATCATGATGCTGGGCTGGGGCTTCTACTACTTGGTCAAGTCCTTCACCACCACTCTGCCCTTGGCCTCATGTGGCCACATATAGAACACTCATGACTGTGTGGAAATCTTTCACCCTGAAGACTGTGCCAATACCATCCTGGCCAACATTACATGTGACCAGCTCACTGACCGCCAATCCCCCATCACTGAGTTCTGGGAGAACAAAGTCCTGCGGGTCTCAGCTGGGCTGGAGGTGCCCGGGGCCCTCAACTGGGAGCTGACCCTGTGTGCTGGCCTGCTGGGTACTGGTCTACTTCTGTGTCTGGAAGGGGGTCAAATCGACAAGGAAGGTCATATACTTCATTGCTACATTCCCCTACGTGGTCCTCGTTGTGCTGCTGGTATGTGGGTATTGCTGCCTGGAGCCCTGGACAGCACCATCGACTATCTCAAGCTGGACTGGTCCAAGCTGGCGTCCCCTCAGGTATGGATAGACACTGGGACCCAGATTCTCTTTTCTTATGCCATCAGCCTGGGGGCCCTCACAGCCCTGGGCAGCTACAATCATTTCAATAACTGTTACAAGGACACCATCTTCCTGGCACTCATCAACAGAGGGACCAGCTTCTTTGCTGGCTTTGTGGTCTTCTACATCCTGGGCTTCATGGTGACAGAGCATAGTATGTATATCTCCAAGGTGGCAAAATAGGGGCCATCCTAGCCTTCATCACCTACCCCCAGGCCATCACGCTGATGCCCATGGCATGCTGGGCTACCCTGTTCATGCTGCTGCTGCTCGGGCTCAACGGCCAATTTGTAGGTGCTTTATCACCAGCCTGCTGGATCACTTTTGGGGCTCCTATTACTTCCATTTCCAAAGGGAGATCTCCATGGCCCTCTACTGTGTCCTCTGCTTTGTCATCAATCTCTCTATGGTGACTGATGGTGGGATATATGTCTTCCAGCTGTTCATCTACTGCTCCACCAATGATACCATGCTGCTGTGGCAGGCCTTTTGGGAATGCTTGGTGGTGGCCTGGGTGTACAGAGTTGACCACTTTATGGACAACATTGCCTGCATGATCAGATACTAGCCTTACCACTGGATGAAAAGGTGCTGTTTCTTTTTCACACTGCTGGTCTGCATGGACACCTTCATCTTCAACATGATGTACTAGGAGCTGCTGGTCTACAATAACACCTACCTGTACGCATGGTGGGATGAGGCCATGGGCTGGACCTTCTTGCTCTCGTACACACTGTGTGTGCCCCTGTACCTGCTGGGCTGCCTTCTCAGGGCCAAGGGAACCATGACAGAGTGCCATCTGATCCATCAGATGCTGGCAGCACCTGATCCAGCCTATCTGGGGCCTCCACCACTTGGAGTACCAAACTTAGGATACAGACATCGGGGGCCTGACCACCTGGCCCCAGTGTCCGAGAGCAGCAAGGTCATGGTAGAGAGTATCTTGTGGCAGACACCAGCCCACATCACCAGCTCCCCCTCTGGTAGCCATAGCAGCCCCTGCTATAGCCCCAACCACCCTTGGGACCACCCTTTCCATGGGCAGTGGGGGGGTACCTAGGGAAAGGGAGGACACCATAAATGCTACCATTTTTTCCATTTTTAACAAAAATGCCAAAAATATCACCAAAAAAAAAAGATGTGGAAGGGAATGAAGCTTTGTTATATTTTTTTTAAAAAAGGATAGAAAAGACACAATAAAAAAAAACCAAAAAAATCACAAAAAAAAAAAGATGTGGAAGGGAATGAAGCTTTGTTATATTTTTTTTAAAAAAGGATAGAAAAGACACAATACAGAAGAAAAAAAAAGTAAGAATAACACAAATTTCTCTCCAAAAAACATTCAAAGAGAATAAAATGATTATCTTTAAAGTGCTGGAAGGAAAAACTGTCAGTCCAGTGGAAAATATGTCAAAACTAAAGAAGCAAAAATACTTCCTCATCAAACAAAAAACTGTGAGATATACTGATAACAAATTTACTTCATAAGAAACACTAGGGGACAGGGATTTAGCTCAGTGGTGCCACACCTGCCTTGCAAGCAAAAGGTCATAAATTCCATCCCAGGTACCAAAAAAAAAGAAGGGAGGGGGAGAAAAGCTAAATGAAGTAGTTTAGAGAAAAACAAAACAAATAGACAAACAAAAAAATACCAAAATAAAGCACAAACAAAAACATGACACCAGACAAAAACTGAAACTTGTATCAAAAAATAAACTTGAGGGCCAGGGATTTAGCTCAGTGGTTCCACTGCCTGCCTTAGAAGTGGAAGGACCCAAGTTCGATCACTGTTACCAAGAAAAATTAAATAAAATAAAATAAACTTGAAATGAAACAAGTGAAAATATAATAAGTTAACTTTCCCTCTCCATTTAATTGCTCAAAAAAAAAATCTGAATACCAGGAGCAAAAATAGTGTTCATGCCATAGGAAAAAGTGAAATATATGACAATAACACACACCAAAAAAATGGGTGAGAAGAACTACAAATTCAATGCTATAGGGCCACTATGTGAGGTAGTATATTAATACATATTTAAAGTAGATTTAGATTAATTAAAGATTAAACTGTAGATGGACACAGTGGCACATGCCTGTAATCCCTGCTACTCAGGAGGCTGAGGCAGAATGATCACAAGTTTGAGTCTAGCCTAAACTATTTAGCAAGATCCTACCTCAAAAGTAACATAACATACAATAAAAAAGATTATGTTGTAAAAACTACGCCAACCACTAAAAAATAACTTTATAACATATTATGTCAAGTCAATGGAGCAGATAAAATTAGCTGGCAAATTCAATGAAAACCAGGATAGTTGCATGCTCTCAAACTATCTCCTCACAGGATATATACCAATAACGTGGAGACATCTTAACCAACTATCAAAATTGCTATCACATGCAGTAAGATATAGTCACATCATGTACCTCCTTTTGCACATAGTACAGTATTTTGTATAAATTCCAAGAATGTATAAACTCAATCTGACATGAGAAAATAGTAAACTGAGAAAAATGTTACAAAATTTCAGAGTTTCAGAGACAGAAACCTTACTGAGAAAGGAGAGGCTATGCTATTCTTAATTAGTACTCTCAAAGAGTCAAGATCATTGAACAAGGAAAAACGGAAGATTATCACAGAATACAAGTAGCTAGGGGGAGATAAAAAGTTATTATGAGTCACAGATCTTACATTAGATCTTGAACCAGAATAAGTACATTAGTAGAAAGTCTAATAATAATCAAATAGTCTTTAGTTCAGTTAATAGTACTGTGCCAACAACACAATGGTACTATTATAATGGTATTATATCAAAATTACTAATAGCATTGTATCAATTGTTGTACATCATTGTATTGTAGTTAAGAAGATGCTTATATTAAGGTATGTTTTATAGTGATTTTTGAGTACTCTGCACTGTTTACAGTTCCTCTATAGTTACTTAATATTTTTAAATATCTTCATACTCTGAACACAGTGTCATCAGTCATTATACATTTTGAAATATTCATGCTTGTGTAGTAAATTAATTACAAAGAGAAAAAGAATAAGATCTCAAAAATGCAATTCTAATGTCTTGGACTGGCCATATTCTTAAAATACAGATCTCTGGCTATATAGACTACTGGCCACTAGAACTGTATTTCAATTTTGACATTAATATAAATACAACAGGGCCAGGGATTTAGCTCAGCAGTGTAGCCACCTGCCTTGGAAGCGCAAGGTTCTGAGTTCAATCCCCGGTACCACAAAAAAATAAAATAAAAATGAAAATAAACAAAAATACAATAAAACTTATTTAAAAAGTCAAAATGTCAACATGCTAAGAATGTGACTTACATTAGGGCAACCGAAATATATCTTCAAAAACATTCTACACAGGGCCGGGGATTTAGCTCAGCGG
This sequence comes from Fukomys damarensis, assembly GCF_012274545.1. Taxonomy (NCBI): domain Eukaryota; kingdom Metazoa; phylum Chordata; class Mammalia; order Rodentia; family Bathyergidae; genus Fukomys; species Fukomys damarensis. Next base: position 29,592,766 of record NW_022900935.1, read on the forward strand.
TTCGGTGGCCTGCCTTGCAAGCGCAAGGACCCGAGTTCAATCACTGGTACCAAAAAAAAAAAAAAAATCTACACAGCTGCTAGCCATGGATTTATTAAAGCCATCACATGAAACAGCATATGCTTATCAAAAAAGCTCTTCCTTACACACCCTAGCTCCAAATCATTTAAATCCTTCTAACTACACGTCTTTACATGTTGAAAAGTGTGTGTGTGTGTTGGGATGAGAACAGATAACAAGGTAGAAAAAGTTAAGTATTAAAAAAAATACTAGCACAGTAAGGAATAGAGTTTCAGAGACAGAGATCTTACTGAGAGAGAAGAGGCTATGCTATAGTTTGGATCTGGAATGTCCCACAAAGACCTATGTGTTAAAAGGTTTGGTTTCCAGCATGGCTTCACTGAGAAATGACAGAACTTTAAAAAGTGGCTCCTTCAGAGAGGTCTTCAGGCCACTGGGACCCTGCCCTTGAAAGAGGTAGTGGGACCCAAGCCCCATCATCCTCCTCTCATTTTTCTCATCCCAGTCATAAGGTGAGCAGCTTTGCTCTACAGCACACTCCCACCATGATGTGCTCATTACCCACAGGCCCAAAGCCATGAGGCCAATTGATCACAGACTAAAACCTCCAAAGTAAATATTTTCTCTCCATAAATTGATTGTCACAGTGATAGGAAGCTAAATAGCACAAGCAGTCAGGAAACAGAAAGTGTTAAGACTCCAGGTGAGTCTTAAAGGAAGTATAGAATATGGATAGTCAACCAAAAATAGGGAGGAAGACTCCATATGAGATGTAAAAAAGCAAAAGCTTAGAAGTAGAAATACATATATGGCATAGTTGACATTATAGACTAATTTAGCTGGGTTATAAAGACATATATACCCCAGAGTTATGAAAAGTCACTCTTGATGAAAAGGCACGGATAAATGGTAAAAGGCTTTCAACATTAGGAAGCACGCCCAACTCGGTAATAAGAGTTATTTAAATAAGAACCCCACGATTGGGGCCATGGATGTAGCTCAGTGGTGGAGTACCTGCCTGGCAAGCACAAGGTCCTGAATTTGAGCTCCAGTACCAGGGGGAAAAAAAAGAACACCACTATTGAGTTTTAGGTAACTAAAGAATAGTTATTCTTAACAATATTTTAGTATCTGAAAAACTATGAAACTATGTCTACCATCATATTACTAGTATGCAGAGAGATTTTAAGCTTGACTTTTCATTAAGGAAACAGAGCAAATACATGTTTAAGAGAAATTGAGTACATGTATAACAGATAAACTATTTAGATGAGCACCTGCAATATAAAAATCTACTTGGGCCAGGGATTTAGCTCAGAGGTTCCACCTCCTGCCTCGCAAGAGCAAGAACCCTGGTACAAAAAAAAAAAAATCTACTAAAACATCAGCCTAGCATAGTGGCATGTACCTCTAATCCCAGCTACTCAGGAGAGTAACACAATAAGATTGCCAAGTTCAAGGCCAGTATGGGCAACTTAGCAAGACCCTCACACCAAATTTAAAAAACAAGGGCTGGGGATGTGGCCCACTGGTGTGGCAGTTACTAGCATGTACAAGGCCCCAGATTCTACTCCCAGTGTCAAGGAGAAAAACAAAACAAAAATATCATGTTAATTAAAATATGAAACAAAATCTAAAAATATTCAACCATTAAATACAAAAAAATGATAATATGATAATATATTAGTAGGAAATATAAATTTTATATATAAATACCAGTTTTTGTACATTAATATCTTACTTAAATATATACAACTGAGTGCATTTTTAAAAATTTTTATTGGCACTAAGTACCAATTTTTCAAAAACTGGCACCAAAGATATAAAGAATTATAAACAGAAATTTTAACTACCATATTATATTTTATTTCCCAAGCACATACTGATTTATGACAGTTGATCCTTGAAACTAGCAGGAAGTATTGCCAAACCATCACATTTACAGGTGTGCTAAACCACTGACTCTGCTGCATTTATATTTTGTTTAAACTACTTCCAGTAATAGAAATAAATTAGTTAAATTGAATATCACAGGGCATCCTATTAGAAATAAACTCTTTTGTGGGGAGTACCGGGGATTGAACTCGGGTCCTTGCACTTGCAAGGCAGGCCACCGAACCGCTGAGCTAAATTCCCAGCCCGAAATAAACTCATTTTCAAAATCAAGTTAGCCTGTAGGTCAGCAAGCTTTAAAAAATATCAAGTGCACAATGCAACTGATACAAACAATTTTAAAAATAAAATGAATCCAACATTTAGTTTCTCTTAGTCAACTTATAAGTAGTATGTACCAATTGTTTCAGAATTGGCATAAAGTCTTTAGTTTCTCAGCAGAATTGAATCCCTATTCTTCCAGTTAAGTAATTTTAACTATATTCTATAGCAAAATTTAGACAAGTAGTGGCAGAACTAAAAAAACAATAAACAACACTTGTCCTTGTGATGAATTAGTTCCAGGATACCACCTCACCCCTGCAGATACCAAAATACTTGGATCCTCAAGTCCCTTATATTTTCATAAAACCTATCTCCATTCTCCAATATACTTTAAATCATCTCTAGATTACAGTACATAATAAAGTCTGTTTTATATACAATGGTATGTAAATACACTGTACTATACACATTCAGAAGAGAAGCACTTTTTTCTACCAAATATTTTTAATCCACAATTCACTAAATTTACATATTCAGAACACACAGATATGGAGGGCTGACTGTATTTGATTTATATTTCCAAGCAGCATTTAAAAATAAATGTCATTTTCTTAATATAATACATTTTTATTAGGTTTTAAAGCTTGTTTGTATTTACCTAAATCTTACCAAAAACGATGTTTAGAGCTGGGCATGTTGGTGCATGCCTACAATCCCAGCACTCAGGAGGCTGAGGCAGGAGGATCCCTATGAGTTTGAGACCAGCCTGGGCTACACAGTGAGTTCCAGGTCAGTCTCAACTACACAGGGAGACCCTGTCTCAAAAAAACAAAAAAACAAACAAACAAAAAAGACGTTTAGTTCATCAATAAGTAAATTCTAGAACTAAACTGTATTTAAAAGAAAGGTAATAAACATCTGATGCAAAATCCAATGGAAAAATAAACAGAAAGTCAAGTGGCAGTGACAGAAAAGACTGTAGACTTTGAAAAGTTTCAGTTTGTTAATGTGACCAAAGTGAATTTTGTAAATGAGAATTTCATGTTTATAACAACTTGGGTTTTCCTGTAAAACGTAGAAAACCATTCTTTATACCTATTGAACTATACTTTAAATAGCAAAAAAAAATTTGTCATTTTTAGTTTTCTTCAGAGAAGCTGAACTAATTTAAAAAATGTTCACATATGCTGGATTATATAATAAGCTTTCATTATGGGTGAAAAACTGTTTTATGAGATGCTTAGAAAAAATACAAAGGAAATATCTGTGAAAAGTATTGCTAAGAAATGTCACAATAAATACAGACCATCTAAATTTTACTAATAAAATACTAAGATCACCCCTATCCTACTCCTTAAGTGTCTAGTAATCTCCCCAGCTCTTTCTTCAGACTTATTTGTCAGGTAAGGAAAATCAACATCAGTAAGCCAGAAGTCTTAAAAATAAAAACTTTCTAATACCCAAGTGACAGAATAGACCTAGAGATAAGCTTACTGATAATAAAATCAGTCAAATAAGCATTTACCTACCTCTATCATGTGCTAAAGGAACTACCTGTATCATATGCCAAAGACAAAATTAGTAAGAAACAGTTCCTTTTCTCTAGAATTTATTTGAAGATAAAGCAAAAAGCATCACTATGTGACTACAGCAAAACCTTTCACTTAACAATTTGAAGTAAGTTGTAACTTGGTAGGAAGAAATAATCCAGAGACAAATAACACTAGATAGGAAAAATCTGGGAAAAAAAATTTTATAATCTTAAATTGTGATTTTTTTAAAGCTATGAAAATTCCTTTTGGACTGACTGACCTATATACAAAATCACTTTTACTGTTTAAAAGATATATGAACTTTGACAGTTTAATTAACTGTTTGATCCTCAGTTCCTAATCTATAAAGATTAATACTGTGTTGCCTACATAAATTTTAGAACTGCTATAAGGATTAAACAAAACAATGTAGATAAATCACTTTATTTGATGTCTAGAAAAAAGTAGGTCCTCAAGAAAAGGAGAAACAGGTAGGATGAGTGTCAGGTTAAACCCTGAGAAACTGAGTAATTCTGTAAATAATAGGCTCATGGTTCCTACAAGGCAAAAAAAAAAAAAAAAAAAAAAAAAAAAAAAAAAAGGAAGGCTACAGCAGCAAAGGAAATTGATACAATGAAATACTCACAACTTCTCTTTTGTCATAGCAAACATCTATGTAAATATAACCAGTGTCTAAAAGCCATTGATGAAGGGCAAAGCTCAAAGCTTGGCTCCTTTCTGATGAGCACAGAGACTCATTATGTCATTCGTTTGACTATTCATTCATAAAACTGCAGGTGTTCGTACCACAGATAAAGTAGAAAGGCAGTGCACTTTTGAGGACCTCTATAATCACATCCTGAGCAGGGGAGTGGAGAAACTATTGTACAGAATTTTAGGATAAACATTAAGATATGTTTCCTCAAAACGGAAACTTGGTGGAATGGAAAAATCTCAAAGAACATCAATGAGATGGGACAGATTGTGTGCATTATAATTTTACTTGGTTTTGACTCTTTGGTGTATATTACTTTACTATAAGATTCTATTAGTACAAAACTATCTTTTAGGACCTAAAATTCAGTGGCAATAAAGAAATATATATGCTAATTTGTTTCATTTTTGTCTTAGGCTGGAACATGTAATTAAGGATAAATATAAGCACTCTTAAATAAGTCTTTCTTCTACAAAACAGCAATGTCATAGGGCTGGGATTTAGCTCAGTGGTGGTGTGCCTGCCTCGCAAGCTCAAGGTCCCAAATTCGATCCCCGGTACCTAAATAAATAAATGAATGAATGACTGAATGAATGAATGAATAACTAACACCAACGTCAGCACAGACAGCTAACTAGAGCAGAAACTGAGTGCAAAGTTCAAAAATCATTTCCTAAATTCATACAGTATTAAAATGTTGTATGGCTACGTTAATGTTTACTTTTACTTTATTTCCCTTAGCTCTATGTTTTCAATTATATGTTGAATATCACTCCCTGGACCTGCTAGAGCTTATTTGAAAATTTAATTTATTAAAGGAGTTTCATATGTAAACCACAGATCTTCCCTGAGACAAGAGACAGAGCATCTTCTGCCATTATCTACATTATAAAATTGTTAACCTTTCTGGCACTGCCATATTCAAGGTTAAATGTGAAGAGGCCCTGGGTCAGTTAGGCTCTGTCACTGCTGTGAACTATACAGGCCATAGGATCCAAAGGGAGGACCTGCACCATCTCCAATGTCAGAAATGGCAAGGTGAGACATCATGGCAGTCCAGAGGAAGAAGCAATCATAGGTCACTCTAAGATACTCACCCAAGTTAGTAGGTATATGGCTGTACCAAGCGGTAGGAAGACCAAATATGGGAATGCAACCTGAACTACATAGTGAACAGATGAAATATAGAAATATAGGTAGCAAGAGTAAGAAATAAAGCTGCTGCTCTAATAATATTGCTCTCAACAAAGGCTTGGAGACTGCATCATTTTGTAAAACACGCAAAGTCCTCCAGGGAAAGAAGCCATGGAGGCAGCTCATGCTCAGCACTGAGCCACCACCCCTCAGTTCCAGGCAAGTGGAATACAGAGCCTGGAGACTGAGATATTCACACAAGAGGACCTTCCTGCTTCCAGGACAGGAGAGAGACACAGAAGACTACAGAGGACTAGCAGTCATTACTGTCAGATTGGAAAGTTAGACTTGAGCTTTCATCTCCCCAGTCCTAGGCACTGAAGAGATGGTGCAAGAGAAACTCCAGGAACTAATGCAGATTTATAATAGGGAAGCTTCAGGAATGGTGAGAGATAGTCTTAAGAGTCATGTCTCAGGCCTTTGTCACCAGGGCAGTAGGTACAGCAGAAAGTGCAAGCCAAATGGAAACCTGGAGACTAATGGCAACTGGGACTCATAAGTATCTTGTAAGCATCAGTGACTGAGAGGCTACAACATAGGTGTCAGCTAGCGGTCTCTTTCGCAGCCCTAGACCCCAATGGAAAGGCATCATAGCCAGAAGCGCTGAGTGCCAGAAATGTGGAAGCAGGTACATGGCCTAGAAGCCCATGACCAAAGCACACCAGAGAGAGGTGCTCACAGCCCTTACCATTGTCCCTGAGTATAACACAGGAGACTGAGGAAGGAGGACTCCTGCAAGTTAAAGGCCAGCCTAGACTACAAGGTAACTTCAAGGCCAGCCTGGACTGCATGGCAAGACCCTGGGTTCTTTTTGTTTAGTTGTTTTGTTTTTGTTTTTTGGGTTTTTTTTGGTACCAGGGATCAAACTTGGGACCTTGTGCTTGTGAAGCAGGTGGCAGCATCACTGAGCTAAATCCCCAGCAAGGATTTCAAAAGAATAAAACACAAAACAAAAGATAATACCACTGACAAACAGCTCTGGGATTCAACAGCAGGATAATTATCTTCTTTCAGTTTTTAAATATATATAGGCTTTTTTCTTTATCTCACTTCTACATTGCTTATTTATCTACATTTTGTTTTTACATACTAAAGTTTAGGCTACTATATGTATGTACAGGTATAGCTATGTGTATTAGTTTTCTGCTTTAGCTCCATAAATTGCTATGTTAAATAGTCAAATTCCCACACCAAAATTTGCTTTTAGGGTTATCTAACCTCATCTGATAGCTCAACAATTGGGAACAATCTCCCTATTCTCTCACCTCCCATTTATACTTACGTTCTTCGCTTTCTCTAACTATCTGCTCTTCATATATCTACTTACTTTATCTTTTCCTCTCCTTTCTATATACACTATTAGCTTTCATCTGAATAGCATTAATGTAGGTCGGGGATTTAGCTCAGTGGTTCCACCACCTGCCTCACAGGCACAAGGTCCCAAGTTCAATCCCTGGTACCAAAAAAAAAAGAAAGAAAGAAAAGAAACTAAAAATCAACAGCAAAGAAACCACAGAAACTACACAAACACATAGAGATTAAATAATATACTTAAATGGGTCTCTGAAGAAATCAGGAGAAAATTACACACTAACAGAACACAATACTGTTTATGAGACATAATGACAGTAGTTTTAAGAAGGAATTTTTAACTATGAATGCCCATAATAGCAAGACAGAGTGATTCCAAATAAATAACTCAGTGATATACCACAAGATCTGAGAAAAACAAGAATGAACCAAACCCAAAAACAATATAAAGAAATAAAAAGCTCACAATGAAATAATGAAATTGATACTTTAAAAAAATGATCAATGAATCAGAGTTGGTTCTTTTAAAAAATAAAAATAATAAATTTCAAGCTAAATTTACAAAAAGAAAGAAAAAAAGCCCAAATTAATAAAATTAGAGACAAAAAGAGCAAAACTGAATCAGATACCACTAAAATCCAGTGGATTCTTGGAAATTATATTCCAGTAAATCAAAGAATCTAGAAGAAATGTATAAATTCCTAGACAGTCAAGCTACAAAATAGAACCAAGACAATAAAAAACTAAACAGATCAATTAAAATACAGAAATGAAAACTACCAACTAAGAAAAGCCCATGATCCAATGGATTTGCTGCTGAATTTTACCAATGGAGAATATCAAAGCTTCTTAAGCTTCTCCATGTAATAAAAAGGAAGGAATGCTTCCAAATTCATGCTATGAAGCCACTATACTATGGTTCTAATACTAAAACCAGATAAGAACTCCACTAAAAAAGAAAACTGCAGATTAATACTTGGTTTTGCTTTAATTACTCTATAGTTTGTCAGTTCATAGGTTATGTAACATCTCTTTTTTTTTTGGCCATGCATAGTGATCCACATTCATCTTAGGTGATTTGTACCTGTACATAACATATCTTAATTCATTTTTCCCCATTCCCTTCCTCTCCTTTCAACCCTCCACATTTACAAATACTGTCTCTATTGCTTTCCTTCTATTGTTTTTATTCCTATCCCCTACCCCTTGTTCCCCTTCTCATTTGAACATTTTCTTTCTACCTTCTAAAAATCTACCCTTCATTTTGCTCTTATTTACCCTTTGGATTTCTCACAAAAGAGAAACAATGTGATATTTAAAATGTGTATCCTTGGGGTTGGGGATTTAGCTCAGCGGTTCGGTGGCCTGCCTTGCAAGCACAAGGACCTGAGTTCAATCCCCGGTACCAAAAATAAATAAATAAATAAATAAAATGTGTATCCAATTTATTTCACTTAAAATGATGTTCTCAAGATGTATATGCATTTACCTAAAAAATGTCTCACATTTATCCTTCTTTATGGCAGAGTATATAAAAACCACATTTTCTTAATCTGTTGATGAGATCAATACTCTTGTATGGAAAGCCATCCTTATTCATGGATCAGAAGAAGCGATATTGTAAAATGGCCACATTATCAAAATTGTTTACAGTTCAATGACATCCCTTTAAAATATCAACATCATACTTCACAGGTCTAGAAAAACAAAATATCCTGCAATTCACATGACATCAGAAAAGACCCAGAATAGCCAAAGCAATCCTGAGCAAAAAGACCAACAAGTAGGCAACACAACACTGGATTTTAAGCTATATTACAAAGCCAAGTTAACAAAAACAATATGTTACTGTCACAAAAACAGACATGTAAACCAATGGACTAGAAGAGAAGACACAGAAACAAATCCACACACCCACAGCTATCTGATTTTTGGCAAGAGGGCAAAAACACATACAGGAGAAAAGATAGAATCTTAATGGTGTCAAGAAAACTGGTTATCCATGAGCAGAAAACTGAAACTAGATCCCTATCCCTCAACCTATACTAAAACTAAATAAAAGTGGATCAAAGATATAGATATAAAATCAGAAATTTTGAAAGTGCTGGAAGATAACATAGGGCAGTATGGCAAACTTCTATAGCAGGCTGTTTTTATCATTGAAAGCTCTAAAAGACTTGCCATCACTGCCATAGAGGAAACACGTGAAACCACAGGCACAGGCACAGGCACCTAAATAGGACTCCAAATCACAGGAATTAATATCAAGAATCATTGCTGGGGGTGGAATAACATTAAATTGACAAGGCTCTGCACATGTAAAGGAAACAACAACAGAATGAAGAGACAACTCAATGAATGGGAGGACATCTTTTTTGCTAGCTACTCTTCTGATGGAGGATTAGTATCTATAATATATTTAAAGACTAAAAAAAAAACTATATACAGGCCCAAATATAAATCAAAACTATATTGAGATTTCATCTCACCCTAGTCAGAATGGCTATCATCAAAAATACAAACACACACACACACACACACACACACACACACACAGACACAATGAATTCTAATAAGTGCTGGGGTAGTAAGGAGAGAAACCTCCAAGCTAGTGGGAATGTAAGCTAATACAACCACTATGAATTTAAATATGGAGATTTTCTCAAAAAACTAAACATAGGAACACAATTTAATCAAGCTATACCACTCTTGGATAATGTCCCAAAAGAAGTAAAGGTGGCATACTAAAGTGTTATGTACATATCCATATTTATAGCAATTTATGATAGCTAAGCTATGGAAATAGGTGTCTTATCAACAAATGAATAAAGAACATATAAAACAGATAGATAGATAGGCAGACAGACATTACTCAGCCCTAAAGAAGAATGAAATCATATCATTTGCAAAAACATGGGTGGAAATAAAGATCATGTTAGTGAAATAAACCAATTCAGAAAATTAAATATCATGTTTTCTCTTATGGGAAAACCAAACAAACAAATAAATAAATGAGAGATAATAGGAAACTAGGAGGTAGACTTTTGGAAATGGAGAAGGGGATCAGAGAGAGGGCAGAGGAAAGGGAGAAGGGGTTAATGGTATGGAAAAAGATCAAGATATATTAAATGCATGTACCAATTTATTATAATGAACCTTACTACTCTGTATTACTTACATGCACTGATGAAAGAAAGAAAGAAAGAAAGAAAGAAAGAAAGAAAGAAAGAAAGAAAGAAAGCAAGCTGTTTAAACAATTAAGCAAAAAAAGATGTCCATATGTGAACTTATAAAGTTCTTTCAAAATGTTTGCTTATACCAGCATTCATAAGGGGATGTGTATCATATAATCTTCACAAAAATTAAGACATAATAGATCCTTCATAAACACTCAGCATGAAGTACATGCCTATAATCTCAGCTACTCAGGAGGCTGAGGCAACAGGTTTCCAAATTTGAGGTCAGTCTGGGTAACTTAAATGAGAATCTATCTCAAAATAAAAAAATTAAAAGGGCTGGGGATGTAGCTCAGTGCTACAGTACTTGCCTAACATGCATGAGGTCCTGGGTTCAATCTCCAGAACCACAAAAGACAGAGACAAAAGGGAGAAAGAGAAAGAGGGAGAGAGCGAGGCCAAGGCAGGAGGACCTCCACAAGTTTGAGTCCACCATGGTCTACATAGTGAGTTTAAGGATGTCTGAACTACATAACAAGACCCTGTCTCAAAAAAAAAAAAAAAAAAGCAGTCCTTAGTTAAAACTATGTGGAACAAGGATCTCAATAAAAGACCCATAAAATGCAGAGCAAAGACAATAGTAATTTGGAAGCACAAAATATAATGTACAGACAAAATAGACTACTGTATAAAAAGTTCTGTAAGAATTTTAACAAGTTAATGTGTTATTCAAAAAATTTTTTTCTTCAGTCATTTGTTTTTATTGTCTGAATCAAAGCCTCACTACTCATAGTCTAGGCTTCCCTAACTATGTAGCCCAGCTATCCTCAAATTAACAATCCTGCTTCCCTTGCTGCCTGACTGCTGGGATTACAGGCTTGTATGTACCACTATACCCAGTTTAAGTTTCATTTCTAAAACACTACATGAATGATGTATGAAAACAGGAGAAATGAAAAATTTAAAGAGCAAAATAGTTTTAAAGCACAACAAATCTTTACTGAGAATAACTGAGATATTTGCAAAGAAAAGCCAGATACATTTCAAAAGAAAGCCAAGTTGAAGGTTATGAAAGATAGCTTAATGCTTTCGCTTAGCCTGATGTAAGACTGCATTTCAAGTTAACTCAAAAATAGTTAAGAGAGTAGCTTATCATTCAATCATTCAATACTATCTAGGGAAATTCATGGTCTGTGTTTTTAACCTTCAAAACTAATGAGCATGGACTAGTAGGAAGAAGCTAAGGAAAGAATTTACACCTAACTCCCCAGATGGTAATTCCCACATGATAGACTTATAGTTTATTACTCCTCATCTACAATCTTCCTTTTTTCTATCCTTTATCCTTCTCATCAGAACCAAACTCCCAAATTACCTCCAAGATATACAAACTAAATAAAGCAATGCACTTGCTATTGCAAAATTAACTTTCAGGACAAGAAGCTAGTAGGCATCACCACAAGTAAGTTGCTATCTCTTCCTCCCATCCTTAACATGGAAATCATGAAATCATGATGCTATCACCTAATACCATGTATTGCTGGCATACAGCACAGTTGTTAAAAGCATGGACTTGGGGCTAGTCTATACAAATATTTCCAAATTTTCTTAAGTGCCAAAACACAAACATAAAGAAGCAATAATATAAAAAAAAAGACGATTTTCAAGAGTACCTAGTTGGAAAAATTAAGTTAGTGAAATTATGCTGGAAGTACATTTGGCTCTAATTATTTAAAATACTAAAATTAAGTATGTAATTTGACTCGCAAGTTCAACTGCGAATTTAATTTATTCAGTTTCTTCTCAGAAAATAATAGGTTAAGGCTGGGGATTTAGCTCAGTGATGCTGCCACCTGCCTCATAAGCACAAGGCCTGAGTTTGATCCTAGGTACCAAAAAATAATAATAATAAATATGCAATATGCATGTACAAGAATGTTCTCTACAATAATGTCTACAATATCAAACTATTTCAATGACATGAGAATGGTTGGTAAATTATACTATAACTACAAAGTGAAATGCTGCACAAACTTTTCTTAAATGATGAACAGCTGGGTTTAGATAGAAAAATATTCATGATATATTTTTAAAAAGACTTAAAAACTGTACATATAAAATAATCTCATTTGTATCTTTAAAAATTTAATATCATAATTATAGAAAAATATACTCTAGAATTCTCTGGAAAAATATACTTAAAAATTCAAAATAAGTATTTCTGAGTAATAGGATTAAAAGACATTTTAGAGCCGGGCATGGTGGCACATGCCTGTGATCCCAGTACTCAGGAGGCTGAGGCAGGAGTATCGCTGTGAGTTCAAGACCAGCCTGGGCTACATAGTGAGTTCCAAGTCAGTCTCAACTA
>NW_022900935.1:29605376-29626721 GCF_012274545.1 Fukomys damarensis
AAAAAAAAAAAAAAAAAAAAAAAAGTCATTTCAGGTTGAGTAACCCTTATTTGAATTGCTTGGGACCTGAAGCACTTTCAGATCTCAGACTGTCTGATTCTGGGATTTTTCCATAGACTTTTTTGGTTGAGCATCCCAAACCTAAAAGTCTGAAATCCAAAAAGCTCCAAAATCCAAAACTTTCTTATGTCATGTGTGAGTGCTCAAATTTTAAAACATTTTAGACTTGAGGTTTTCTCATTAGGGATGCTCAACCTATAATATGGTTTTTCTTTCTAAAATTTCTTTACTTTCTCATTTTATTACAAAGCTAGTTATCTTTTTACATTAAAAAATATTCATAGTCACAGATCTGCACAAAACACACAGATAATAACTAAGGGCTATGTAAGTAGATGTTACACATGTATACCTACCTACATATCTAATTTCACTTCTATAAATATATATTTTAAATTTGGACTTTTGAAAATTAGTACTTTTGAAAATTAGTACTTCTTTAAAATTGTAATTTTAACTTTCTTTAGCATTTCAAAGGCAACAAAGGTTATCTGTGTCATCCTAATAAAACCAGTATTTCTCCAATATAATTTATTTTTAGTTTGCTTTGCAACACAGGTATGCTTAATACTATGTTGTACTATCCCTTTTGAGTTATTGCCAAAAAAAAAAAAAAATTAAATTAAGCAACCTTTATGATAAATTGCCTCAAATTCATATGGATAATCAGTGACAGCCCCGGGAAGTGAGTGGAAAACATCAAATAGAATTACTCCGACAGGTAAGTCTGATTTTCTTTACTTTCGAGAATCTCTATTAAAATACTACATGGGAAGATAAATCATAATACATAATAAAATAAGAGAATAATTTTTAAATCATTTCTACTTTCTAAGTATTCATATAATTTATATTGAACTATGACTCCATATTAAAGATATGACAACTAAGATTTTATTCATTCACATAAATTATAGATGGGCTATGGTACACTAAGCCATCTGCAAGGATTATTAAAGACATTCAAGAATTCATAAAATTTGCATATGGATCAGAAAAATCAAAAGGTACTTACCACTAAATCCCAATTATTTTGTTCAAGCAAGGTAATAGCTTCATCAATGTTCTCAATGCCAGTACATGCCTGAAAATAAAGTAAATAAATATTTTAGATATAATTTTAGAAATGGATAGGTTAATTAGACTTTAAAATGTTTCTGGGCATGGTGGCACACCCCTGTAATACCAACACTTGGGAGGCTGAGACAGGAGGATCACGAGTTCAAGGCCAGCCTAGGACTATATAGTGAGTTCAAGGCCAGAATGAACTCCATAGTGAGGTTGTCTCAAAAAAACCAAAAAAAGAAAAAAAAAAAAAGAAAGGAAACACATTATGTGTAATTTAAACTCAAATAGGTATATGAATAAAACCAAGACACGAAACAACTAACACATCTAAGCTCTTTATAGATAAGGTTTGAAAATTGTTAATTATAAAGCAAATTTGCATTACAAATATTTTATTATTGCAAAATAAAAGGCAATGGAAACAATTAAAAAGAGTATGTTTAAATATGGATATCTGGAGCTCAGAATAATCTCTAGATCTCTAATTGCATAGAACAATATTATTAAAAAGTTTATAATAGACAACTGTATCTGACTGAACTTCAACTCAAACTTGTACCTTATGTCAAAATTAACTCAAAATAGGTAATAGACCTAAAGTACAAACCTAAAACTATAAAACTTCTAGATCTATGCTGTCAGATTCATTAGTCATTAGACACATTAACAAATAAATCCTTGAAAAATACTGAGTTAAAATGTGCTATAAGTGTAAATTACACAACACATAGGCCTTAGTACAAAAAGTAAAATATATTATCTCATTAATAATTTTACAATTCAATGTTTAAATAATACTAATGATAGATTGGCTTAATTTTTTTTTTTTTTTTTTTGGTACCAGGTATTGAACTCAGGCAGGATCTTATGCTTGCGAGGTAGGCACAGTGCCGCTGAGCTAAATACTCAGCCCGGCTTAAATATTATTTATATCAGTATGTTAATCATATATAATTATTTGCCTATTGACATATTAGTATATTAAAATTAATTACATTCACATCTTTATATTTTTTAGCATGAATACTAAAAATTTTAAAGTTACATGTGACTTTCATTACAATTGCTGTTCTAGAAAAAAATAGGACATATTCGTGACCTGATTAAGTAAATATTATTAAGATAAAACAGCAAAAAAACCCACAGTTGTCCTTTTACAGATACTAAGGAAAATGAAAAGGCAGATAACAGATTGAGAGAAAATAACTACAAAATCTCTATCTAATTAAAGATTTGGAATCAGAATAAAAAAATTCAGAAAACTCAATTTTTAAAAATGAAAAACAAAGATTAACGGAAATATAACCAAAGAAGATACATACATGAATAAGGGTATTAAAAATTTTTCAACATCATTAGTCATTAGGGAAATACAAAGTAAACAATGAGATATATTACTTTTACATACTAAAATAGCTAAAATCCAAAAGACAATCTATCTCTTTCTCTCTCTCTCTCTCTCTCTCTCTCTCTCTCTGCCACCACCACCACGTGAGAACATAACAAGAAGGCAGACAAATCAGGTTAGAAAGAGAGCCCTCAACAGAAAGTGATCATGCTAGCACCCTGATCTCAGGACCTCCGGGAATGAGAACTATAAGAAAATAAATGAGCCAGGTATGGTAGCACAGGCCTGTAATCCCAGCACTCAGTAAGGAGGCTGAGGTAAAAATCACCTCAAGTTTGAGACCAACCTGGTGAGTTCAACACCAGCTTGAACTACAAGGTGAGACCCTGTCTCAATACATGCATACATGGACTATAGTTTAAGCCACCCATTCTAAGTAATAAAAACCAAATATGACAAAGAAATATTACAAAAAGTTTTAAAAATTAAAGAAACAAATAACTACAATTCATAGAAAACAACAAAGAAACTATGAGGAAGAATAGTCTGATATCCAGTTATCATATCATACAATTAATATAGTCCACCTTTCATAAAAATTGTAATGTATACAAAGAAACAACAAAGCATGGCCATTCAAGGAGGAAATTAATAGAAACTGTTCGGAAGTAAAGACAGATATCACGCTCAGTAAACAAAGTCTGTCAGTTATTATTTTAAATATGTTCACAGGGCTTAAAAAGAAAAATGGAAAAAAAGCCAAAAGAACCTAGCAACACTGTGTCAAATAATAGAGAATATTGGAAGGAGAGGTAAAAATGATTAAGTTGTGAGCCAAGTATTTAGCTCTGTGGTGTTGTGACTACCTCACATTGTGAGTCACATTGTGACTGCCCCATCTAGTTACAATTCATAAAAACATGAAAATATAAACAAATTTACTTCTTTTTGCACCAAGAAAACCAAGGACAATTTTTATGTTTCCAATAGAAAGGGGGGGAAATCAACATTCCCCAGAAATGGGTAACATTGAACATACTATATACATACTTTAAAAAAGATGTTTCAGGGCCAGGGATTTAGCTCAGTGGTTCCCAAGTTTGTGATCCCTGGTACCAAAAAAAAAAAAAAAAAGATGTTTCACTGTCTTCTGATTTACCGAGTTTATGATTAGAAGTCTTCTGTCTGATCTTATTAATTTGTATATATTAATCTCTTTCTTATGGCCACTTTTTTTTTTTTCATCCCTCGGTACAGGGCATCAAACTCACGACCTTGAGCTTTGCAAGGCACACGTGGTGCCACTGAGCTAAATCCCTAGGCCCCTTATGGCCACCTTTAAGCAATTTGATTTTGTGCTTGGTGGTTTTCTTCATATTTCCAGAATTTGGAATTGACTTTTTTCATATGTTGGCTTATGGTTTTCCTCAAATTTGGAAAATTTTGACCACTATTTCTTCAAGTATTCCTTTTCTACTCTCCCTTCTCAATGCTTCCTTTTAGGAACATCAAAACTGTATTTTTTTAATGTTGCTGAAGGCATCCCATAAATCACTGTACCTCTTTTGGGTTCTTTCCCCCACTTTTTTCTCTTTTTGCTTTCTTTATATTATTTCTTCTGTGTTTTGGGTCAATCTTTTCCTCTGCAGTGTCTAATCTGCTCTTAATCTCACTGACTGTATTTGTTCAACTTAGACATTATGCTGTTCATCTGAAAATATTTGATTTAGACCTTTTTCATGTATTCTATATCTTTTAACATGTTCATGCTTTCTTCTACAATTTTTTTCTTTTTTTCCTTATAATATTGGAGCTCGAACCCAGAGCCTCATTCAGGCTAAGTACACACACTATCACTGAGCGAATCCTCAACTCTTTCTTCTATTATCTTGAACATATAAGGCATAATATCTTTTGATAGCCTTCTCAATTAATTATACTGTTAGTTTCATTTCTAGGTCTCTTTTTATTGATTGAGTTTTCTCAGAATCATAGGTTAATATTTTGTTTCTTGAATGCTTGGTAATTTCTGATTGAATCCAAGCATTGTGACTACTTCCATTTTTGATGCTGGATATTTCTTTACATATTCTTGAGCCTTATTCCTAGGTACTTGGAAATAACTGCTTTTTTGAGGCTTCTAACAAAAGACAATATGAAAGAAGTCATTAATAATAGGGCTATTTTCCCCTACTTTTTAGGAATTATCTTCTATTGTTGTTTTTTGTTTTTATGATACCGGGAATCAAACTCAGGACCTTGTACTTGCCAGGCAGTCACAGAGCCACTAAGCCAAATCACCGGTTCTCTTGAGGCATTACCTTTGGAATACAAGGTTTGACTGAGCTGGGGATTTAGATCAGTGGTGCCATCACCTGCCTCACAAGCACAAGGTCCCAAGTTCAATCCTAGGTACCAAAAAAGAAAAATTAAAAAATAAAGTCCTCAACAACATATGATTGAAAAATACCTTATATGCCTTTAAGGCCTTCATATGTCTTAAAAAAAACTTAAAAACTTAAAAACTTCCTCACTTCAAACACATTTATCCCACCATCCTTGCCACAATCTGTTGTGACTGCCAAGATATCCTGAATGTTTACCTTTGAGTTTATTTTGACTTTGTGGAACAGCCAGAAGACTCACTGTGGCAGATTCAGTAAATAAGGCAGATAAGGACAAGGGTGCCTGCCTTTCAGTGAATGGCACTCAGCAGCAGAATTTATCATAATTTTGACTTACAAAAGGGGACTTCAAACTGCTTCAGAAAGTGACAAGAACTACAGGAAAAGTGTGTCCAAAGTGAGTGAGAGTATTCTGAGGGACATTAATGGCAATGTTTTTATTGTAATAAAGTTTTTATTTAAATATTCACTATATATTTTGATTACACCTCATACTAGGGGATGCCCCCATTTATTTATTTAAGAAGCTCCATTTAATATGAAGGATTTCATTCACCTCTTAGGAACAAGAAATACTCTATTTTGTGAGTGTTATTGAGATGTTTTAATTCATAAAATTTTCTACTTGCTTTTTTATATTTTTTTATTCTTTATGAATACTTCTAACATTTTAACCATCTGGGCTGGGGATTTAGCTCAGCGGTTCAGTGGCCTGCCTTGCAAGTGCAAGGACCCGAGTACAATCCCTGGTACCAAAAAAAAAAAAAAAAAAAAAAAATTTTAACCATCTGAAAATTTCCTGGAAAAATGAATTCAATGGCAAGCTGGGAAATTCTACACCAAGTATTCATCTTAGAAGAAACTTATAATGTTTTTTAGCACAGGAAAGCCCCTAAGAAATACCAGCATTCTTCCAACTTTTTCAACCTGGAGTTTTTTCTTCCTCTTTTATTTTTGTTGGATGGGGGCGGCAACACTGGGGACTGAATGCAGAGTCCTGCCCATGATGAGCAAACCCTGAGCTACAATCCCAACCCTCTATCTGGAGTTTTCTAAACTAACCAAATTAAAATTAAGTATATAATTTCCCATAAAATATATCTCACAATTTTGGGAAATGCTGGTAATTTCTTTTTTATTTTTACTGCTTTCAAATTTGTTTCTGTAAGTTAATGACATTTTCAGCAATCTCAAAGGTTTTTTTTGTTTTCTTTGTAATTATCTATTATAAAACAGAATTTTTTTTTTTTTTGGTTACCAGAGATCAAACTTGGGTCCTTGCGTTTGCAAGGCAGGTGGCAGAACCACTGAGCTAAATCCCTGGGTCCTATAAAACAGAATTTTGAGGGAATATGGATAGATAAATGAATGGATGGATAAATGGGAAAAATTTTGAATGTGATACAGCTAAAAGAACACACCTTTTTGAATCATACTTAAATCTGAATTTACAAACTGATAAAGCAAATTACTTCACCTCTCTCAGCATTATAGTGAGAAAAATGATACTTTCCTTTTATGAAAATTAAATGATATCCAGCAGTAAACTCAAAGCAAATATGCAGCAACCTTTTCACTTTCCCCTTTATGTTTTGTTAAATATGTTTCTATTATAATTTATCAGTCTTTATAAATATCATTATGTACCAAATATATGAGACAGCCTCAAAAGTGACTAATTTATTTATATACAATTATGTTTCACTTGGTAAATTCTTTTTTTCATTATTTAAAAGTTTCATTACAAATCTCTCACTGTTCATTATCAAAATTACAAGACTGTATATTAACAGACTGAAAATATAGGAAATTTCATTAAGGAAAGATGGGTTTACTGAAACTTGATCTTTTACAAAGAATCACTTCAAGTTACTGATAATAGAATTTCTCATTTACATTTCTATGTCTAATTCTCTTGAAAATTAAAATAATGTTTCCACTCTACTGAGCTAAAATTCAACCATAGCCACCTTAAGAAATACCCATTTATTTGTTAATCAGAAATACCAACTGAGTGGCACATATTTCCATTTTCTTCTTAGGCCAAAGCTTTCAGCTTAAATATGTTTTACAAATAAACAGATGATTTGCAGTGGTTCTGTTGAGCTTGCACATGGTAGCTGACCTTTAGTGAATGCAGTGGAGAAAAGCAGTGGTGATATCTGGTAAGACCAACCTAACTGTCTTATTTGACATGGAATCTCTTTCCTGCTTAGCTTCCAGCAGCAAAGTGTCTCTGGTCCAGTGGAAGCACAGGTCAGCATACTCTGATAAATCACATTTCAAAGTGATTCCATCCAGGCCAAGAGTTAGTCGTTCAATCTGTTGGTTGGGAGATGATACTAATATGAAGAAAACTATCCAGGTAGCTCAGATGTTCACTCAGCCACTGAAATGTTTCCAACATTGGCTCAATTTCATGAATCATCACTTGATTCTTTTTTCCCCCCGATCTTGAGAAGCAATTGCAGAAGGATACATTTCTCTGAGGAGATCTCCAACCATATGCCGCTGTCCATCTGCAGTCACAGGACAAAACAGCTTCCTAAAAAAAAAAGTCACTCAGTTGTTGTCTGATATATTCTAAAAGGGATGTGACAAAATCCATATTCTTCTGAAAGATATTCCAAATTTCCAGATGATTGGTCAAATATGTCGTTTTGTAGTCCCATCCAAAGCTGCTCGTGATCTTTTTTCTGCATTTCACTGATTAATTGGCTTTTATGCTTGAAAGCATCAGCTTCTTTTCATACAAGACATAAAATGAGTTTCCACTGCATCCTTAGATATACCATATAGAAGGCCTTTTCCTGGAAAACTCTTAAAATGTATTGTGGTGTTCCACAGAAAAGCTGAACATGCAAGAAAATCAAATAACAAACCCACTGGATAATGCCATTTCAGTGGTAGTGTACCTTCATAGTCACACCATGTCTCACTAATGTGTTCGTGTCTCATAACCTCCTGAAAGTGCTTTTTCACTTTATCAGTTACTGACATCAAATAATTTTTGGCAAAAAGAATAGTATGGTTTTGCTTCCCTTTCAGTTCTCTTCCTGATGCAGAGTGAAGCAAATTGGAATTCGTCCAAACTACACATCTCAAGGCACATCTTTGTCATCTGTCATTCTTCCAGTGGTTAAAGAGTATATATAAGCTAAAATGTGCTTCAATTAAAGTCAAAACTACCCAAAATGCCAGCTCCCCCTCAGGCTTTTGGCACAGGTGAAGACACCAGGGTTGGGGCTCTGCTGCTGCGTGATACACAATGTTCTGTAGAAGCACAAGAGCAGGAGTCCAGAGAACACACACAGCTGCAGAGGACACTGGTGTGTAAGTCAGAGCCTAGCCCTGCTGTACTTCCACCTTTTGGTACCTGGCAAACACAACCAGCAATGTGTCCCAACCCTGGAAGCCTACCTTACTTGGTAAGTTTCATTTGTAAGGGTTCTATGGTCCTTGACTTAAGATGGGTTTATAGCCTGAAAACCTCATTGTAAATAAACATAAAGTGAAAAGACATTTAATATACCTCACCTATGGAACATCATAGCTTAGCAGCAATAATAGACTGTAGAGTTACCAGCTGTTTACCCTCAAAATCACACAGCTTGGGACTGGGGATTTAGCTCAGTGGCACCATGCCTGCCTCACAAGCACAAGGTCGCCATTTCGATCCCCGGTACAAAAAAAATAAATCACACAGCTTGCTGCTGCTGCACAGCACAACAACACTCTTACTGCATATTGCTAGCCCAGGAAAAGACCAAAATTCAAACTTCTAAGGAGGACACATTGCTTCACACAGCAGAAAAGTTGAAAAATCATTAAGTCCAAACACCCTAAGTCAGGGACTATATATGAGCCTAACATAAAGACACATTTACAGTGTGTGTGAAACTACATGAATTTAAATCATTTCCCCTATATACTATTACACTTTAAAGACTTGATCTTGTGCCGGGCATGGTGGCACACTCCTGTAATCCCAGCACTCAGGAGGCTGAGGCAGGAGGATCTCTGTGAGTCCGAGACCAGCCTGGGGATATATAGTGAGTTCCAGATCAGTCTCAACTACATAGTGAGACCCTGTCTCAAAAAAAAAAAAAAAAAGATTTGATCTTGCTATGACAATGAATAGTTTAAAACATTTTTAAAAACAAATAAATGAAAAGATAATGGAAGTAGAGTATATTGTATGTTTCTCTACTTTTGTTTTTCATTAATGATCTCTCTATGATCATAATCTCAGTCTGTGTTCTTCTAATGCAGTTACTTACAAGATACACCCCAAAAGCCCTAAGTACTCAAAAGCTAATTTCACAAAGGAAAATCTATAGTCAAAGAACTCAAAAAGGAAAAGGTCTGCCAGAGCCCACAATATTGATTATGCCCAAAACATGCTGTTGTAAAGAATTGAATCCCTCACTTGGCTTACTTTGTGAGTCTGACTGAAGCTACATGACTCACAGAAGTATTGCGTGAGAACTGTGGTAGTGCGCAGGTTAATATGACCTCCTGCCAATGGCTATAGCTAAGACCAGAGTAATGGCCTATGAAGCTATGGGGCTAATATGACACAACATCCATAGCTGAGGTCAGAGTAATCGCACCCAAATTCCATTCCCACAATTAGTGCCTTCATAGCTTGAAGAACAATGCTCTAATTACACCCATATAATTTGTCTATCTTGCTTCTACTTTGAAAATGCTTAGACTTCTCTTTAAAGTCTTGCCTGCATTAGTTTCTATTGTAATTTCACATACTGTACATCTATACATGCACTTTACCCCAATTGATGAATAATAAAATTCAGTGGAAGAGACAGGCTAGTGCCTTTTGCCAAGGGAGCATTGGCCATTGCAGTTCACATTTTCTCTTTAACTATGTCTTAAGTTTTTCTTCAACCTTGGGTTGCACACTGGGCAGGTGGGATGAGAGACTTACTGCAGAACTCTCTGGCAAAGGTCAAAATGTTGGAAGAGAAAAAAGAAATATAAGCAAATGCATAAAGTGTTTCACAAGCTAAAAGTGCATCTTATTAAACAGATAAAGGATTTTAGTAATGTTCAATGCACTTAAGAAAAATAAGCAATAAACTGGGTTAAGACAATACAGAACAACTACTTTACTAAAGAAACAAAGTATGCAATGAAAACAAGTAGAAGTAGATGATACAAAAACTCAATGGAAAACATGGGTAGCAGACTCGACTAATATGAGGACAGAGTACCAGAAATAGAAGAAAAGGTGGATGCAGTAGATCATAAACTCCATGACCCCCTAAAAATGACAAGACACAACACAAGCTGGATCCAATAGCTAGATGATTAAAAAAAAAACTAAAAATTACAATAATAAAGGAAAAATTAGGTGTAAAAAATTTATTCGATGAAGTCATAGCAGAAGAGTTTCCAAAGAACTCACTATTCAAGTATAACAGGTATATACAACTCCAAATAGCCATGCCCAGGAAAGAACCTCTCAACATATAATTATGCTAGAAATTTAACAAAAAGGGAGAATTCTAAAAGTGACCAGAGAAAAATGGCAAATAACCTTTAAAGAATACCAATTAGCATAACTAAAGATGTCTCAGCACAAACCTTAAAAGCCAGAAGAGCTTGAAGAAGTCTTTCAAGCATTTAAGAAAACAACCGTCAACCTAGACTTTTACATGCTGCAAAACTGCCTTCAAAATTGAGAGAAGTAAAGATTCTCCACCACAAAGGAATCCATGGCTGGGCCAGGGATTTAGCTCAGTGGTTCCACCACCTGCCTTACAAGTACAAGGTTCTGAGTTTGATACCCAGTACCAAAAAAAAGAAATACATAATCACTAAACCAGCATTACAGAAAATACTTAAAGGAATCCTAGATAGAGACAAGGAGCCTACTAGCACCAAAGAGCCCAAAGGAAAGTACAGTACACATCTAAGTGGGAAAGTAGTTTAAAGGAAAAAAAAAAGGAATCAGTACTGGAAAAGTAATGCAATAACAGAATTCAATACACACCTTACAATAATAATTCACAATGTCAGTGGCCTCAACTTAGCTATCAAAAGACATGGACTGATAGATTTAATCAAAAAATAAAACCATATATTGCCTACAGGAGAAACATTTCATCAAAAATGAACTACACAGACTAAAAGCAAAAGGATAGAAAATAATACTTTATTCAACCGGGACCCAAAAACAAGCAGCAGTAGCTATCTCATTTTCAGTCACAGTAAACTTCAAGTCAAAAGTGGTCAGAAAAGACAAAGATGGCCACTACTACTGGTAAAGGGAACAATTCAACAGGAAGAGAGAGCAACTGTAAAACACTGGTACCATGGTTTATGAACTTAATTTGTTTTGTGATTTTGTGGAAGCTGTCTGTGTTTGTGTCTGTGTCGGGAAGATGGCCAGTCACGTTTGTTACTCGATGGGGACTTTGCAAACAGAAGCAAAATTTTGTTGAATGCTTGTTTCTGAACTAATTTGTTTGCAAACAGAAGCATTCATGAACTGAGGTATTACTGTATTTATGTGTTGAATGTCAGTGCACCCAACTTCATAATACAAAGCCAACAGGACTTAAAAGGACAAATAGACACCAATACAACATACTGGGGGGCTTCAATAACCCAACTCACACAATTAGGCAGATCAGTCAGACAAAAAAATCAACAAGGAAATAGAATTAAGCGACGCCATTGAGCAAATGGACTTAACAGATATATACAGTGTTTTGTCCAACAACAGAACATACATTTTCCTCAACAGTACAAGGAATTTTTTCCAATAATAGACCATATCTTAGTCCATAAACCATGCTTAAATAAATATAAAAGAATTGAAATAATCCCTGAATATTATCATGTCATAGCAGAATGAAGGGAAAAATCAACAGCAAAAGAAGCCACAGAAACTACTCTAGCACATGGAGATTACATAATGACTGAATAATCAATGGATCACAAAAGAAATCAGGGAAGAAATTTTAAAAGTTCCTAGAATCAAATGACAATGGAAGCAAAACATACTGAAACCTATAGGACACAAAGAAAGTTTATAGCTATAAATGTACACATAAGAATATAGCATTCCCAGGGCCAGGGATTTAGTTCAATGATTCTGCAACCAGCCTCCCAAGCTCAAGGTCCCAAGTTTGATCCCTGGTACCCCACAAAAAAAAATCTCAAATAAATTAACCTAATGATGCATCTCATAGTCCTAGAAAGACTAGAACAATCCAAATCTGAAAACAACAGAGAGAAAGAATTATGAAGATCAGAGACCAAAAAAATATAAAGGATCAGTGAATAAAAGACTTGGGTCTTTAAAAAAAGGAATGGGAAGGGGATCTGGAGATGGGAGAAGGAGCAAGATGCAGTATGCATATGTACCAATTCCACCATAATGCACATACTATATTTACTATGTATCGCCTCCATACACTAATTTAAAAATCAAGAAAAATTCAAATATGAGACTTAGTAGTCACATATTCATTATATTATTTATTAAATTCCTTTCTTATAGACTTAAGAATAAGAAGCTCATTTATTTGAGAAGGAAACATAGGAAGAGAAGCAGTACATGAAAAGATGAGGTTAAAAAAAACAAAAGGGAAAGAGAATTCATGTTAGAAACCTAAAAATAATTTGGTTTTGTCAAAGCATAAGTTTCTACCAAAGAAAAATTTTAAACTGAAGAATTGTTAAGAAAAATAAGAAAATAATGAGTAGCAGCCTGGTCATCCCCACATTATGAGAAAATCCAGAGGTATCCAAGCAATTCTCAAAAGCAGACACTAAAAGCAGAGCCTAAAAGGACCTGAGGTATAACACACAGTAGAGTATTACTGTCAGTACTTCAATAGTGAGGACAATAGAGTTTCAAACAAAGCCACCAACTTCAGAAGATGGAGACAGAAGAGCTTTGAGCTCCAACTCTACAAGTCACTATTATGGACTCACAAAAGGCATCGTGGTATATTAAAATGTTATTTATAGTAGGATCCTTCCCTCTCTGACATCAAATTTACCTGTGATGCTTATTAAACATACAAAATACTTAGAATTTGTCTCAAACTACTGAATCACATTTTCTCTAGAAAGTAGGGCTCTAGAATCTGTATTTTATTAAGCCCTCCAGGTGATTCTTACACTGATTAAAGCCTGAAAAACATAAGCATAGTGGAAAGAGTGTCTTGCCCACCTCCTGACTCCCAGCTGGGTATTCTCAAGTAAAGCACTTCACTTAACTCAGTGCCAAAGTTTTACTATTAAAAAGCATCTCAGAAAACTACTATTTTTAAAAGTTATTAAATTTAGTGTGTTTTTTAACATCATTAGTCTGATTATAACCTACACAAATGCTTCCAATGGCAATGGGTACTAAGTAAAGTAAATCATGTATCTATTACTTCTAAAAATAAACTGCCATATGACTCTACACTGATGCAATCTATTCATGTTTGTAAAATATTATAAATGTCAAACAGTGCTACAGTGCAAATGCACACACATTTTGTCAAACCGTAGTTTCATATTTAAAAAGAAACAATCACTAGTTTCAGTTTGAGTAACTTTTCCTTAAAACTTGTAAATAGTTCTTTAAAAAGCAAAAACAACCAAAAATCTTGAAATGTAAATCTATACCAAGAACTAAATTTGATAAGCTATCTAACATATATTTCCTTCCAATGAGTTGTATACACATTTAATTCAACTAAGAGAAATGAAACAAGCTACTATTAGTTGATCAGGAGACTCACACCCCTTAAACATGTCAAAACTGTATTTATTCTATGATACCTGTAAAACCACTTATAAAAATGATTCTGGTGGTACATGGGTCAGAGACCAAAATCAGCCTGAACTTTCACGGAGTTGAAAGCACCAGAACTGGCACCCTGTCATAATCCTACTTCAGATTTGCTGGGATTACCTAACACCCCACTCTAATCTTATTGCAGGCTTCCTGGGATCTCCCAGCACAGATCTGGGCTCTGTCTGCTTCCTTTGTCTACCAGTGACAGCAAAGTCATGCCCTAAATTGGACACTACCACAAAACTATAGACCCCAGAAGATAACCACAGACTTGAAACACAGAGCAATTTTATTTTATTCTTTCCATTTTTTTTTTCCTAGTGTGAACATTATTTTTAGTTGTTGTTTTGTTCTTATTTTTGTTTTTTCCTTCTTTCTTTCCCTCCTGTCTTCTTCACCAGCTTCCCAAAGCATGGGTAATCTTCCTTTGTCCTTCAGCCTTAACTCTAATCCTTCTCTTCTTTTGCTTCTCTATTACTTTCTTATCTCTTTTAAATTTTCTCCCCTGAGGGTAAAAATCACTCTACTAAGGGGATATTTACAGTATACAATTTTCTGATTTGTTCTAGACTTTGTTATGTAACTGTAAAATCTTGTACCTATGGTTAAAGGTGGCAGGTTAACAACTTTCCTCAGTCTGTCATTTTCTAAACTGTGTCTGATACTATTGTTATTACTGACTATACTACTTCAGCCAAAGTGACATGGTTGTTGTGCTCAGCTGATCTTCTCGTATACCAATACTACGATTGTCTAGGGCTCATATACAATTTCATAGTCCAGTAGTACCAAACAACTTGGTGCTGGACCAAACAGGCAGCAACTTCTCAACCATATAATTTGAAGAGGTAGAAACTTGGGACAGATTAAAAAGCCAAAAGCCACATACAACTTGAAGACATTTCTGAAAAGTAGTTGTTTCCTAAAGAAGCCTCCATACTAGTAATAGAGCTGCTGACCATAAGCAATTTACAAGTATCAATGTAGAAAACAAATTTTTAAAAATAGAAAATAGAAACACAGAAGGAAGATGCAGACCTTCAGCTTGCCCAAGAGAAATCCAGTAGATGCTGAGGTAGAAGAAATCAAAAGCAACCCATCTGAATTTTCTTAAATAGGTAATAACAGAAGTAACAAGGCAGATGAACAAGTCTCTATGAAAAATAATCAGAAATAATTGCACAGATAACTAAAGAGAGAATGACCATAAAGGACATAGTTACTGAATCTAGAGTAGATAGAAGGGAAAAAAATAGGAGCTTAGAAAAGTGATGGAAACCATGAATACCCAACCTATGAAAGAAATATAATCCATGAAACAGATTCAAATGGATATCCAGGAGATTAAAAAATTCTATTGAAAGCATATACAGCTTAATCAATCAATCTGAAGACAGACTATCAGATCTAGAAGACAGGGCTGCTCTTAGTGATTATCAAACAGAAGACTTAAAATACCAAGGATCCATTAAAAAGTCAATCCAACAGCTGCTGGATGATGCAAAGAACAACTTAAGATTAATCAAAATCAATGTAAAATCAGAAGATAACACAAAGGACATCTAAAAACCAGTTCACAGAAGTAATACCTCAAAATTTTTGAAGCATGGAAGAATTTGAGATAAAGATAAATGAGGTAGCCAGGCGTGGTGGCGCACACCTGTAAGCACTCGGGAGGCTGAGGCAGGAGGATCATTGTGAGTTCAAGACCAGCCTGGGCTACATAGAGTTACAGGTCAGTCTCAACTATGCAGTGAGACCCTGTCTCAAAAAAAAAAAAAGATAAATGAGGTATATAGATGCAACTGCCCATGATCAGAAAAAAACTACACCAAGGGACATAATACTCAAGATTCCAAAAATTCAACAGAAGAAGAGACTATTAAAAGCTGTCAGAGAAAAGGAAAAAACTGCCTATAAAAGAATCACAGAATCAAAATCACAGCAGATTTAAATCAAGGAGAGCTTGGAGTAAAGTATTTCAAGCCCTAAAAGAAAGTCTTCAACCCAGATCGATGTACCCTGAAACATTATCTTTCAACATTGATGGAGAAATAAGATACTTCCATGATAAAGAACAACTGAAGAAATTCAAACCAGCTCTCTAAATAGTTCTGATGGATATTCTACAAAAAGACAGTGAAGATAACAATTCCATGAATCCCAGTAGAATGAATCCACCAGGCAAGGCAAGCAATATACAGGAGGGAAATACAATATACAACAGGAAAATAAGATGACAAGGATTGAGTCAATACTTAATCAGTTATAACCATGAATATAAATGGTCTCAACTCACTGATCAAGAGTCAGATTCACAGAATGGATCCAGAAACAAGATCCAACAATATGCTGCATACAAGAAATTAATTTAACTCAAAGACTGGGCCAGGGATTTAGCTCAGCGGCACTGTGCCTGCTTTGCAAGCACAAGGTCCTGAGTTCAACTTCTGATTCCAAAACAAACAAACAAAAAAAAAGAGTTAAGGGCATCATACCACAGCAACATATGCACACCCATGTTTATAACAGCACAATTTATAACAGCCATATCTTGAAAACAGCCCAGATGCCCATCAAGGGATGAATAAAGAAACTGTGTTTTTTAATATACAATGGAATACCACATTGTCATTTAAAAGGATGAACTTGAAAAACAAATGTGGTTATTAAAAAGGGGTACTACTCAGATATAAAGAATGAGAAACTGGAGATATTTGTAGCTAAATGGATGCACATTGAGGCCATACTCTTAAGTGAAATAAATAGGACACTTATGTGTAAATACTGAAAAAATAAATTAAAAAAATAAAAGGATGAACTTGAGATATTTTTAGGTAAATGGATGCACCTTGAGAACATAATTTTAAGTGAAATAAATCACACACGTTTAAATACCACATTGTTGCCAGGGATTTAGCTCAGTGGTTCCACCGCCTGCTTTGCAAGTGTAAGGACCTGAGTTCGATCCCCAGTACCAATCAAGCAATCAATCAATAAATAAATACCCCATTGTTTCTCCATATGAGAAACCAAAAGTGGAAATAAGGACTGAAATGCATAATGGATGTTGGGAAATGGGAAGAAAGTGTTCAAATAGAAAGGGGAACAGGGGAGGAGGGAGGGAGAAAAGGAGAAGAAAAAAGTAAAAACACGTTTTGATGGACATTTTGGGCTGTTTCCAAGATTTAATTATTACACATTGTGCTGCTATAAACATGGGTGTACATATATCACTGTGGTATGCTTTTAATTCTTTTTAATGCCCCAAGAAGGGGAATAGCTGGGTCAAATGTAACCTCTAGTTTTGGTTTTATGAGAAATCTCCGCACTGATTTCCAGTGGTTGCACCAGTCTACCTACACTCCCATCTAAGGGTTCCTTTTCCCCACAGCCCCTCTAGCATTTGTTATTGGTTGATTTCTTGATAATAGCCATTCTTAATGGAATGAGATGGAATCTCAGTGTTTTATTTTGCATCTCTTGAATGACTAGTGATGCTGAACATTTTTTCATATATTTACTTGCTATTTATACTTTTTTATCTGAGCAGCGTCTACTCATTTCCGATGCCCTTTCTGTGGGTTGTGTCTTCACTCTGTTGGTTTCTTTTGCTGTGCAAAAGCCTTTTAGTAAGATGAGATCCCACTTGTTCATTCTTTGTGGTATTTCCTTCTTGCCACTTTCTGAAGCAGTTCTGGAAGTCCTCCTTCCAAGTGTGTTTACAAGGTGTGATCAAAAATTCAGTGAATGTTGCTACTGAGTGCCACTCAATGGAAAAGCAAGCGTCTAAAAACATTACAGTGTCCTCACCCACCTTATTCATTGGATTGGTACCATGTGAGTTCTTGCTCTTCCCCCAAAGTCAAAATGACTGTGCAAGGTAGACATTTTCAATCAATTCAGGACATTACAAGAGCCACCATAGTGCAGCTAACACTCACTTCTACAGACTTCTAGAACTACTTCAGAAAGTGACAATAGGGTAAGCATGTTTGATGTGAGTACAAGTTATGAGGGGGAGTATTCTGAGAAGGATTAATGGCAATGATCTTTTATAAAATAAATTTTTAAAATATAAACACATTGCGTTTTTCAATAAGACCTCATGCTTAAAATGGTAAAACAATAAATGTTATTTTATCACAATAAAAAAGCCTACAATATAGATTTTAAGCACGTAAACTTTAAAGATCAGTAAAGCTAATGCTGACAAAAGTCAGATGTACTGGGCATAGTGGCACACGCCTTTAATCCCAGCACTCAGGAGGCTGAGACAGGAGGATTGCTATGAGTTCGAGACCAGCCTGGGCTACATAGTGAGTTCCAGGTCAGTCTCAACTACATAGTAAGACCCTGTCTCAAAAAACAACAACATTCCATTTTATAGAAAAACCACATCTTCTTTATCCAGTTTCCAACTGATGGGCAAATGGGCTGTTTCCAAGTTTTAGCTATTACAAATTGTGCGCTATAAATATGGGTGTGCATACTTCTCTGTGATATGATTCTTTTAGTTCTTTTGGAAAGACATCCAGCAGAGGGATGGCTGGGTCAAATGGAACCTCCAGTCTAAGCTCTTTGAGGTATCTCCATAACATCTTCTTTATCCAGTTTCCAACTGATGGGCAAATGGGCTGTTTCCAAGTTTTAGCTATTACAAATTGTGCGCTATAAATATGGGTGTGCATACTTCTCTGTGATATGATTCTTTTAGTTCTTTTGGAAAGACATCCAGCAGAGGGATGGCTGGGTCAAATGGAACCTCCAGTCTAAGCTCTTTGAGGTATCTCCATATATATATATTTACTTCTTTGTCTGAGAAATGTCTGTTCATTTCAGATGCCCATTTTTGAATCGGGTCTTTATATTTGGGGGGGGCTGATTGTTTTGAGTTCTTTATATATTCTTAATAATAGTCCTTTGTCTGAGGAACAGCAGGTAAAAATTTTTTCCCACATTGTAGGTTGTCTCTTAGTTCTGCTGATGGTTTCTTTAGCAGTACAGAAGCTTTTTAATAAGATGAGATCCCAGTTGTTGATTCTATCTGCATGTCATGTAGAGGTACAAATTCCCAACAATGAATGTAACTGTACTGTATCCCTAAAATGTACCAATAAACTCAAAGCTGAAAAAAACAACAACAACAACAACAAAAAAAAGTCAGATGTTAGAAGTCAAAATACTGGAAGCTGGACACAAGGGCATACACCTATAATACCAGCTACTAAGGAAGCTAAGGCACAAGGAACACCTAAAGAAGTTTAGGGTCAGATAGGGCAACATAGAAAGATCCCACCTCTAAAAATAAAAGAAATAAAAGACCATTCTCAATGGTCTGGGGATAAGGGATTAGAAAGAAAGGCTTCTGGGTTTTACTTATATTGTTTTCTTTCTTCTTTGTTTCTTTTTGTTGTTATTCTTGGCTTATATAACAGAAATGTATTCTTTCATAAGTCCAAGATAAAGGTGTCAGCAGACTAGGTTTCTTTTGACGCTTCTCCCAATGGCATGTAGATCTTCTCCCTGTGTCTCAAATAGTCTTCCCTTTGTGTCTGATACTTAATCTCTTTTTTCCTCTTATTCTTCCTTCAGATATAGATATAGATATAGATATATAGATATATAATATGTTTTTTAACCTGTGGTAATTACATAAGTATATTTATTTTGTACTACTTCACCAAATTATACTCTTAGGATTTATGTTCTTTGTCCTCTGAATATTACATACTCGAAGCTTTGGGATTTTGTTTGCCTTAGTTAATGATAGATAAATTGTGATTTTGCTGAGGTAAGAATCTGGAACACACACACTGGCTGATTTTCAAAGATAAGTCACTTAGGGCTGGGGATTTAGCTCAGTGGCACCATGCGTGCCTCATAACTGCAAGGTCCTGAGTTCAATCACCCCATACCAAAATAAAAAAGTCACCTATCCAGTAGGTGAGCCCTAGTCCAACAGCTACATGTTAGTGTACTTTTATTGCATGTCATCTGTCTTTTAGCATATAGAGTACAATTTGTCTCAAATGATCAAAATATTGGTTCTATTTTAAAATATCCTCCAAATAAAGTCAACTTCTAATAATAGAAGGAGAAAATGAGGAAATCTAGGAAAGTAATATAAATATATGAAAGAATGCCAAGAATCTAAGTATGTGTTTAAATCTTTGCTTTTAAATTCTTTGGGGTATACACCCAGAATGAAATTGCCAGATCATCTGGTAATTCTGTGTTTAATTTTTTTAAGACACGGTAAGTTTTTGTCATATACAAAGTCCACCAAAAAAATGTATATACACTTCAGGAAGAGAAAAGCTTGTATAAATATTTTAATACTGAATTTACTGAGATATCATGAGACTAATACAAGTTACCTTTGGCTTCTATAATTACAAGAGATGTTTAAAGTGGTGGCCACTAGCTTCCAGACATTTATCACTACAGCGAACTGCTGCTTGGGTAACCTTGGTCAATTAGACTGCTGCACATCAATTTTCAATTTCTTCTCTAAGGGCCAGCAGGATAGTGGCTTTTCTAGAATATACAACATCCTCCATGGTCCCCCATACAAGGGTAACACCATCCGTTGAAAAATCATACTATTTTTCTTTTCCTGAATTGTGTATACAGACTTTTTTGCAGACTCTATATTTTGTATTGCCTGACCTTATAAATCCACTTAGTACTAGCTGGGCCTAATGACACACACACGTAATCTAAGCACTCTAGGAGGATGAGGCAGGAGGATCACAAGTTCCGCTCAGCCAGGGTAATTTAATGAGTTAGCAAGACCTTGCCTCAAAATAAAAAAAATTTAAAAGATCTAGGAGTGTAGCATAGTGCAAAAGCTCTGGAGTTTAATCTCTAGTGAAAAATGAAAGATTACATATTACTTCTAGAAGTTTATCCTTTTTAAAGAATGCAGGGAATATTATATATACAAAATCATTTGGTCTTCATGACTTTTTTTCCCTCTTATTAAAAGACTTATTGTCTAGTTCAAAGCATTCCCAAAATACAGCTGCTTATAACATTAATGATATTGATATTTGACTTTTCTTTTTCTTCCATTTTCTTTAGAGATGCCAAGAATCCAAGCCAGGTCCTAGCACCTGCCAGGCAAGAATTCTACCACTGAGCTACATATACCTCTAGTTCATATTAATAGTTGCAAATAAAAGTATTATGGGTTGGGGGATATTTTGGTCTTGTCATCATTGTCGTTATTGTTGTTTTGTACCAAGGACTGACCCCTGGGCACTGAGCTACCTCCCTATCCCTTTTTATGCTTTGTTTTGAGACAGGATCTATGTCACTAAATTTCCCAGGCTGGCCCTGAACTTGTGATCCTCCTGCTTCAGTGTCCCAGGGTGCTGGGATTACAGGCATGCATCACCAGCTAAACATATTTTATATTTTGTATTTTTTACAAAACTGATTAGGTATTCTGACTTTAAAAACTGTGAAGGCTACAGAAATTATCAGGTCATGCCGGGCGTGGTGGCGCAGGCCTGTAATCCCAGCACTTGGGAGGCTGAGGCAGGAGGATTGCTGTGAGTTCGAGACCAGCCTGGACTACCCAGTGAGTTCCAGGTCAGTCTCACTACATAGTGAGACCCTGTCTTAAAAACCCC
>NW_022900935.1:29626803-29642919 GCF_012274545.1 Fukomys damarensis
TTTTATCAAAACAAGTAATGCTTATCATCATTATTGGAAAATTAAACAATTACAACAATATTCTCACAGACTATCCAACAATAAATATTTCACAGCTTTAGAATTAGAAAAGTTATTTCATGATAAAGGAAAATGGAAGAGATGGATTCAAAAAAGTATTAATTAGGGCAGAGGATTTAGCTCAATGGCACCACTCCTGCCTCGCCCAAGGTCCTGAGTTCAATCCCCGATACCAAAAAAAAAGTATTATTTAAATTTTAATTAAGTACAGTTGTACCCTCTTAACAATGAGCATATATTCTGAGAAATGAGCTTACGGTACAACACCACAGAATGTACTAAACCTAGATGACATGTGTCATCACACAATGTGGCCTCTTGATGTAATCAAGACATGCAATTACTACAAGATGTTTGAGGCTGCTGCCAGTGTTTACAAGGCATACTGCTGTAAACATTTTTTGTATGGAGTACATTCTAAAATAATAATAAAACTATAGCATAGCAAATACATAAACCAGTGACACTGTTGTCTATTATTAAGTATTGTGCACCACACATAATTATATGTGCTATCTTTTTATACTACTGGCAACACAGTAGTTTTGTTTACACCAGCATTAACACAAACAAGAATACCTTGCATTACAATGACATCACAACAGCTACAGTATCACAAGGAAATAAGAATTTTCCAGTTCTACTATAAGCTTATGGCAGCACCATTATGTATGCAGTCAGTTGTTGACTGAAACACCATAATTTGGTGCATAGTTATACTAGTATACAAATGTTATCCTCACATTTATAAAAAGATATCTTAACAATAATTATTACGTTTTATGAGTACATGTAAACGAAAATATTAGATTAAATTTTGTTACTATTCCTCCCCCAAAAAAAGAAAAATTTTAATAAATTTTAATACGTTGTATATAGTACATCTTTTGCTACAAAAATCTAGAGAAGAGATTCATTTTAAGAACTCACATTCTTCTTTATATCCACAAGAGGGAGCAAACATTTAACATATCTTGGAAATTTCACTATACACTCAAGTTTTCACACAAGACTTGAAAGGAACAATGACTGAAAAACTAGTAATATAATTACTATAAGTATTTACTAAGTGTCTATCATGTACCATACATATAATAGGGTCTTGAAATAGTTTTCACAGCACTTCAGGCAATCAAGTATTTGTAGAAACAAGACTCTTTAAATGAACAGAAACAAATCATATTTAGCTTTTTTATAATATTACTACAAATTATCAGGGCATCACTTGTAAGTATTCAGCCTGACCAGCAATACATATGATGTAAAGACTTAAAAAGTACATAATTTATAGTCTAAAAATCTAAAAGGCAAATAATATGTCATAGGCAGTTTATTACATCAAGAATCACAATAGGATGTAAAGTGACAGTATTTTCTTTTCGCAAAGTGGACTTCAACGATCTAAGCCACTGGTTTTTGTTTGTTTGTTTACCCAAAATATTATCAGATTAACATATGCCCAGCAAAATTTGGGGCTACAGTTAATAACAGAACATTTAAGAAGGGTATCTTTAAAAATGAACTGGAAGGGCCAGGGATTTGGCTCAATGGTTCTGCCACCTGCCTCGCAAATGCAAGGGCCCGAGTTCGATTCCCAATACCAAAAAATACATATATTGTACACACGGGAGAAGGGCCAGGGATTTAGCACAATGGCGCCACCTGCTTCATAAGCACAAGGTCTGCAGTTCGATCCCTAGTACCAAACAAAAACAAAAACAAAAACAAAAAACAAGTTTAGACCAAAGACAAGGACCAGCTCAGTGGTTCCTCTGCCTGCCTCGCAAGCACAAAGTCCCAAGTTCAATCCCCGATACCAAAAAAGAAAAAAAAATTTACCAGAAAGGGTCAGGGATTTAGCTCAGTGGTTCTGCACCTTAGCCTTGCAAGCGTAAGGTCCTGAGTTTGATCCCCCAAAGTGGGGGGGGGGAGTGTGCTGGTAAGTAGTAAAATCATTGCCAACACTGAAAACTATCACTCACATCCCATTAATGACATTTGAATTCAGCTATTTTCATGATCTAAACAAAGACAGATTCCAAAAGGCCATAATGAAGTAAATAGTTGACCTCAGGAGAGCTCTTCCAATTAACTGTGTTTATATATAAGCAATGCATGGGATACAGGAAGTCATATTGGCAGGAAACTAGATTAGTTTTTTAAAAAACCATGTCTGAATCAAAGTTCAACTCGCCTCAAATACAAGCCTAGTCACTTAACTAGCTCTGTGACTTTAGAGATGTTATTAACCTCTCAGAGCCTCAGTTTCTCACTCATACAAAGAAAATAACAAACATAAGGCTGTTATAATATAGATAAAGTGCCACTTGTAATAGCTCAAATATTAACTTCATTTTCCATAAGAAAAAACAAAAGGAGGCCACATGACAAAGTAATTCAGGGTATCTTCAGGATCTCATCCCAAAGTTCTGCTATACACACATTTTTAAAGCAAATGGGCTATACTTAAATATTACTATGATATTCTGTTCTATTAGGAAAAGACAATACAAAATAAAGTCATTAAAAAAGTATTTTATCAATAAATAGAAAACCATACATTATCTAATTGTCTTTTTTCTTTTGAGTAATATAGTAATATGTCTTTTGTACCTCTTCTGGTTTCTGCTTTTGTTAAATTAGTTAAAAAGAAAAATGGTAGCACCTCTTTGCCAAAATAACACTTGTCTTCAATTAATTTTTATTTTAGTACAGAAAATTAACTCCTTACAAGTTGCTACTTGTTATCTCGTTTCGAAAAATGGATTATTTTTCAGAAATCTTTATTCCAAAACTATTCTAAGGCTTTTGGCAATTTAACTAGCAAACTAAATTTTCGGAGTGGGGGCAGTGACTCAGTACTAGAGGACGTGCGTAGGGTACACAAGGTCCTGAATTTAAAAGAAAAAGGGAGGAAGAGAGAGAAGGGAAGAAGAAGAGGAGGGGGAAAAAATGAAAAGAGGGTGGGGGATGAATGTTCCAGTGATAGCAAATGTGAAAAATCAAAAATACATGTCCAGAAACAGTCAGGGAGGAATCCAAAATTTTCAAAATAGAGCTATATGACTTTCCTGTCCCTTCTGTTCTGATCATTACCCAGGAAGTGATCAAGACAAGATGACTCCTATCTGAGGACAGCTACATTCAGTGACCAAGGTGACTAAGATGTATGAATCAGGAGATAAAAGATGTAAAATCTCAAATCTCTGAGATTGGCTATCCCAACATTCAATGTTCATCCAT
Organism: Fukomys damarensis; assembly: GCF_012274545.1. NCBI lineage: Eukaryota > Metazoa > Chordata > Mammalia > Rodentia > Bathyergidae > Fukomys > Fukomys damarensis. The sequence continues at coordinate 29,630,107 of NW_022900935.1, forward strand.
GCTTGTGGATGGTAGGAAACATGGACAATCGGTCAAATATCTTGATCACTGCTCACTATTGAGCAGCTTTTGAAATAAAATATGCACCAATGTCAGGCTCCAAGTGGTTCAGAAAATCAAAAGCATAACATAGATTAGTTTCTAGGGCCACAATGGTATGGCCAGAGGTAGGTGATTGGCCTAGAACAGGAAAAGTGTTAACAGCAACGAGGTACCAGCATAGCTCTGAGGTCCAAGGTCCAATACATTCATTATGCTAGGAGCAAGCAGGGCCCCATGCATTGGTTTCTCTCATCATGTGACAAAGGAGAAAACTTTTGGCAAGAGTCACAAGCTGGCATGTAATGGTACTCTGTGTGCCAGAAACACAGAGTCCCTCACTTTGTGTCCAGCTCATGGTGGTTAATGTCCTGTTCACATCTGATGTAATAAAGAACACAGACAACAACAGTAACTATGGGCAATGTAGGCTCAATCAGAAGCTTGTTTCTAGTGGGCTTCATCAGAAAACATATCCTACTATAGATATCTACATGCTATCTTGTTTTCCAAGTGACAAACCAAACAGCTTGCCATCGACAATAGGCAAGGGTCAGTAGAATATACTCAAAACTGACCCAGAAAAATAAAGGAAAAGTCTTTAGCATTAAGACAGATTTATACTGCCACAATTAGTTATAGACACTGATAAATGTAAAGTGAGGTACAGAATACAGTAAAAAAAGTAATCACATGCTGAAGTGCTAAGACTTCTCAGTAGCCACCACTGCCACACACAGCTTCAAGATAAGCCATCAACAAACCCATTTGTTTGTTTGCTTGCTTGCTTATTTTGTTTTCCTTCCTCTAACTTCTCTATTTGTCTCAGCCAATCCAGGAACAGCAAAAAGCTTTACTGTTCTTTCTCCATTCCAAACTCTACAAAAAGATGAAAAAAAAATTTTTAAACCTGGATAGTTTTGATTTGCTTTTTATAAATTTTATCTTTTATGTTAGTACATATCTGCTATACATAATGATCACATTCCATAGGGAATTTGTACCTGTACATAATATATCTTAATTCCTTTTTTCCCATTTCCCTTCCTTCATCTTTAACCCTTCTTGATTTGCTTTTTAAAGGGTAACAAAGTAAAATGCAGAACTTTTTAAATTTTCCCATTACTGTATTTATAACAGTACAAGAAAGAAAACATGTTCCATCACTGGAAGTGCATAGATTACCCAAAGAGATGTAAACCACATCCATTTTACAATACTTTAGAAATCGCATTGTCTATTTAAAATTCATGTAAATTGTATAAAAATTATATTTGTTATGTTATAATTTTATGTACCATAATTATTTTAAGAAACTGTGTATTCTTTTTTCAATTATTCTAATAAATCTTTATTACAAGAAGACATTCACATTTATTCTGTAGATCTGTTTCTGAGACTAGGTCTTACTGTATTGTCCATGCTATTCTCAAATATCTGGGCTCAAGCAAGCCTCATGCCTCAGCCTCCCAAGTAACTGGGACTACAGGTATGCACTGACATGCCTGGTTTATTGTGTAACTTTGAGTACACCCCAATTCAGAAATGTGGTTATAAAAGATGACAGAATTTACTCTGTAGTCAAACATACTTGAGTTCCAATACCAGCCTTATTACTACTTATCAGTAGACACAGAACAAGTTTCGTGAAGAATACTGCCCAACCTTAATAACAGCCTTGAGTTCTGCCACAAGAATAAAGCAATCATATCTACCTATCCACATTCTATCTGCCAGATAGAATGGTCTATATCTATCAATCTGCATAGCTGATGTAAAGGCTGAATAAATCCAGAAGCTGAACAGACACAATCAGCTTACAATTTGGCTGACCCATCAATGAATCAGGCCCAGGTTTAAGGGAAATTTCTGTGAGATGGGGACGCTACTGAGTCAGTGGCTTTGCTTCAGACAGTGAAGAAGAGAACAAAGCTTCCTCCAAAGGATGGGCTGTGCCATAAAATATTACACACCTCATCTCTCAGGTAAATTAAAGCCCTAATTCTGCCCACAGAAGTTGTAAACTTGCCTCCTTTCTCTCAAAAGTATAGGTACACACACATCTATAACTGCTGTCTTACCCAGGACCACCCTAGTACTAGCTGCTACAGTGGGGAGAACCTGAGGCTGACCTCCAGATTGGGGGGGAGGGAATCCCATCTAGCCAAAAGACTTAGCAATAACCAGAAAAATGTTCAAGAAACTGTCTTTGAACCTACTTCTTGGAATTCAGTCTGTAACCACCTCCCCAATACCATCTCATTAATAGGCAATAAATTAGGCAATAAAGAAAAAAATCACTTAACAATTTGGTCAACATATTTCTACCAATTTCCACAGGCTTCCCCAAATTCTGTTAACCAAGAATGAGATCTTCATCCTCCCTCTAAAAACTCACGTCTCTCCACATTCTATCCTTGTTGCCAAAACTCTAAAGAACCAAGAAGGATGTGAGATTTACCTTACTTGCAAGGTAACAATTTAGTCTGCTGGTGTCACAGGTGCTGGCAGAAGACACTGATTCCCAGGTTAGAAACAATGACTCACAGCAATTATCAGTAGTCAGAATATCAGCATTTTCTTGTGCTGATTCTCTAGTCCCATTTCCCAAAGGGTGACACAAAGTAGGTCAAAAGACACTTATACATGCAGTGGACTGCACTGCAGAAAAGGAACTCAAGAGTGTAGAGAATCCAAATCTTTTATAGTGCAAAGTACGTATGCTTACCCTTCACTCCAGACAAAGACATTATCTTCCAAGGATTTTCACAATAGGAACATCCTGAAAATACACAAACTAAGGCAAATGATATTTCTGCTCACAAGAAAAATACACAGAAACCACAGAGAATTGTATCACCTATCCCAGTGCAGGGTCATTATGTAAGTTAGCTATTAAGGGCCTAAATCGATATCCAGCACATGCAAAGCAACCCAAAGCTAGAAATTAATGTTATTATTCCTCCCCTAATAAACTGAAAACTCTTCCTCCTTCCTTACCACAAGTTGATTCTTCCAGTACCAATAATTCCTATATAATTGCAAATAAATATAAAGGAAGGTGTAATTATTCTGTTAATTTAACCAGACTGCTTTTTGAATATCAAATTGACTTTAAACTGAATGACTAGTGATTAAAATGATGAGCAATTTTGATTTGAAATTAAAATTTCTGCCTCAAAAAACAGTGTGAGGACTGGGAATGTAGCTCAGTGGTAGTGTTTCTGTCTCACATGCACAATGCTGTACATTAAAAACCCAGTGGACAGGGATTTAGCTCAGTGGTGCCACTGCTTGCCCTACAAGTGCAAGGTCCCAAGTTTGATCCCCGGTACCGAAAAAAAAAAAAACAGCACCAACAAAAAAACAAAAACAAACAAAAAAAGTTAAAGAGTGAAACCACTCACAAAAAGAGTGAATGACACCACAATTTAGGAATTGTATTCAAATTTTACAAGGTTCTTGGCCTCAGTCCTGATGCCTTGCCATATTACATAACTGTGCCCCTTCATAAAAGCTAACCCAGAAAGTTGTTTTGTATTTCTCTGCATAACTTTGAAGTTATAACCCTCAAATGAATAAGATAGGATTTTTATTCTTTCAGTGATAGATTTTATTACTCAAAATCATGTTGACAAGTAGAAAATGTAAAAAAGATAAAACTTTATAATTTTACCCTATTTGTACCATAACAACCTAGACAGTCTATACTAAAAAGTATTCACTTAGTACCTCTTATAACATACTGTGGGAGCAGATGGTTAAAACCTAGGCAGTTGTTCACCTGAAGAGCTGACAGTACAGGAAACTGACCACTGACAATTTAACATGACTCCAAGAGCAACATGTACAAGATACAGAAAAAGAAACTATTAAACCTAACTGGGCAAATGGTATGAATATTATAAGCTAAAGGTAAATGGTAGGCTTTGAAAAATGAATAGAAATTTTCCAGAGACACAAAGAGCCCAAAGACAAAGACTCATGAAGCAGCCTAAGCATCAATTACACACTTTACTCAATTTTCCTAAGTCACAGAAATAGAACTGTATTTAGGATCACAAAAATCAAAGAATTACAGAAATGGATGGAATTCTAAAAATCATCTAGATCTGTGGTTCTCAACCATAATCCTTAAATAAGCAACATCAGCATAACCTATAAATCCAAAACTGCAGGTCTGATCCCAGATCCACTGAATCAGAAACTTTGGGGTAGAAGCCCAGCAATCTGTGGCTTAACAAAAGCCCTCCCAGTTATACTGATACAAGCTAAAGTTTGAGAACTACTGATTTAGATCAAGGTTTTTCAACACTACCAAAATTTAGGGCCAGATAATTCTTCAAGTAAGGGGACGTCCTGTGCATTATAAAATGTTTAGTAGCATTATAAAATGTTTAGTAGCAACCTTAGCCTCTATGCAATAAATGTCAATAGTCTCTATGCAAAGAATGTCAACAGCACCCTCCAGCTCTAACAGTCAAAAATGTCTCCAGACATTGCATAATATACCCTGCGGAACAGAAATCACCACTTATCTAGATCATTAAACCTTCCTATAAAAACAGATGGCAGGGCCAGGGATTCAGCTCAGTGGTGCCACCGCCTGGATCACAAGTGCAAGGTCCGGAGTTCAATCCCTAGTTCTGGGGGAAAAAAAAACAAAAAAACACAAGGCAAATATTTTAGGCTTTGCAGGCATGCCATCAACTACTCAATCCTGCTATTGAGGATAAAAGTGGCCAGAGACAACACATAAACAAACATGAGTGGCTGTGTTCCAACATGATTTCATTACCAAAACAGGTGATGGTTTGGTCATCAGACTACTGTAGTTTGTTCATCCCTACCCTAAATCAATTACATGAATTATAATTAATGTTCTCAACCCCAGTGCTTCCAAGTAATTATCTAAACTGTATTTGGTGTACTCTAGTCCCTCTTAACCTCAACATAACTCCAAGTAGATCTCCTTTCTTTAGTTTGAGTAACTGAAGCCAGTAAAGCATGTCTTGCCCAGGGAACTATAGCCAAAACAACCACAACAGCTACAGCTAGTCTACCTAGCAACTACTGCCTAATGACCAATTCAAATGTTTTAGCTTTTAAGTTACTAAAACCTAGAAAGAAAAGTGTATGTGTATGTTGGGGAGTAGTTTTTATCATAAAGACCCAGATAATAAATATTTTAAGTTTATAAGCAATAAAGAATCTATTCTCAACTACTTACCACCATCCCTGAAGCAAGAAAGCAAACACAGGCAAGAGGTAAACAAATGCATGTAACTATGTTCCAATAAATATTTACCAAAACATGTAGAAAGTCTGCAAAATAGAGTTTACTAATCCTTGATGTACACAGACCATAAGAACAATCAAGCAACCAATAGGTATCAACCCAACCTTGCTCAGCAAATACAGACTGTTTTTATTTCATGGCTTTCAACTATCTATAAACTAATCACTACAGCACTAAGCAGTAGCCTACAAATGACCAAAATGCCATCCTTCTCTTCCTGCCTTCATGTATGTCTATTACAAGGCAGGGACCATCTATCTATCTATCTTATTCATGTATTAGAAAGAGTCTCACTGTTCACCAGGCTGGTGGTCTCAGATCTGTGAGTTCCAGTGATTAATACTCCTACCTCAGCCTCCCAAATAACTGAAACTACAAACATGCACCACATCCTTCTTGTTAATTTATTTCATACATAAGCTTCCTCACTTGGAGAAATCTCTAAATGGCAGATGTGTTTTCCTCAAGAATGTCAAGCTACCCGACAAATTAGCTATAAAATAAATACTCTAAACCATCCCTGGACAAAATCTTTGTTACAAACCAACCCAGAAGCTTGAACAAGTCATCTCCAATTTCTACAGTGGAAAAGTAACAAACTTAAATAGATTATGTCTGAAGTTTTCTTGAAAAAAAATACATATCTTAAAATTGTCAAAAATAAAAATAACATCTAGAATTTGTTGAACACTTTCTATACCAGACACTAGTTCTAATCATTTTCCATGTGCTGACTCATTTTTCCTATGAAGAAACTGAGGCATACAGCTGTGAAGGAACTGGTCAAAAATCACACAAGTGGTAGAACTGTGATTTAATTCCCAGGGGTCTGAAACCAAAGTCAAATCATTATTATGTAAACTATTTAATAATTATTACTTTATTCTATATGGAAGAACCTTATCTTCCCAACAACCTACAATCCAAATATTTACATAACAGGATTTATTCCTCTAATAAAGAGCATAGAAGGCCAGGGATTTAGCTCAGCAGTTCGGTGGCCTGCCTTGCAAGCGCAAGGACCCAAGTTCAATCCCAGGTACCAAAAAAAAAAATAGGATAGAAAAAAAAGAGAAAAAGGGGGCAGGTAACATACTACTTTGTGGCCAAAGTACTCAATCTCCTACCCAGGGTAATCTCTCACAGTGAAATATGTTCCATGAATACTTAGTGTGATCCCTAATCCACATCATCATAGACAGCATCACTAATTCCATTCCTGTGTGCACACTCTACCATTCTCTTTCTAGAAGATATCTTAGTTTCTGTCAAACTAAAAGAGAAAGAGGAATTCAAAACTTCATTGAGAAAATGTCACAAAGGGACAGAAACTACTTAAAAGTGACTTACCAACAGAGCAAAGTTATGGAAAATTCTGCTTCAAAAAGTAGCTCAGAAGCATATGAAACCTTAAAAGTCCATGGTAATAATCCAGTATCATAAAATTTATACAGCAGTACAGCAGCAAGAGTATTACTAACTGGAAAGATCAAGAAGGAATGACAAAGGTACAACTGTGTGGTTAAAAAATAAAACTAAAAGTAACATCAAAATCAATGCCAAGCCAAGTGTGGTAGTGCACGCCTGTAATCCCAGCACTTGGGAGGCTGAGGCAGGAGGATCACCATGAGGTCAAGGCCAGCCTGGACTATGTAGTTACTTTAAGGCCAGCCTGAGCTACATAGCAAGACCCTGTCCAAAAAGAGAGAGAGAGAGAGAGAGAGAGAGAGAGAGAGAGAGGAAAGGGAAAGGGAAAGGGGAAGGGGAAGGGGAAGGGGAAGGGAAGGGAAGGAAAGGAAGGGAAAAGAGAAAAAAAAATCAATGCTAAGGTTGAGGAAATAGCTCAGTGGTAGATCATTTGTCTAATGTGTACAAAGCCAAAGGTTCAATACCCAGCAATGCAAAAAATAAAAATAAAAATAAACCAGGGCAAAATCTAGAACAAATTAAGGGATTCTTAATCTATCACAACTGGAACTAAATTCAGAAAGAATACTTTTTAGACAGGCAGATAAGGTTTTATTTTTGAAAAAGTATGAAACAAAATATTACCAGTGAAAGTTGTTCTTTGCTTGAGTAGAGCTAGTATCTCTGTTTTTATATTATTAGCAATATCAAAACAAAAATAATAAAATGTAGGGCTGGGGATTTAGCTTAGTTGTTCCGGCACCTGCCTCACAAGCACAAGGACACAAGTTCAATCCCCGGTACCAAAAAAAATAATAAATAAATAAAAATAAAATGTAAGAGACCAACCTGTGAGACTAAATGGTTACACCACCGTTTTGCTACCAAAGAAAATTTTATAAAATTGTATCTTAGAGGAAAAAGGAAATTACCATAATAATAATCAAAAGGTAAAGGGAATCCAATATCTTGAATCTACAAAGAACTAAAAAAATCAGGTCCACCAAAATAAAAGACATAGTCAAGACCTGGACAACTAAAATGGGTTCTTCTCAGAAGAAGTAAAGAAATGACCAATAAATACCTGAAAAAATGTTCAACATCCCTGGCTATCAGAGAAATGCAAATTAAAACAACACATAGCATTCTACTTTATGCCAGATAGAATAGCTATTACCCAAAAAAAAAAAAAAAAAAAAGCTGGTAAGGCTGGGGTGGGGGGAACTCTTCTATACTGCTGGTGGGAATGTAAACTAGCAACCATTCTGGAAATCAGTATTAGAGATTACTCAAAAAGCTAAAACTAGGGCCAGGGATTTAGCTCAGCGGTTCGGTGGCCTGCCTTGCAAGTGCAAGGACCAGAGTTCAATCCCTGGTACCAAAAAAAAAGCTGGTTTTTAGTAAAATATTCCAAATTCTAAAGTTACTTGCTCAGAGCTAAATTTAAAAATAATTAACTGACGGTCCGGGGATTTAGCTCAGCAGTTCCACCACCTGCCTTGCAAGTGCAAGGCCCTGAGTTCATCCCTGGTATCAAAAAAAAAAAAAAAAAATTAACTAAACAAGATGTTGGCATACTCTCTATTCAAAATTTTGGTGGTACAACCACTATAGAAAATAGTAGGGCAGTTTCTAAAAAAACTAAAAATAAGATTATTGTATGATCCAGAAATTCCACTCCTGGGTGTATTCCCAAAAGAACTGAAAGCAGGGACTCAAACATATTAATACACCTATGGTCATAGCAGCATAATTCATAATAGCCAAAAGATAGAAATAGCCAAATGCTCATCAAAGATAAATGGATAAATAAAATGTGATATATACAAAAAACAGGAAACAATTTGTCTGTAAAAAGAAAATTCTGACACATAACATGACTGAACCTTGGGGACGTTATACAAAGTGAAATAAGCCAGTCACAAAAAGGCAAATGCTGCATAATCCTACCAATTTGAGATACCTAGAACAATCAAATCCATAAAGACAGAAAATAGAATGGTGGTTGCCATGGGCCAGGGAGAAGGAGGATTGGGGAGGCACTGTTTAATAGATACAGTTACAGTTCGCTAAGATGAAAACTGCTGGAGATAGATGGCAAGGATGGTTGCATAGCAATACGAATGTAATTAATGCTGCTGAACTGTATACACTTAACTGGCAAATTTTAGTATATGTATTTTATCATGACTAAACTTTTTAACTGAGGACAATTTGGAAATATAATTGCTTTGCAGTAAGTTCATCTACCTATAATTTCCCAATCCTATCTCTCATTAAGTATGAGCTATAATCTCTTATCCACTCATCATTTCTCCCCTGATTTCAACAGAAGTCTTATCTGTGGAGTTGAAATAGATACAAACTCAAAAGAATTGAAAATCCCTTCTCAAAAGTTTTTCCAGCTGGGCGTGGTGGCGCACACCTGTAAATCCAGCACTTGAGAGGCTGAGGCAGGAGGATTGCTGTGAGTTTGAGACCAGCCTGGACTACACAGTGAGTTCCAGGTCAGTCTCAACTACATAGGGAGACCCTGTCTTAAAAAAACAAAAAACAAAAAAAATTTCCAGGGCCAGGGATTTAGTTCAGTGGATCCACCACCTGCCTCACAAGCACAAGGTCCTGAGTTCAATCTCTGGTGCCAAAAAAAACAAAAAGAAACAAACAACAAAAAAAACAGGTGTATTCCAAAGTTTTTCCATATTTAAACATATTACTAGCACCTATTACCTAGCAATGATCAAAGTCTGACATCTATCTTTAAACCTAATCAAATTCTAAAATTATGTCCTTTTACAAAGATACACTTAGACCAGGGATTTAGCTCAGTGGTTCCACTGCCTGCCTTACAAAGACAAGGCGAGCTCTCAAAACTATTACTGATCCCCACAATCACATAACAAAGTATAATTTTGTTATAGCCACTGCTGTGTGGGAAAAGTGATTTGTCCAGCTGTAGAAGAAACCAGTGTCATCCAAGAACGTTCATGCCAAAGCTTCTGGTATAATCTTTAAAATAAATTACCTAGTTTTCCTATAACTAGATAAATGCTTGTTTTTAAGTTAATCCTAAAAATCACAGAATATAAAACAATACTAAGAATACTCAATTTTAAGCTAAGATTATGAAATCAAACTGATCTGCTTGCTTCATTGTAAGACAATCACAGATTCCTAAACACATAAAGGTTAATGTGATTTTTTTAAGGTTAATGTGCTTAACATGTAGTTTTCTAAATGTTTTATTACCAAGTTAGCAATATAAAGTTAACTTTCACCATTTACTAAACAACTGTTTACACCAGATAATATTAGTTTTTATCTTCTATTTAAAAACAATTATGGACAGCATTGTCACTGGCCTAAAACACCACTGTAATGCCATTCAAGTGAGAGAAAAATCTTATTAGACTTTATTAATGTCTAATTAATAAATTAGTAACATTAATGTCTAATTAGGTGTAGTGGCAAACACTTATGATCCCAGCACTGTGGGATAATAAGACAGGAGGATCATAAGTTCCAGTACAGCCTAGCTGACTTAGCAGCTTACCAAGACTGTATCAAAATAAAAAATAAAAAGGGTTGGGGATGTAGCTCAATGTGAAGGTCCTGGGTTCAATCCCCAATACTACCTAATTAATTAATTAAAATATATATTAATATGATCAAAATAATTACTTTGATTGCCAAACAAAACTCCTGGTACTTATCAGGAAATACTAACTTAACCTTTGAATAAAGAACTCTAAATCTTCTGTTCTGATCACTGTCACAAATAAGTTAGAAAGCAGCTATAAGTTACTAAGGGAAAAAGTTTGGTGGAAATCAAAACAAAGTTACAATATTAATTTTAACTAATTTAACTAATGAGGTTAACTACAGTTATTGCTATTGTCCAAAGTTTTTCAAATCAGAATACAATTTTATAACAGGATTAAACTACAACTAAAAATACAAAGTCCCTTTTCACAGGATGCATTCTACATTAGACAAAAGACTGCACTGTAGAATAGGAGAGAAAGGCTAATACAATGTATGAAAATATCACACCAAAACCTACTATTTTGTAAAATAGGCTCTAATGTGTTTAGTTTTAGTAATAATTTTGTGCCAGTATAATACAGCTGGCACTGATTATATATATAATTTTTTTTTAAAGACCATCTCCTTCTGTAGTTCAGCCTGACCTTGAACTTATTATGTAACCCAGGATGGCACTAAACTCAAGGTGATCCTCCTGCCTCAGCATCCCTCCTGCCTCAGCCTCCAAAGTGCTGGAATTACAGGCATGCCCTACCACACCTGGCTTAACAAAATATATTTTTAAGTATATATATTTTTTTAATCAAAAAGAGGATGAAAGATTTAGTCAGGCAAAGACCTTAAGTCATTCCTAAACCAATAACTTGAGGGACAACTTTTAAGAACCCTCCTATGTTTAGAGGCTACAGCATAACTAAAAGGTAGATATATCCATATTCCAAGTGTATCTGATACCACAGAGTAAACAAAAAAGCAAACGCTGCAAATGATTACCAGAACATCAAGTTGTAAAAATGAGAAACTTAAAAGAACAGAGAGATAAAAAGCTCAACAAGGACAAATATTGCCTATAATACTATTAGACTATATATAATAATGACAGGATTAAAAAGAAGAAAGTCTGCCTATACCTAACAGAAGCTTCTAAGTTAATGCTAAAACGGTATTTAAAAATCTCAGTAAGGGAGCAGGACTTTAGCTCAGTGGCACCGTGCCTGCCTTGCAAGTGCAAGGCCCTGAGTTCGAGTCCCAGTACCAAAAAAATCTCAGTAAAATATTTTCTACATCAAAAGGAAAAGGTAATTTTTTTTGTTTTGTTTTGTTTTGTTTTTTTGAGACAGGGTCTCACTATGTAGTTGAGACTGACCTGGAACTCTCTACGTAGCCCAAACTGGTCTCGAACTTACAGGATTACAGGCGTGCGCCACCACGCCCGGCTGCAAAGGTAATGTTAACAAGATATCACTTCTAACTTCAACTCTATCTTGATACATAACAGCTCTAATTTCAAAGGCCCTCCCTAAAATACTTACACGCCAGTGTCAGGACAGCTGGGTTCAGTAAGAGAATAAATTACTTTATTTATCCTTTAAATTATTCCTAGAGAAAGGGCACCAACTAACCCATTCAAGTCTGTAAGGGAAGGAAATCCGCAAATATAAATTGGTTATTAAGCGTGTGAGTTCACTGTAGAGATCCACTGGAATATACATTCTCTGCCTCTCTCTTATCTTCCTACCCTCCAAAGATCCCAAAAAGGCTAAGGGTCAAATTGTTTACTCTTCCTTGCCTGGCTACCCCCACCACCTCCTTCTCATCACTTTGTTTTTTTACTTTTCCCTTAATACAATACACAACATCCAAAACAACACACACTCCATACACCAGTCTCCTCATGGAATAATCCAAAACACACCATACTTCCTGGCCCTATACTTAATACCCCCAAATTGTACACATCCCCCCATATAATAGAAAAAAACCACACACGCGCGCGCGCACACACACATATGCACGCACGAGTACTCCGAAAATCTTAAAATCTTGACACCCCCCCCACTAAAAAAATCTCATTCAACTAGTATGTAGTATTCTATACAACCAACGTAAGATGAATTATATATTCATAAATCACACACACACATACACACACCACGTAAAAGCCTAAACTACACACCACTGCAGCACTTAAACAAACGCTGGGAAGAGGCTATCCTTCTGACACAGGAACTCACGAGTCTGGAGGTGGGAAAGGAACAGGGCCAGATATTTCACCTGAAAATCCGCCAGGATGATCTCGCGGTCCATGTTGGACGCCATGGCGGCCTCCGAGTTCCGCGGCGCCGGGAGCGAAGCGCGCACCTGGGCGGGAGACGGCGCCACTACAATTAATGTAGTGTGGGGAGATACATTTTATGGTGAAGTCCTTTTATATGTACGATCATGCATGTATATGTATTAATACATGATTAATGTACGATTATGCATAAATATGTACTAGTACATAGTTAATGTACGGTTAT
>NW_022900935.1:29643772-29650001 GCF_012274545.1 Fukomys damarensis
CCGAGACCGCCTCCGCCTCCTCCGCTTCCTCCCTAGCTGCCGCCTCCGCCCCTGGTTGGCCAGCGCCAGGGCTGTCGCGCATTTTGCCTGTCATCGAGGTCGCAAAGCGGCGCTTTCCGGCTGCCACGTGACGGCTCTCCTGTCAAGCGATGGGCGCGAGACTACGGCTGGCTGATGCCTGCGCGAGCGGCAGGGACGTCGACCTGTAACCGCGGGAGCTTGAGGTCTCGCAACAGGTTTTTCCGGTTCGTGTGGAAGCAGGCTGCGGGGTGCCGCCTCCCTCCGGCGGGGGCCAGGATCAATTTTTGCGCCTCTCGTGGTTAGTCACACATAAACACTTCCCATCTTTTAAACCAGCTCAACACACTCACGCCACGTCTCACAAAACAGCATTTCGTAAATGTGCGTTTTCTCTGAGTTTCACCGTACACAGTCTCACCATCAAAACTCGCTAACGTATTATTATACCCAATCCTAAAGCCCTTTCGTCTCAATCCTCCTCAGACTCAGTAACAGGTACTAGAATCCCTCGATCCACGTTGGAAAGAAAGGTGAGACTAAGGACCTCAAAAAGAGGGTGACCCAGCTAATCGAGAGGCGGAGACGAGGACACCAATTTGGAGCCCAGCCTGGGCAATTCGGTAAGACCTTGTCTCAACATTTAAAAAAGAAAAAAGTGGCAAAGGAAGTGCTGGGGATGTAGCTGAGCGCTCAAGAAGAAGCAGCTTGCCTGAGGTGGTGGCGCCCACCTGTAATCCCAGTAATCTGGGAGACTGAAGCAGGAAGGATCACAAACTCAGTTTCCACCTGGAGAATTTACGTTGAGAATCTATCTCAAATTAAAAATAATGATGAGGAGTAGGACTGGAAATACAGCCAAGTGGAAAGGCCCTGGATGCAAACCCCTGTGTAACTAAAAATAAATCAATAATAAATAGTGGCGTGGGCCGGGGATTTAGCTCAATGGCAGCGCTCCTGCCTCGCAAGCTCAAGGTCCTGAGTCCGATCCCCGTTACCAAAATAAATAAAAAGTGAAGAAACGTTGTATCTTATAAAATTTAGGGAAAACTTGAGTTCGGTTTTGAATATAGTCAATCTACTTAAAATACTTTCATGAATAATACTATATTAGTACACTTCTCAGTTACTGAAAGTTTCAGCTTAGGGTCAGAAATTGACAGCCTCTATACCTAAAACAGCCAAAAATTATGAACGATAAGGTGACCCTGTGTCATTAACATCCAGGATAGAGAAAGAGTAAGAGTGAAATATATTCAACCTTGATTTCAGAAAATATCAATCTGTACTGTAATCAGGAATTTGCATTCTTTCGTATGAAGTGAGATTGCTGACTTTATTCAGGAGAACTGAAAGAGAAACTAATGAAATCACCATGTAGGATCCAGGCCTAAAGTTTTAAGCTGGGAGAGTATCCATCAAAAGTCAGAAAATCTGAATAAAATATTCAGTTCCCCTAAATACAAAGAAGCAGGCTATGTTGTTCTAAGATCTAGATTTACTGGAGATGTAGCTCAGTATTAGAGCACTTGCCAAGCATTTATGAGGCCCTTGCTTACATTCCAACACACACACACACACACACACACACACACACACACATATATATACACATATATTTTTATTGTTTCCTTAATGAAAATAACCTGTAGCCTTTATATGATAATGTTTTAGTACAGAATTAACTAGATAAGGCAACAGAACCATTAGTTACATGCATCAAAGTGTCTTAATTGCCATCCAAAGGAAGAAATTCCAAAATTCAGCACAAACATGAGTCATGAGGTGATACACAGTACCAACAATGTGAGGCAATTCAGTTGCCCCATTGGTATGAGTCACCGTTCAGTACAAGGCAGCTGAATAATTGTTTCTAGTTATATGGCCAGGATTAATGCAGCCCTGAAAAGTTAATAATTTTCTCTATATGAGATGTGTGGATACCTCAGAACCCATTCAAATTCTGCACTGTTCCCTTTCTCCCTCCCATCTCTCTATCTGGAAGTTAAACCAACATCATGATGTAGAAAGAGGGAAAGAATGTCCTAAGACATTCATGCATATGACCTTTAGCACTGATATCCCAAATGGTAGCCTGTAGAAACTCGGGTGAGTCACTTAAATCTTTTGACTTCGGCTTCTTACAGGAAAATTTCAGGTAGTAAATAACAGAACAAGTATGAAATTCATGAAAAATAGGTAATACCTTTATAAAACCAACATATATTTCAAACTCAGAATTCTTGTGTTTGAGTTCTAACACTGACCCTTACAAAACCTTCATTTCTTTGTCTCCAAAATGGGACAAAAAAAAAAAGAGTGATTTTGTTTGTTTGTTTGTTTTTTGAGCCAGGATCTCACTATGTAGTTGAGACTGACCTAGAACTCACTATGTAGCCCAGGCTGGTCTTGAACTCACAGTGATCCTCCTGCCTCAGCCTCCCGAGTGCTGGAATCATAGGCGTGTACCACCACACCTGGCTTTTTTTGGTTTGTTTTTTTGTTCAGAGTGATGTTGAATGTTGTGAAAACTTATCATAACCCTTAAAACTCTCCTACCATATTAGTTGTTGTTATTCTTTATGCCAGTTCCTAAATACTTTTCTTAGGGCCACCTCTTTCATAATTCTTAGGCCAACAGAAATTTCTCTGTTATGGCTTTTAGTATCTTTACTCCACAATTTAATGATCTGATAAATTCTGTAATTTTTTTCTCTAATTGTTTCATCTACATGTTTTATCTCTCCCCAAAGGTTGAGTTCCTAGATATTATAAACCATTTCATCCCATGTGCTCTTATATACACCATAGTTCATACATGCAAGTCTTGGGTATACAGTTGTCTTTTTTCAAATATAAATGAGACTTATCTGTAATATGTCACTCAATTTTATATGAAATCATTTTTTATTTATAGAACAGTTCCAAAGATAGTATAGAATATTACTGTAAACATTTTATCCATCTTCCTCTAATGTTACCATCTTAAAAAAACATAGTATAGGGACCAGGGATTTAGTTCAGTGGTTCACTGCCTGCCTCACAAGCACAAGGTTCTGAGTTAGATCCCTGGTACAAAAAAAGAAAAACAAAAGCAAAAAACAAAACCATGATATATCTACAAACAAATTAACATTGCTATAATACAATACTATTAAATTCTAAAGACTTTATTTGTATTCTTACATTAATATTTTTTTCACCTGTTCCAAGGGCCAATCTGGAACACCATGTTACATTTAGTAACTCTCTGAAGTGTCTAATTTTTGTTTCTATGTTTTTTATTTTGTTTAGTTTTGTTTATTTGTTTTGAGGCAGGGTCTCACTGTGTAGTTCAGGCTGGACTTGAACTCACTATGTAGCCCAGGCTGGTCTCAAACCCATGGTGATCCTCCTGCATCAGTCTCCCAAGTGCTGGTATTACACTCCACACCTGGCTGGTGTCTCAGTATTGCCAGCTTTGAAAAGTCAGGAAGTCTACAGAATGTCCTTCAACTTGGGTTTGCCTAATATTATACTGACTTTATGGATTTTTGAGGACAACTACTACAAAGGTGATGTGTCATCATTCTGTCATATCAGGGCTACATGTTATCAACATGATTTATTACTGAGGGTATTAACTTTGATCCTTTGATTGAGATAATCATTTCTAAAAAAGCAACACTTCTTGACTATAATAAAATTCATGAGAACATTAATGCTACTACTGATCTAGATCCAAATTTAAGTGATCATTATTTCACCTAATGATTTAATGGTTAAGAGTCTAGTGCTGATCATGGACTCTTATTAAACAATGAAAAGGGGATAAAATTTGAGGCTTTAAGATTTAAGTTTTTCCACTACCTGCTGACTTTAAATCTCAATCCTTACCAAGTTTAATTTCTTCATTTGAAAAAAATGATTATCACATTTACCACACAGAGTTGTAAAGATTAAATAATGTACCATTCTATAACCATGTACTAAGATGTAAACAGTAATTGTTGCTATTATATTTAAGCTTTTGAGTTACTAGTGGGCATTTATTTTTCTTACTTTACAAAATGACTTCTGTAAGTGGTGTGAGCAGCCATATGAAAAATCCTGCTAAATCTCAGAAATAAAATGCCAAAAACACAAGTATAAAGCAAAGGCCCACTGAGGGAGCTCGTCATTTCTCACCTGTTTATCTATAAATACAAGAGATCAAGTTTGGGACCTGGTTATAAATTGTAATTACCTCATACACATTTCCTAAAGTTACTCATTTAGAAACTGTGCACATAGAGTCAATGGGAGAAAAACACAAAATAATTTGACTAACATATTCTGCAAGTCCTTTAAAATGACTGCGAACTGCCGAAGACAAATTTAAAGGCTTTCTTTCAATAGTTGAGTGGTTAAAAGAGAAACCACTACTATCAATGTAATAAAGTACTGTATTTAACTGTGAACCTTTCCTGCACACCATGTTAGAATATAACCTTACTGAGGGCAGACAACTCTTAAATCTACTCCAGTGAGCAAACAACAAATATGATACTGTCTTTGGTGGTGTTTTGTAATGCTCACTTACACTCTGAGCAAAACTATGGCCTCTGCGCTGCCAGTTCTGGTTTATGCAATAGGCAGAGTAAGCATCCCTTTTAGACCACCAGCAAAAGCAGAATTAAAAAAAAAATTCCCCAAACATTTCAATATTTCAGCAAAACCAACTGAAGTAGTCATCATGGAAAAAACACAAAACTTAGATAGACTTTTATTTTTTGGGTTTTGTATTTTTCATGTTCATATGAGGCAGAGTAGTAATACATCAAAATTGTTTCTGTGCTTAAGACTTCTAAAAATCAGTTCTATAACTGTACTACATTACTAAATTACAATAATTTGTACTTTATTCAGCAAAAAGTAGTTTATTTCATGAAAATTATAACACATGTACATCTATTAGGGGGAGCTGAGACAGGGTCTTAATACATATCCATGATGGCCTTGAACTCACTATGTACCCTAGGCTGGTCTTGAACTTAAAACAATCCTCCTGATTACAGGTGTCCACATGTATATCTATTCCTTATTTAAAAAATACAATTTCATTTTTTCTCACTACAATATTTTCTATAAGCAAGAAACCTTAAGAGCTTATAAAAGCAATTTTTATACATTGACTAATACCCATTATCATTTATCAGACAAGTGCTACTATGTGATCACACTTTCCAGCTGTACTAAAAAAAATTACATATTCCCAGAATAATCAAAAGTAAATTATTATTCATTATTGGTATAAATGAAATCCTAAATGTTCCATTTGAAATGTCTAAATATATGCTTTTAAAAAGAGACAGGAGTTAATTCCTGTGTTGTAGTTCCCACTTGCTTCAGAACTCAGCTTTAGTTACTCAGAAAAGAGCTTTCTTTTTTTTTTTTTCCTTAACAATCCAGTTAGAGAAAACATCTCCAGATTCTCCTCAGCTTCTGCTCTCTCTACCTAACAGCCAGTCTGCTGCTAGTTGATAATCCAGATGTTTCTGGTGTTTTTTTAATAATCCCAATTTTCTTCAAGAAGCTGGGTACAGATGTTGCTTGAGGATATATGAGCCAGAAGCTGGTTCTAATTACACCACTTTTCTTTTTGGGTGGGGGGCTTGGTTTCATTTTGACCACTGTAACCATGCTTCATATTTTTAAGAGCATAAAAATATAGAAAGCAACAGTTAGTTAATTCCACATAGCTAAAAGTTCAGAGAATTGGTGTCCAAATTTTGAAATCAATGATTGAGGACAGAGGCTAGTCCTTTATGCTTAGCTCACCCTCCCCACATCCACCCTCCAAAACCAAGCCCTTCTAAAGTGTGAAAGGACTTCAGCAACAAACACATACCTTCGAGAAAACATTTCCCAAGATTTTTATGCTTTGTTTAAAAAACTGCTTTTCTCCCATTTTTCCAAGAATAGAAATATTTCACATTTTCTAGTCCTCGGAACTTTTTTAAGATTTCAGGGTACATTAGGATTTCTTATGACGGGTTCTACGTTTTCATAAAACTCAAGTGTATTTGGCTTTTTCCAAGCACTCTCGCCTAAACCGCGGCCCTCGGCGACCGTCTGGCAGGTGCGAGGCTGAGGCGGGAGCTGAACCTCCAGGCTGAGTTCACCGTGCGCGCGCCCGGAGGCAGAGTTGGCCGCCGCAGGCCTAGCTGCTCCAACTTAGCTAGCCCCCCTG
>NW_022900935.1:29650123-29650718 GCF_012274545.1 Fukomys damarensis
GAAGTAATTGATGGTACGAGGTCTTTAACAAAGGTGGGCAGTACAGTTGAGGGTAATGATAGTGAATTCTGCTGATGCCAGTTTGTTCAATTATGTGATTTTTAAGTAGAATCCAAAATCTGTTTCTGAACAATAGAAAAGTAAATTGTATTTCTTTAGAGAACAGTGAAAATCCCGCGGCGCTGTAACTCCGCAGAGCCTCCTTAAAACTCTGCCGTTAAAATGGGGGCGGGTTTTTCAACTCAAAAAGCGCTCAATTTTTTTCTTTTCAAAAAAAGCTGATGAGGTCGGAAAAAAAGAGAGAAGAAACCAGCACCATCTCTGCAGTGGCAACAGAAGCAGCAATTGTTTCAGCGGAAAAACAGGAGCTAGGGAGGGATGAAGGGAGGGAAGGAAAATATCTGAAAGGGAGAGGACGCTCAAGTGCCTGTAAGGGAAAGGAGCGCGGCCCAGCGATTTTGGGGGACTGACTACGGAGACTGTCACCAGCAGCGCTGCGGCTGGGGAGGAAGAGAACCGCCCGCGTCGGCTCCGGGACGCAGCCGGCTGGCAGCCGCTACCCTGTCGGCAGCACCGGGGGACCGCGGCCGCCTAG
>NW_022900935.1:29651196-29659249 GCF_012274545.1 Fukomys damarensis
GGTCTCCCGAGTCCTGCAGCGCGGCACTAGCCCGCGACTCGGCCCAGACGGGACCGCAGCTGTTCCGGTGAAGCCGAGAGCGCTGGGGGATCGCCAGGACCTGTAATTTAAGGGCCAAGGAACTAATATTCCCATCTGCCTTTGGCAATCATCTTTAACCCCCGGAGCACGTCAGCATCCAGCCACTGCGGCGCTCAGTCTGCAGCACAGGGCTCGGGACTACCCCTTCGGCGAGACGGATGGAAACCGAACCCCTCTGAGAACCAGCCCCCCCCCCGACGTTCTGGCCCAGCTCACCACCGTGATCAAGGGTGGGTTAACTGCCCCCCCCCGTCTTTTCTACTGCGCTATTTCTGCCCTGACCTACTCCCTTAAGTCTCCACACGCATTCCTCGCAGAGGTCTGTAGCTTAGGTACGTGACAGCTCTGCCTGCATCTCACGCCCAGGCTAATTAACCGGGAATGTCTGTGTGTCTGTCTGTTGGATCGCCAGAATTCTTCATATGGGTTAAGCTAAAAAGTGAAGAAAAGAGCCCCTCTCCAATGGCTCAGTTTTGCTGAATAATCACGTGTGAATCGAGGGGCGGGCTTTTGGCAGGCAGATCTTACTAGTATTTACTACCAAACTCTACTCCAGATTAACCATCCCAGTTCTTCTGTCAGTCTCCGATGCCATCATGCAGCCTAGTTAGGAGCAAAGGAAGAGGGAGAAAGAAAAACAACTAATTCATCTTTTCCCGATCGTCAGGACCCTGAAGAATGGCCGAGCCGTGGGGAAACGAGTTGGCGTCCGCAGCTGCCAGGGGGGACCTAGAGCAACTTACTAGTTTGTTGCAAAATAATGTAAACGTCAATGCACAAAATGGATTTGGAAGAACTGCGCTGCAGGTTAGTATCCAGAGAGGTGCGAAAACAGATTAATATCGCTGCCTACCTCACCCGGGTTTCTAAAATGACAGCTTTTGAGATTTCAGGAATACAGATTTTCACTGTTTTTCACTTAGTTGGTTGCCATATTTTATATCTTTAAGTGGATCCAACTCCCCAAAATGACGTACTTTGAACAAACTCGTCGAATCCAGTAACATCCTCAATATCAAGAGGATTCTAGGTTTGGTCTTAATTTTTGGAATGTTTTTGTGACTGTGGGGATTTCTGAGTAGTCATAGCAGTGCCGTGGTTTGTTTTGTTTTTAGACAGTTCTGTAAATACACTATTATGATTATTATTTGAAGTAAATGCACTGTTATTAGTGGTTTCAAGTACTTCGCCCCTAATATTTGACTTCAACGTTAGTTTTCTTGACTACTAAAAAGTCCCCCCCCCAAATTCTTCACGTTTTGACAAACAACCTTTCCTCATTTGGAATGGGTGGCCTGGGCATGGGGACAGGATGTGCATTTCACAGTTAATACCATCTACCCATTCAGGAGTGAGAAATAAAAAGTTGAATTTTATAATCAGAGCTGAGCTGTAGTGTTTTTGTCCCTTTGGTCATGCGGTGGTATGCTCTAATTTTCAATAATTAGATTTACAAGCAGCAACTGACACATATCCAGCTTCCAAGTATGTACCTGATAAATTATTTTCTCCTCCAAACGTTATCATGTAACTTAGTTGAAAGACTTAGAAACAGAAAAATGGAAAAGTAGTCTAAAATAGTTGCATTATCAGAGTTCAGATGATATTCTCATGAGCTATTCTTATTCAGAAGCTGTTTAGGAAAGCTGGAGAGAAGGCTTTTTAAAAGGCTGGTTTAAGCGTCTTTGTTAAAAGAATTAGAAGTTTAAATGACCAGAGATATAAAGTTCATATAGTTTGTACATATTAAATCAGAATGCACTGGTCTTACAAAAATTTCAATATTAAGGAAGCTACACAAGATGCCACTTTATATTGTTTCATGTAGAATAAGTAGAGAAAGGATTTTTTTCTTTTTTCACCTAGAACTTTTGAACAGGTTTAGTGATTATATTAATGCTACAAATTTAATATATTGAAAAGTTTCCTATTGAAAAGCCAAAAAAGATTACATCAGTCTCAAAAAGCATGAGCCACTCTCACTTATATTGAGAATAAGGTCTTACAGTACTTTTGATGAACAGGAAAGTTGGACAGTTAATATTGTTTTTTTAAAAAGGGTTGACAAACATTTTAATACAACTCTGCACTCTTGTTTATATTAATCATACTTATCAAGATAATAGCACTCATTCTTGCTTAGTCTTAGTACATACAATGAAACAAACAGGAGTCTGAAGGCTTATTTTTCAGTATACAAAATCCCAACTCTGAAGTTGTGTCATAAGAACATTTTTCAAACCCATTTCTAATATTACTATTATTTTTTGAGAAAGATAGCAAATTTTCTTCTAAAATTATGTTTATTTAACACAGTTGCAAAAACTTTCGCTTTCTAGTGTAAGTTTTTCAAGCAGGATAATATCAAAGGCCTTACTCCTACATTTGCTTGCAAAGAGCCAAGGTATTAGTCTCTTGTTTTTCTCTTTCGAAGTCCTTAAATGTGACCAAGTCTTTACAATGGTGACAAAAATTATAACTTACTAATTTATAATAACTAGAAATGTATCTCATTGAAGTTCTTAAAAGATAAATTATGAGTCATTTTTACCACTGTCCTAAAAGAAGGGCTAAAAGTTCACAGGGTTTTAGCATTGAGGAAACTTAATATCTTGACCATCTATATACTTTGTATTTTTAAATATTATTCATTCTAAGTATATCTTATTAATTTGTGATTATTTGTGATCTTTTAAACAAACATTTTAAAGAGATAAGTCAGCTTTGTATGTATTTTCAATGGATTATAATTTAATATAATAAACATTGTCTCCTATGCAGCCTATTTATTATAAATTTAGTTATTGTGAATATACCTAAATATAAATACATCAGTTAAAATGCTGAACATTTCTCGCATGTTCATAAGAGTAATATTTTTCACAACAAAATTATATATCTATTTCATAACTTACATGCTGTTCTGCAAGATATTTTTAATTATGAGAGATTAACAGACGCCTTTATTAAAGTGAAATACATTTAAACAAGAGTAAATAAGTCTTTGTGATGTTAATTATTTTGCATGTTGATTAAAAATGTTAATACTACATTTTGGCTTTTACAATATTTGCAGTTTACAATAGCTATTCCTAAATGCTTATAGTAACTGCAAAAGGAAATGACAGAATCGCCATTTGATTATTAAATGGGCTCAAATCATAAAACAAAGCTGTCTGTGCCCCAAAACACATATTAAATATGTGTGTTTTTTTTTTTTGCTCATTTGAAAAGAGGTAAGTTAGAACTTTGAGAAACAGTAAGTAATATGACTATTTCATTCTTTACAAGATTTTTTGCTCTATAATAATTTCCTATCTAATACAAGACATATCATAAACAGTTTTAGATAAATTGGTGTAATAAGCAACGTAGAACACTCTGGTTTACTTAGTGCCTTCATAATCAGTAACATTCTGTAATTTGCAATGAAGGATTCTAAGCAGTGAATATATCTAGTAGTCAACATTAAAGAACTTACAAAGAAAAACACTTGGAAATTTAGGGCTATACCTATTTGGAGGGAACTTGTAAAAATAAATCATTTAAGAAAATGTTGAGTCTATATTTTTAATAGAACAGTTTTACACTAGGTGACACTTGTTTGAGATTTTAAAGAAATTCACCATCCTCATTTGTTTTCAGTAGCTATTTAGAAAACAAATTTTACTCACATTTGATTTTCCAGAATTACTACCTCAGGCACATTTTATGAGCATTAAGAAGGAAATAGACTCATTTAAATCACAAATTCAGTTTATCTTATATGTACTAATAAATTTATAAAAGAAACACAACTTTTCATGGGAAATAAAACAATTGAGTTGTCAATGACATACAAATTGCATAAATTCTATTTTATTAATCAATTTATCCAACTTCTGGGCCCATTTAAGATATTCTATTAAAGAAGCTCAAATTTTAGAAGTTTCCTTCTACTTTAATTGACCAGTTCTTTCCTGCAGCTGAGATATTCAAACTTTATAATAGGAATATTCCCAAACACAGCATCAAAACGTTACTTAAATAGGACAGAGAGATTTTTAAATATTCCTGTAGCGTGAGCACTTGAAGGAGTCTACTGTTTTTACTTCTTTTCTAGGTTATGAAACTTGGAAATCCTGAGATTGCCAGGAGACTACTACTTAGAGGTGCTAATCCCAATTTGAAAGACCGAACTGGTTTCGCTGTCATTCATGATGCAGCCAGAGCAGGTTTCCTGGACACTTTACAGACCTTGCTGGAGTTTCAAGCTGATGTTAACATCGAGGATAATGAAGGGAACCTGCCCTTGCACTTGGCTGCCAAAGAAGGTCACCTCCAGGTGGTGGAATTCCTTTTGAAGCACACAGCCAGCAATGTGGGGCATCAGAACCATAAGGGGGACACTGCCTTTGATTTGGCCAGGCTCTATGGGAGGAATGAGGTCCTTAGCCTGATGGAGGCAAACGGGGTTGGGGGAGCCACAAATCTGCATTGAGTTTGGGGAGGGCTTTCCCACATTGCCTCTGCTTTGTCAGTTAATTGGTTGGCTGCCTTGACTATTTTAATATCGGTCCTTAATATAGTTTTTTTCATATTTTAAGCAGCTAGTTACATCTTCTGAAACTGCATATGTGGAATTCTTACTACAGGATTTATTTAAGCAATATTTTTTCACCAGCAAAAATACTGATTTCTAACACATAATTGGGAATAGCTTTGCTTTCTTCTGAATATTTTATCCTCCCTTGACTTTTTCTTTGCTTACCCATTACTCCTGTGCTGATCTCAATATCCAACTTGGAAGCTTTGTTTTTAGAATGGTTTGCTCTGATGATTCTTTTGCCCAATTAAAACACTTTTTCAGAACAGGATAATGTTTTTCTGTGATTTTTCTCTCTTCTATAACCCATACACAACTTAGTACAGCTAAGAACTGTACTAAAAGTTCATGTTTTAGATCTTAGTAAAGGTAGACCGTTTGAAAACTAGATATATTCTGTTTATGGTTCAGTTATTCTTTTCTCTCTCTCCTTATACCGCCCCACAGATTTTACTTGCTGCCCAGTATTTCTGCTTTAAAACAAAATAAGAGTAACATTTTTTGGAGATCAAACCTGCAATAATTTCTGTATGAATTTCTCCCAATATTCAATCTTTCATTTTTCTCAAAGTCAGTTGAAGTTTCAGAAGTAGTGATCTGAAGACAAATATATGTGTGAGCTCTGAAGCCATTTAAAATTTTTTTCACCTTAAAAGTGCTTCCTATTAGTTGATTTTTAAGTTAAAAAAATGAAACAAGTCATATTTTCCAAAATTGTGCCATAAGTATACTAAGTACAATGCTGCCTTTTTCTCCCTGAATGTCAGAAATGTAAGATTACAAAATGTTTAAGTATTAAAATAAATTGCAAATTCAAAATTTTAGGTGATAAAAGAGCAAGAAATATTATAAATTACATATCGTCATAACTGTTTTAGGGTCTACAGAATAATGAATGTATAATCTTTTACAATCAATAAACAAGCCACTCTCCCATATGGTACTTGACTTCCATAAAACATTTTTGTAGAGGAATTTTATTTGTCTTTTGTTTTTGTTATTGTTGTTTTTGAGATATGGTCTCACTCAGGCTGTCCTTGAACACTGTGTAGCCTAGGCTGGCCTAACTCAAAACAATCCTCCTGCCTCAGCCTCCCGATGGTAGAGTTTTAAACCTTTTTTGGAAACCTGGTTAGCTAAAAAAATTTTTTAAATGTTGAAGGAAACAGAAAGATTTCAAATATCCAGGACGATTTTCCCATGTCTACTACTTATTCTGTCATAGTAAAGATTGTCACAAAAGAATATCAATGCAGTTAACCATTTTAAATTTAAAGACTTTCTTCATTATTTTCTACATGAACAAAGATGTTTTATGTCAAAGTCCCCTCCTTCTGCTTCATAGACTTTCTAAGCCCTCTCTTCAAAAAGAACAAAATACATCAAGGTTTATTGAAGGGCATGGTTCTAATTCCTCTAACAAGAACTGGAACAGTTGCAGGCAAATAGTTTTCAATAATTTATTTCCACGGTAATATACAAGAACATAGGAGGAAATTTTTAATCCTTTTCATTTTTTGAACTAAAATTCACATTCCCTAAGTTAAGTGCAACATGACTTTAATTTCTGCCACCTTTATCCACAAATAATAAATTTATTTTTGATAGCAACATGAAATTGACACTTTTTTAGAAAAAAAACTTTAAGATGATTTTGAAGGAAAAGGTGTATTTTAGATTTAAAGAGTCAATATATAAAATATATTGCTTTACTAAGCTGAATATTTTTTAAGCACACCATTACTGAAAGGAATAAAAACAACCCACCATTCTTGTGAGTTTCAATTTTAAAGTCGGACAAGTCCGACTTTAAAATCCAGTTTAATAGAATTAACAATATCCCATGTGTGAGCATATACGTTACCTCATAAAGTGCAATTTTCCTTTAGAGATTTCAAATGTAAAGGCATAGAACTAGCGTAAAGCAAGAGGAATACCTTTGTTCTGGGGTGGTCGGAGTATAATAGAGGGAGAGGAAGCTCTATCTCTTCATCAGCCTAAAATTTGTTAGGTAGTAAAACATCACCACATTACTCTGGCTCTTCACAGGAAGTAGCTTTGCTAATCTAAGTATTTTAGAAATGAGTTATGTGGTCCCCTCTAGGAAATATGAAAAGCCATTATTCAATCTCGTAAAACCTCGACAGTATTCAGTAAGAAGTGACATGTGCCCAAAATATATAGGACAGAAGGGCCGGTGGTGCAGAGTTCAACGGGTTCTAATTTGCAGGGAGCAGAGGTGGGGAGAGGTCTGAATCTGCGCAGATGCTTAGAATGAGGATGTAGGTGCTAATTAATAAAGTACCCAGAGCCCCAGGGGACAATGCTATAGAAAGGACCAGAGCTGCAAAGCAGAGATGCGCTAATTCAGTTCTTCACTGGGTCTGTGTCCGCTTCGGGAAACAGGCTCAGCCAGCCCAGTAAGCTAAACCCAGACTTACGCTTGGGACGAGATGTGGGCACTTACAGAACCTCAGTCCAAATTCTAGTCCCCGAAACACTAAGCAAAGGACCTTTTATCATATTTCTGTAGAGAACTAATAGTTTTTTGATGAACATTATGCACCTCGCAACGGTGTGATGAGCTCAGTACACACACACCACACTGGGTAACTGACAAATAAAACCTGCTCTGTCCTGGGAAAGCAATTCATTTGCCAATATGATAAATTTCCTTTATCGCCTTAACCAAACGAACATTGTAGAATCTGGGGCCCAAGACTAGTTTTTAAATCTCATTTCCCAAAAAAAGGTGCTTTTAGCTTTTATCGGGAAATAGAACTAGTCCAGGAGATCTGGAAGCTCGACAGTGCTGGAGTGAGAAAGGGTCGTACTTGTAGCCTTCCTGACTGCCCTAAGCAGCCTTTCTCAGAAGACCACGAGGGGAAAGTCCCTGTCTCGAGCTCCGGAGACTGTTTTGCTTTTAACACGGTGTTTCCATGAAAAGAGATCCACGCAGAGACCTGGTGAAGGACAGGCAACAAACTTCCTGCCTGAGATGGGGCAAAGCTGGGCCCACAGACAACCCAATACCCCACGGAGAGATGCAAAGATATCCCTTTGAAACTCTCTCCGAACTCCAACTTCGGCCCAAAGAGCCCCGGTGAGGTAGCTGGAGCCCGAGCCTCCCTCCGGGCGCGCAAAGCCCGGGGTGGGGGTGGAGGAGCTGCAAAACCGTTAGCTCGCGTTTTTCCCCCCTCCCTCGCTAAGGTTTCTTTTCTCTTCTCTTCCTGTCCAAATATTTCAAATTTCCGCGCCTTAAATAACAGTCTTCTTTTATTTAGTTAGTTTCCTCGGCAGGTTTGGCCACCGGCTCCTCTCTGCGCCCCTCCAGTCCCGGACGGCTCCGACGCCCGAGCGCAGCCTGCAGCCCCGCGCGGGGTCCCC
>NW_022900935.1:29660151-29683455 GCF_012274545.1 Fukomys damarensis
GGGAGCAGGAGCAGGCGGGCCGGTGAGCGCCCAGCTCTCCGCAGAGGTGAGCGGGCAGCGGGAGCGACGGGCGGCTGCGACTCGGTTCCCAGCGCCAAAGCCACCACTCACTTCTTCCTCCTCCCCCGTGACAGCTGAGGACAGCAGGATCGGACTCTGGCGTCCATCTGAGAGGAGATGGATGCTTCTCTGGCTTCTGAGCCCCTTGGGGGATACTCAGAAAGTTAGCCTGTGGTCTTGCCTTTCCCCCGTAAGTTACTGGACGTACAGCACCAAAGCTGCACGTTCAGTCCGAAAGACCCTCAGGCTGTATCACGGGGAATTGAGAGGCTGGATTGTGGGGAACACCTTGAAAGGGGGTCTTGTTTTTTTCAGTCCTGAACAGTTTAGAAGATCCAGTGTGATCTTCAGGAGTGCCTCAAAAGAATAACAACTGCCCAGATCTGGACATAGACTTGCTACACTAAGGTTCCACTGACTTGTTTTGACATCTGTGTGAACTTCAGGTGTTAGGATGTGGGTTTGGAATTTTCTGTGTTGTCTTTAATCCTCACAGACATTAAATAACAGCTTGGTAACGCTGGCCAGTGAGCAAAGGTTATCCTTGCCACCACAGCACCTGCAAAAGCACAAGTGTAGCTCACTTATTTTGCTTCCTGAGTTCTAAGATGGCTTCTAAACCCTACAGAGGTACCAGCACATACAAGGAGTAGGATCAGGGACAGAAGGAGAGCTGTGTATTTTTAAAAATAACAGATATTATTATACTAAACTTGTTCTACCTAACCTCTCTCCTGGGCTCCAACTGTATCCATCAAAGAAATATTTTAGTATAGGCCTACTCAAAATTTTATGTACAAACTTGTACTCTTAGCCTCACTCCCCCCAAAAAAACCACAAAAACAACAACAAAAACATCATTTCTTTGGGGGAAGAAGTAAAAAACCACCAATCCTTATCTAACTACACATTATTTATTTTGAGCATTAAGAAGTCCTACATATAACCAATGCTATGAAAGAAATAATTTACCAGGACCTCAAACACATTTAATTGTGTACTTAAAGAGATATTGCCATTTAACATGAAAATATGGAACAGTTTCTGAAATTGATAGGTGAAAAACTCAAAATCCTTCCTGGAAATATTTGGAGATGGGGGCTTACTGGTTTTCTTTATATTTCATCAGCACACCAGTCTCTTAGGAAAAATAAAAACTGATGTATCTTGACCATAATAAAGCAGTACCATATTGGCCAATTTTATCTTAGTTATATGCCTTAGATCTTCAGATTAGTTACATGAAGAGTGAAAGATCACATATAAAGGAAAACTGCCAACAACTTTTAATGTTAAATTTTTAATTTAGAAGTGCAACTAAGTTATCACAACCATAATATAAAACTCCCCACTTCTCTGTTCCTTCTTGGTGTACAGTTTGTACAGCTGATGGAAAAGAAGCCTGCCTGAGCATAAAATGTATGCTTTGGTAACATGATTTCCTAAAATAAAAAAATGCATTGGTCCTTAGGAATGATTAGTCTGTCATTTGGTAATTCTTTATACAGCTAATGTAACTATCTCCTATTAGATTAGTCAACTCTTGTTCATTTTGGATCCTTTTAAGCCAAATAGTTCTTGTTTCATGGTTTTATCCTTTAGGTAACTTTATTAAAAAGTGACTGTTTTCAATGACACAGCAGCATTCTGATTCCCGTTCTGCAAACTCAGACCAACCTACGCAGGCCATGTACAAATAATATGTATTTATTCTTCTATTAAAGTTTGGAACAGATATAAATGAAAGGCATAGAATAATTTGAAAATCACTAATAACCTCATAATTTGGTGATGCTCAAGATGAAATAAAAATATAAGTCAGAAGTGTGATAAAATTATTAAATTAAGCAGCATCTGATAATGATTAACAATATAGTATCCCCTATCTCACTACTCAAAAAAGCAATAATATGTATTGCAGTATGCTTTTTAGGTGTGAAAGATAATTTTATGTAATAATCATCATGAGAAAATAAATAATTGATCATTCCTTTCCTTCTTAATGTTAGGTTAAACACAATTAAGAACAGTAGTTTGGGATGGTTTAAAAATACTGCGTTATACTATTACCCATAGCTTTGGCTGTCCTTTATCTTTTTTTGCCTCCATAGTTTACATAATTAACAAAAACATAGCACATGGAGATTTCAATTATTCTTTATTCCTACTTCTTAGACATCTCTTTCCCTAGTCTCAAAAATTGCTTGAACTTCTAAAATCATGATTAGTGATGCTAAAAAGTAGTTATTATCCCCACTAATTCAAGTTCATCATAGTCCTATAGTTCAAAAAAGCATTCGGCTTGTATTTTATTTAAAATAAAGGTAAGTGGAATAGTGTGGACATAAAGTTATAGCAGTGGTATACTTATGTTTAGGATATAAATTAGTTGAAAAGCTAAAAATATTGATTACTCTGACGTGCTAAGATTTTTTTAGCATAGAATCAATATATAGAAAAATCTTTAATTTCTGATCCTCAGAAATGTTTTGATTTGAAATAGTATAATAAGGCTAATTGTTTTAACTAATACAAGTTAAATTATTAATACTTATAGAAAAACATGAAGAAATGATTATGACTCCAAACCTAAAGTAGTTTTTTAAAAAATAAATTATTCTTGTTGGTAAATTATATATTTCAATTTTACTGTTTATTATTTTATAGTTATATTTTGTACTTAGCACATGGACCAAAATTTTCTATGTTCATCTATAAGTTGAAAGCAAGTAGGTAATCAAAACAGTGCTTTATGGTCCTGTCCTAGATGAATATCTTTATATACACATGTGTATGTTGAGACATCTTATTAAAGTTCAGTACTGATCTTTTCAGTAACTGAGTTTTTAAACTAATCTACTAATTCACTTCATTCTATTATTTTAAGATGTTAAACTATAATCCTCTACAGAAGTCTAAGCTGATTTTTTTAGATATAAGTGAAAATATTTTCATTTATTACCCAGGGAAGGATATAAATTAAAATCTTAGAACTAAAAACACTGATGCAAGTCCTAGTGCTACTTCTTATTATTTCAGATTCTTGTTTTGAGGCAAATATATAAAAATTATACCTAGCTGACACATTTTGGAAATTCCAAACATTAGAAATAGAATTCCAATGGTGATACAAGGAAGAACGTATATTTTCAATGTTTTAAATAATCATGCCTATAGATGAACTAAATATTAATTACATGATGGGTAACTTATTAAAGAATCCAAAAGCAAGGACAAAATAAAAGCGGTATAAAACATTTGCCCAAGAATCAAAAAGCAGGGCAAACAGAACAGAATAATATTTTTATTATATAGCAATAAAGAACTTAATCAATTTTATTTTCTTATTTGGGCAAATTTTCAGCTTCCTATGAGGTTATCTGTAGTCTCACTTGGAAAATCTTTCAAAAATTCTTAGGAAAGATTTCACTATAGTCATATGTACAAATGACATATATGTTTTACCTACAACAGATGCATATTTTATCTAGAAATAGCAAGCTGAGCACCATTTTGAAAGGGTAAGTGGATACAGTTGGACATGTAGACTAGACTGAGGGGCTATTTATTATGAAGCCAGAGTGGGGCACATGAAAGAGAGAGAGAGAGAGAGCACTGAACTTACTGAATCCTGGGTAATCTGTTCAAAAGTAATCAAAATGGCTCTGAGCTACTATGAATTACCTTCAGTTGTTCAAATATATCCTGTACCTACTGGAAAAATAAATAATTCTATACAAAGACAGTTAAAAGAAGGAATGTGTATTTTTTTTTTCAGTCCAGAGGGCTATAGTATATGTTACAAGAAAAGTATTATGGTAGCAATATGAAAATTGTACATAACATCAGCTAAAGATCAGTGATTGTTTTAAATTTTATTAAAAGGCTTATTTATCATGTTTAAAAGATTTTAAATCCAAAATTCTTCAAACATGGCTATTATCTATAAATAATACATATTAAATTACTCATTCTAATTTTTCATATTTCCACAAAATAACTTCAAAATGCTTTTTAGCTCATCAGATGCTTTTGAAAGATTTTTGTACCATACTCCACTATCAGCAAAGGAAGTTTTTGGCTTACTAATATAAAATAATTTTAAAGATCAGTGTTTTATAATGAAAATATTGTCTCAAATTACCAGAATGAAGGTCTGGGAATTTTTAGTAGCACTTTAAAAAATTTCTACACAAATACTATATTTAGGAACAATGCAAAATTAATTCATCTTCTTTAAAGTAGTATATCATTGTCTTGATTTTAAATGTGTAAAATTTGAAAAGTAGAACAGTTAGTGGCCATTGTGAGGTTTTCCTGCTCAGTAATAGAACATACTAGAGAGAAATCAGATGAAGATATCAGACATGAAATTCAAGCTAGAGAACAATGTACTGACAAAAAAACTATCTCACACAAAAATCTATTTGGGGGAAGGGAGTGGTAAGGAACAATATTTAAATGTCTTTCCATTGGACTAAAAAGTTATTGGTTCTTATATAACATTGTAGAAATAAACTTTCAACATTGAGGAAAAGGATATGAACATCCTAAAAAATCAGTAGTCTCTGTTTAGACAATGTGATAGTACTTTATCTGAGAGAATTCTCTAAAGACGTTTCAATGTAGCTATGAATATGTTAATCTGTAACAAGTGCTTGGTAAAATCTTGAATTATATTGAAATTTGTCATCATTTGTAATCTAGCAAATTGATGTACTCTAGAAATAGATGCTACTTTGATAAATATCATTTCTTTTTGTACTTCCTAATTTATTCATTTGTTCATTGAGTTTGCATTTCAATGAAAGAAAAGAAACACATAAATAAGCTAATAAATATTTATTTTTCATTTGTATTACTTAATTTAATATTTTCATCCCCTTCGTGGATTGAGCTTAATTATCCTATTTTACAATTGAGGAAACTCAGATTTGATGATAAGTACCTTTTCTGTGGTCACAGGCTGGTAATTTATAACATAATACAAACTCATGTCCTCTTTTCTACTGCACTATGTTCAGATAGAAAGTGCTTTCACTAAATCACCACAAATAAATTAGTTAAACACATAAAAAATCACATAATAAGAACTCATGGTTTTGGTCACCTAATGGGTTTATGATCTTCAGACTAATTATATCTGAGGCTTTCTACGTTGGTAAAATGGAAGTAACACCCAATTTGTCATGTTATTGTAAATAATAAAAGTGTGCAAAGGTTCTGATATTCAGTAAACCTTTGATAAATAGCAGCTAGCATTTGGAAACACAAAAATAGCAGAAAAATCTATGCTTGACTTCAAGGAAATCAAAACTATTTAGATCAATAAAGTTTCCATATGGCATACAGATAACAACTAGAAAGTAAGGTATAAACCAGTACATAGTAGTATGTGGTGAAGGATTGCATCACAAAGCGGCCTTATTAGGGAGAATTTTACCAGAAGGTTAGTGATATTGAGTTAAGTATACTATTGTGAAAAACTCTGCTTACTGAAAAGAAAAAAAGAATAACTGTCTTCCTGACTTATAATCTCTGGGTGTTTCTGTATGTAAAATAAATCAGATGCACAGTGGATAGTGATTGCAGGGATAAAATTTATTAGTAAAATCATACATAAGTAGGTATTTTGAAAGGTATCTTTCATCATTTTGGTATAAGTGAATATGAAACTCTGACTCAAAAAAGAATAGAAAAATAGCAAGGAGTGTTATAATCATTACAAATGGGATCCATAATAAGTAGTGGTAGTGGATATAGATACTAGTGAATATATGCTAGTGAATGGTTTTAGAGTCAGATGAACTTTATTTCTTACTCTGGCACTTACTGTATTTACTTTGGAGCAAACACTTAACCTTTCTGACCTTCATGGTCCTCATTTGTAAAATGGGTACAATATTTGCTTTACAGGATTGTAATACTTATAATTTATTAAAAAGTTACTTCAAACTCTAATACAATATAGGAAACTTAGAAATTTATAAACAAACAGGTTTCCTAAGACATAGATGTGCAGGATATATTAGTCACAAAGAAGAAAATCCCACCAGATGCACACTATCCTGAGCAGCACAGATATTTGAGGGTTAAAAATAAAAACTTCAAATTAATACTTAGAATTATTACTCTAAGTAGCTTTACAAAACCTGTGCATCTGATCAATATATATGTATATTCACTTTATAGGCACATTTATTAAATAGCTATAATGTATAAGGTGTTTGTTCTATATGCTGAGTATACAAAGGGGAATAAGATACTATCTCAATGCTTAAAGAACTGGCAATTTTGTGATACAGAAAATGCCACATATAGAGTACAGTTAGGCACAATTAAAGCACAAAAGAAACAATAAATTTGACTTGAAAACTATAAGCACCTGAGAAATCCAAGCTCCATTTTCAGAAAGTTGGTACTCTTTAAGAATCAAATAGATTTTCATGTTGAACAACATAAAAGTAAAATAAGCTCTAAAATTGCCCCAGAATAAAACAAATATATTTTAGGATATAGAGTTGCATTGGTAAAAAGTTAAGATAAATCTATGGAGATCAAAACTGAGAAAAAGTGAGTCCAGATGCCAGCTGCACGGAGAGTACATCTATTGATCTAAGGTGTATTAGTTTCCTAGGGCTACCACAACAAAGTACCACAGGCTTGGTGCCTTAAACAACAGAAATTTATTTTTATTTTTTATTTTCAACAGAAATTTATTATCTCATAGTTCTTTCTCCAATTTTGAAAGTCTGGAATCAAGGCAACTATAGGATTCTTCCTGAGGGCTGTAAGGGGAATCTGTTCATTCCTTTTCCCTAACTACAGATATTCACCTTGGATATTCTGTTTTGTAGATGGACTCCCCTGGGTCTTTACATTGTTTTTCCTCTCTGCGTGTCAGCTTATTTGTTCAAATTTTTCCTTTTTATGGATACAGGCATATAGGGTGAGGATGCAATATGATGACCTCAATTTAACTCATTCACCTGCAAAAACCATTTTTAAATAAAATTACATTCACAAATACTGGGGATTGGGACTTTAATATTGTGGGGGCAGAGTTCATCTCATAACATCTGGTAAATTACAGATTTAGTTTTAAAGAAACTCAGAGAGTGATAAAAGCCAAAGCCTAGGACAATTTCAATGCAGGAAGATTAACAGAAGTTCCCTTTAATGTTAATATTCTTAAAAGTAATACCCCCCCTCCAAGGAAAAGTTAAGTGTTCAGCATTTCACTCATTTTTTTTGTTTTGTTTTATTATTGAGCTTTGAGAATCCTTCCTATATTCTGGAGAAAGTCTTTTCTTATGAATATTTTTGCAAATAGTCTATAGCTGCCTTCATTTTCCTGTCTTTTGAAGAAAAGTTTATAATCAAATGACATTAGAAAGAGCTGGATAGGGCCAGGGATTTAGTTCAGTGGTTTCCTCCACTTGCCTCGCAATTTCAAGGTCCTGAGTTCGATCTCCAGTACCAAAAAAAAAAAGAGAGAGCTGTATAAGCTGTCTTGTGAAGTATGATAAAATATATGTCCATACAACAGTAATATTTTCAACTATAAAAAGAATGAAGTCCTAGTACATGTTAAAACACACATAACCAAGGACTTGTGGATGTTAGCTAAGCAATTACACTCCCAGCCTGAAAAGCAAATTTATAGAAAAAGTAGATTATCAGGGGACATAGAAGGGAAAAGCAAGTAATGAGTGCTAATGAATACAAAGTTCTTTTAGGGGTGATTAAAATGTTCATGAACCAGATAGTGATGATTGCTGCACAACATTATAAATACACTAAAAACCCACTAAACTGTACAGTTTATTAAAAAAGTGAATTTTCAGATAGATAGTTGTCATATATAATTTTCTTAAAAACAAGAAGAAACAATAAAAGCCAGATATATATCTCTGTCCTTTACACAATACAAAGATGATGTTGACACAAGTAGGACTCATTCTTTACATTTTTAATTCATGAATCTCCTTGGAATACTAATGAGAGACTATTTATCTCCCTCCATGAGAATAAGGGATATGTTCCTTTTGTACAAGTCCCTGTTCCCAGTTTCTGGTATGGTGTCCACCATATGGTAGATACCCTGTAAATACATGTTGAGAGATGAAAGTAAAATTAATGGTAGAAGAAAAGAATCCTGGTTGGGGATGTAGCTCAGTGGTAGAGCATGTACAAGGCCCTTGGACTGATCTCCAGCACTGTGAGAATGATAATAATGATAAAATAAAATCAAAGTTGCCAAGGGAAAAAGATGTTTACATGATCTGAGTATCACTCCTAAACTTATTAATTAGAAAGAAAAATATATAATTTAATGGAGAGATCTTTTGGACATCACGTTAATCAAGTAGTCAAACAGCATCGTCAAGTCAGGTGTGGTAGAAAATGCCTGCAATTCTAGTACTTTCTCAGGCTGACAAAAGAGGATCATGAGTTGGAGACCAGCCTGGACTACATAGTGAGTTCAAGGCCGGCCTGGACTGCAAATTGAGACACACACACACACACACACACACACACACACACACGCGCGCGCGCGCACACACACAAATTAGCATTATCACAATGGAATAAATTGGCATGTGCCTTTTTCTATCTTTTTTTGAGTCAGTCTCCCTATGCGGCCCAGGCTTCCCTAGAACTCTTGGGTTCAAATGATTCTCTCTCCTTTCTTTCCTTCCTTCCTTGTTTTTTGAAACAAGGTACAGAACTTGTTTGTATTCCAGGCTGACCATGAACTTAGCATGTAACCCAAGCTGGCCTCCAACTTTCAGGATTCCTCCTGCCTCAGCCTCCTGAATGTTAGGATTACAGGGATGTGCCTGGCTTTCAAGTGATCCTTTCTGCTTCCACTTCCTAAGCAGCTGAGAATTCAGAAGTGTGCTGCTGGCCAGAAAGGCATGTGCCTCTTGATGTGATACAGTGGAAAGTATATAATACCACCTGTGAAATATTCTTGTTAAAATTTATAACCTAATTTTGAAAAGGTAATTAGATTGTGAGACATCCTATGAGACAATTTTTTTATTGAGTTTATTGGTACATTTAGGTATACAATACAGTAACATTCATTATTGGGATCTTGTACCTCTACATGATAGGTCTTGGTTCTCATTTTTTACCTATGAGACAATTGACTAGCTTCTTTTTAAAAAATAAAGAACTGTTTAGATTAAATATCACAAAAAATGAAGTGCTGTTTTAGATTAAAAGTGGCTAAAAGACAATACATGCAGCCACAATCCATGATCTTGGATCCTCAAATGAATAAAAGATGATTTTAAAAGATTCTTTTGAACAATTAGAACCATTTAAATATAGAGTATAGTTTAGTCCAGATTATCTTATCAGTGCTAAATTCTTGGATGAGATAATGCCATCACCATTACTAAGAGGTTATCTTTGTTCTTAGAAGATACCAAAATCTAGTTCTTTGAAAAGATTCAAAATATTTATAAACCTTTAGCTAGATAAAGAAAGAAATAAGGAAAGAAAAAATAAATTATTACAAGTATTTAAAGACTAAAAGGAAATATTATTAATACATTTATGCCAGTAAATTCCATAGCTGAATGAAAAGGACAGATTTCTTTTTGAAGAAAACAAATTACCAAAACGGAATCAAGAGGGAATAAAAATCTAAATAGCTGAGCAGCTACTAAAGAAATTGAATCCTTAATTTAAAACACTCCAGCAAAGAAAACTCCAGACACACGTGACTTTACTAGTTAATTTTGTAAAATGTTTAAAGAAGAAACAATAATCCACATGCTTTTTCAGAAAATAGATCAGGTAGAAATGATTTCTAGTTCATTTATGCCATCAGCATTCCCTATACCCAATGTAGACCACACGAGAAAATAAAACTACAGAATATGAACATGGTTACAAAAATTATTTTATTTCAGATTGAGTCTTACCATGTTGGTCTTCAGCCCATGTGCTTAAGTGATCCTTCCATCTCAGCTATCTCAGTACCTGAGACTGTGGGCGCAAGTCACTGCTCCCAACACAAAAATCCTTAACCAAGTATTAGCAAATATAATCAGCAATAGACAGCATAGTTTTAGCATGTGACGTTTACCCAGGATTCCAAGGTTAGTTTAACATTCAAAAGCCAATCAATTTAATTTATAACATTAACAAAATACAAGAAAAAAGATCACATGATAATTTCAGTAGATGTAGAAAAAATATTTTCAAAACAATATCCATTCTATTAAAGCTTTCAAAACACAGGGAGAAAGGACATTCAGACAAAAGGACATTCAGACAAAACTTAGAGCAAAATTGTACTTAATTTTTAGACAAACTCTTTTCCCTTCAGATCAGTAGCAAGCTAGGATGCACAATCTGACCACTTCTACCCAGTGTTGCATTGGCTGGCCAGCCAGCTGGCTCCAGCACAACACTGTAAAAATGCACATAACCTTTGATCTAGCAGCTCTCCACCAGGAAACTACCCTAAGGAATTCTAAATGTCTCTTAAACTCATTTATATAACTGTTTACTTGATGTCTCTTACTGTGAGTCTAATAGGCATCTCAAACTTATGATGCTCCAAACTAAACCCTTAACTTTTATTCCATAAAAACCATTCCAGCTCCCATGATTCTTGTTTCAGTAGTAGCCCACCAATACCCAAATGCTCAGGATAATCTTTTTTTCTTTGTTTTAGTGCTGGGGATCAAACTCAGTGTCTTGTGAATGCGAGGCAAACACCCTACCATTGAGTTATACTCC
This sequence comes from Fukomys damarensis, assembly GCF_012274545.1. Taxonomy (NCBI): domain Eukaryota; kingdom Metazoa; phylum Chordata; class Mammalia; order Rodentia; family Bathyergidae; genus Fukomys; species Fukomys damarensis. The sequence continues at coordinate 29,670,976 of NW_022900935.1, forward strand.
CAGCTGGGGATAATTGATCTTCACTCTTCTCTTTCCCTCTTACCATCTAAACTATGGGCAAATCCTGTTGACTGCATCACAGACATATATTTGTATTTTATGTGTACATATATATAACATATAAAATATATGTATTATGTAATATGTAATATTGTATGACATATATGTATTGTGAATCTGATTACTTATTTTCATCATTAATTCTCATTGGGTGATATAATAATCTCTGAATTAATCACTGTGGCTTTGGCCAATCCTGAGTCATGCTCACCTTGGGGCATTTGAGTCTATTCCACCAGAAGTTCCTGAATAAATGGGTATGAATTGTGACTAGAGTGCTGCAACAAGATTGTCTAACTGTTTAATCTTCTCTCATAAATATTAAATAATTCTATACATATATAGTAAAACTAAGTAGGAAAAAGGAAAAGTAAACCTAGAGTTCAGTGCAATGATACTCTGTAAAATATTCTAAAGTGTAGCATGTTTTCAAATGTGAATTACTTTTGCAACCTACAAAAATCCTTTTTTAACAGTTATAATTATCTACCATAAGCTCTTTTTAAAAATTCTGATTAATGCTTAATCTTTTTTCACCTGGAATAGAATAATGTGCAAATTCATGATAAATTTCTATAAATGGCAAAATACTTTTTTCTAAGGTGCTGTATTACTAACATACTTTAAATTTAAAATAACTGCTTCATACCTTTGTATAAGTATCCCTTAAACTTCTGTTCAATTTATTACTGATTTCTCTGGTTTCTTCATTAGACCCCTAGAGAATAGTTTTCTTCATTTGAGATGCATAATTGCCAAATAGGGTACAGTTCTTAACTTGAAACATTCATAGTCTTTAAAAAATTACCCCGACTAAACGTGGAGATCATTATGTTAAGTGAAATAAGCCAGGCACAAAAAGGTAAATACCACATGATCTCACTCATATGTGAAATCTGAAAAAGCTGATCTCCTAGAAGTTGAGGGTAGAATAGTGGTTACCAAAGGCCTGGCGAGATGGGGGAATGGGGAAAGGTTAATCAGTAGGTATGAAGTTACGGTTAGATAGGAGTAAGAATTTCCGCTGTGCTATTATACAGCTGGGTGACTCTAGATAATGATATACTGTGTATTTCAAAAAACTAGAAGAAGAGATTTGAATCTTTTCACTATAAAGAAATGACAAATGTTTGAGAAGATAGATATGTTTCCCCTGAATTATACCTTATGCTATATAAACATCATATTGTACCACATTAATATATATACATTTTATGTTAATTAAAATTAATTTAAAAATTACTCTACTGGTAGTATCTACATGCCAAGTTTCAGAAGAATTTATCTCAGAAAGAGATAGCTCTTTACATTTACACATAGGTGATTATTGTATTTAAGTTATGTCTGTTGAATGTAATTTATATATTTACATATGTATAAACCACATCCAACTATAGGTAGTGCCACTATTTGTGAGGGTTGTAATAAAGTCTGAGATGCAGTCAAGAAGGCACACTTAGTTTTGCCTACTGGCATTCATTACAACTTATGGAGATGTGGTTTGCACTGCCTCCATCTAACCCAGATACTTAAATATGATTAGTTTTAGCCAACTTTGAATGTCTTGCTCCTACTGACTTCGTTGTCCTACAGATCTGAAGAGTACTAATGGTTTCTGGCTGTATTTTCTTTTATTTTGCTTTGTTTGGATTTTTTGGTGTTGGAGATAGAACCCTTTTTAAGCAGATGCTATACTACTGATCTATACTCCCAGGCTTTATTTGTTCTTAAGGTCATCATCTTACCTTATATATTCTCTTACTCTGGTCTACTTCTCTGTAAATATAAAATTTAAGTCCTTTTGACTGTGCCACCAGTTTTATTTAAGAGCCTGAGTTAATATAACCTATTTCAACATGCGATCTGATTTTGATGTCTAAAACACTGAAAGCCTGCTTAACTACTACTTTGTTTGTATAAATGCATTAAAGAACTAGCTGCTTATCTTTGAAAGTAGCATTACTTCTACGTTTATCATCTAAATGTTACCATAACTCTTAAAATGTTATGTATCCCTGACTAAAATTTAATTTTTTTATTTGCATTTTAAAAATCTTCTCCAAAGCCTGGAGTGGTGACACACACCTGTAATCCCATCACTTAGGAGGCTGAGCCAGGAGAATCACTGAGATTTTGAGGCCAGGCTGTGATACATAGTTAAATTCAGGGCCAGCCTGAACTACAAAAAGAGACCCTACCTCAAAAAAAAATCTTCTCTAGTACACTTCTAACAATAAGTTACATGAGGAAAGGGATCAATTTTATTTTTTAATACTATATTACCTGTGATAGATGTATAGTAGACACTCATAAGAATTTGCTTGTGCACATATTTAACTAATACTAACTGAGTACCTACTATGTTCCTGGGCATATTTCAGTTTCTGGAAACAAAATAATGGACAAAGCCTCTCTTCTTATAAAATGAATAAAAAGCTCCATTCAAAATATATATCTATGTGATATTAATGGCCCTTACATGATAAAGAGCATGCTATAAACAAATAAATTTGGGAAATAGATACTAAAAGGTTGAATTAATTTTTGTTTATGATTTTCTCAATTAATTCATAAGCAAAAATGAATATCTAAGAGGGGATTGATGTATACAGTGTTTGCTAAGCTTTTAAATTACAGAACTCCCAATGAGCAAAGATTAAAATTTCAAAATAGGGTATAACATTTTAAGGAGGGAGTATGGTTGTTGGCTTGGCTATTTTAAATGTTTAAGGAAAAAATTGACTAGCGATACAAATTGTCTGTCTAATCCTTCCTATTTATCATTCTATAATCCATTTAGAAATGTGCAACACTCGATATTTGTGAATTTAAGAGGAAGTCATGACTTTTCTAGAAGATACAAAAGAAATTTAAAACAGCTTTTTAGTTGACTGATGGAGTGATTTGCAATAAATAATAGATCTTCAGAAAGTAATTTGTTCCTCAAATATGTGCACACAACATTTAAATAACATAATTTCAAAATCATCAAAGTTTAATTCAGAGCCATTCCAACATAGCCTTAATCTATTTTATTGAGTTGCCAGAATGACCTTTTGTATAAACCATATACTCTTCTGCATTGTTTTTTTCTCAGAAGTGGTCCCAATTCCACCTCTTAATCATTGTGTCTTTGAAAGAAAATGATCATCTCTGAGTGTTAGTCTTCAACTATAAAATAATATAGCTATCTCACAGGATTAAATAAAATCACATATACAAAATTCTTACCATGAGTGGAAGATAATAAACAAACCAGAGAAACAGACTAGAATGATCTATGGATTAGAGATATCAATAAGAAGTCATGTTTAACTTACTATTGATATAAATTGTTACAGATATGCATATACATGGGTTAGTGTATACATATATATTTCTTTGCTCTGTCAGCGGAGGGTACTTAGAATAAATAACATCCCAGCAGCAAAGAGCACATGTTGTGACCAGATCTTGGTTTCTTTCTTTTTTTCCCCTTGAGACGGGGTCTTGCTATGTAGCCCAGGCTGGCCTCAAACTCACAGTGATCCTTCTGCTCAGCCTCCCACATACACACACTCTCATACATGCCAATGGGATATGGTCAAGGGAACATAGAGGATAAGTGAAAGAACTCACATGACTAAAGCTAGAGAAACTGAAACACAAAGTAAATATAGTAGCATTGGATTGTAAATTGTTTTTTTCACTCTGCTGTTTTTAAGAATTTTTTATGCTCAATTTAATGCAATCAATTCCTGCAGTTTCCTAGTTGGCCTAGTACACTGGTCTTTAACGTTTGCATCTCAGAAATAGGGATACAACTCAGGCTAAAGATAAAAACTTACCTAGACTCAAAGATATAGCTAGGATGGAGCAGTGGAAATGATTTGCTTTGAATGAAGTCAGTAAGGGATAATCTTAGAGAATTTGAAAATAATAAAACTGACTAAATATAAACATGCTTTTTACCAACACCATGCACCAGAAATTCTAAACCTTGTCGGTGATAAAATATCCCTCTTTTCCAAGGTTTTTGTTAGTTAAATTCTAGATAGTTGTATAGCTGCACTGAGTTGTATACATAATAATATATTCATAAACCTCCAACCAGCATGTTTTATTATTTAAATAATGTATTCTACATGAAAGTTAATTTGGAGTCAGCCTCCAACCCAATAAGATCCAAGTGTATATTTGTTTTAAGTTCATAGTAGTTCAGAATTATTTACATTCTCTGCAGACACTATAACCCTTTGTCTTTTATTGCTGTGGTAACACATATTTCTACATTTAAACAATAAATTAAGGGGGTGAGGATTTTAGCTCAATGGTGCCCCTCCTGCCTCCTAAGCACAAGGTCCTGGTAACAAATAAATAAATAAGATATGTATTGTGATAATAGAGATTATAAAGATGAAGAAACAACTTGAGTTACTTCAATTCTTGTCATTTTAATGAATACATGGAGAGTTTTTTGTTTGTTTGTTTGCTTGTGGTACTGGGGATTGAACCCAGGGCCTCATACATTAGGCAAGTGCTCTGTCACTGAACTACATCCCCAGCCCCTCTCCTTTTCATTTTATTTTCAGAGTCTCTATAAGTTGTCCAAGATGGCCATAAGCTTGTGGTCCTCCTACCTCAGCCTCCCAAGTAGCTAGGATTACAGGCATGTGTCACCACACTTTGCTAGAGTTCTTGTGTTTAAAAGTTAAAATTTCAAATGCAGAGACAGAACTAGTGGCATAGCTTGGTAATGGAGTTCTCACCTTGAATGCACAAAGACCTGGGTTTGATCCCTAGCACTGCTAAATAAACGAATGAATGAATAAATGTTGAGACAGTCAAAGCCACTAAAATCAATACCAAAGAAAGGAAAACATATAATTTTTAGGTTTTATTTCAAAAGTTTTATTGGAGTATAACTGGCATACAGTACAATTGGGTAAATTTTATCATATGAATACATACATGAAAACTCCACCCATTTAAGGGAATAGACATATGTATCACTGTTAAAACTTTGTAACCCCTTTTTAAATCTTGCTCTTTCCTTCCTCTATTCTCAGATAACCACTGATCTACTTAACAAAAGTAAAAAATAATGAAGTTTCAACGTATAGAATTTTATATAAATGCAATAATAAAGCATAGACTCTTTTTAAATTTGTCTTCTTGGAGCATCCATCATAGCTGACTAGAGGAGGTGTTGCATTGGAGACATGCAGAGAAGATTGAAAATACAGGAACTTTAAAGTGGGGGAGGAGCTTGACATAGTGGTGCACACCTGTAATCAGCATTTGAGAGGCTGAGGCAGGAGGATCATCACAAGTTCAAGGCCAACCTGGGCTACATAGTGAATTCTGGGCCAGCCTGAACTATGTAGTGAAATCCTGTGTCAAAAAAAGTTTTTTTTGGTGGGGGGGAATCAAGCCTTGAAATGAAAATTTATTCTGAAAGACATGTGTATCAAACCAAATAGCTGAATCATTGAAAAAGGGAAGTGGCATAGTCATGCTATTCTATATTCCCCATCACCACCACCACCCACCTCTCCTGGGAGCAGCCATCATGGAGCACAATCTAACTAGCCTGAGGAAACAAACTAGCACTGCAGAAGCCAGGCTCCTAGGACAGACTCTGCCTATATTGGCCTATCCTCCCCATCATTACCTGGAACGCTGGGAAATGCTGCATCTTGGTGCCATTCTTTGCAGCACTTACCTTGGGCCAGGGAGGTCCCCCTCGCCCCAGGCAGAAAGAAGCTAACTATGGTGAACAGTAGGAAAGGGTCCGTAAACCAGTGATGGCAAACCTTTTAGAAACTGAGTGCCCAGGGCCAGGGTGCGGGGTGTAACTCAGTGGTGCCATGCCTGCCTGGCAAGCACAAGATCCTGTGTTTGATCCCTGGTACCCGGGTAGGGGTAGGGAAGAACAGTACCCAAACTGCAACCCAAAACCCACTTCTTAAAATGCCAACACTGCAAATAAATCTGGGTATTGAGGTTTTAGTTTAGAAATACAAGTCATACATTAATATCTTTTGTTCTAGAAGAAAAACACAATAAGAGCTTTCAATGATACAGCTTTTTATTGTAGGGTTAAAGTTTGGCTTGCTTTTGCACAGTGTGATCCCTGCTGTTGTTTGCATGCTGATAGTTTGTCAAACTTTGGTTCATACTTTGTTAGTTTGAGAGCAACACATGCAGCATTCAGGTCATCTGTTAGTCTGTTCTTATATCAGATTTGATATATTTCAAAGCTGAAAACAGCTGTTCACAAGTATGAAAGGATCCAAAAAAAAGTAAGAAGAGTAATCCCAAGTGCTTTCATTGACTTAAAAGTATTGGCAGAAAATTCCACACTTTAAGGATTTCATTTTCACAACTACCAACTGTGTTGTCGTTTGTCACCCCTTGACACTCTATCTTTATATTCTCAAATGTTTCACATAGGTCATAGAAGTTACTTTTCCAGACAAGGCTTTCCTGAAATTCCAAAAGCTCAATTTCTAGATTTCCAAAATCTAACCAGTGTAAGCAGGAAAAATCAAGTTCTTAAAATATGGCTTTATCTGGAGAAGTAAGAAAAGACAGGGTTGTCTCCATTATATAAAACTCTAAAAATTGGGGCAGGGGATTTAGCTCAGTGGCACTGCACCTGCCTTGCAAGCATAAGGTTGTGAGTTCCATCCCTGGTACAAAATCCCTGTAAAAATCTGTTGCAAAAATTTTCCTTTGTGGCTGCCGCAGTGCTAGGAAACTCCTTGTATATTTCCTGATGGTTTGTAGGATTGTCTGCAAATGTTGCAGAACTTATAAAATGCATTTTTATATTTGGAAAATATTTCAGCTGCCCACTCTCAAGGTCTCTTGCAAAAACCTGCAGTTGCCTCTCAAGTGTTTTCATATCACACAACATCCTTTCTGCTGTTTTCCCCACACCTTGAAGTGTAGTGTAATATCTACAAAAAACATGAGGTTTTTAACCTAGGCAATATCAGTGAGCTGTGGATATTCCTGTCCCTTTTCCTTCATAAGGAGCCTAATTTCATCCATGCAGGCCAAAGATCTCTCCAGGGCTCATCCTCTGCTCATCTATTTGACATAATTATACATAAATAAAGCATTATACTGTGCCAGAACCTCATCAAGAAGTGTGTGAAACTTTTGAAAATTAAGAGCATGAGCCAAGATGTAATTCATCATTTTTGTGACATCTTTGAGGATATCATATAAATTTTTGCTGCATTCCCTTGCACAAAGAGTATTTTTGGTGTATAGTATAAAGAAATTGAATGACTAGATATTTCGCTTCTTTATCAAAGAACCATATTGAACCAGATGTTGCCTCCATCATGCAAGATGCCCTGTCACTAATAACAAACCACTTTTTCTGGTCTTATGTCTTGTGATACGCCTCCATCACACTATTGTAGATATTTATCCCTTGTGTTCTTCCAGGCAAAGACCAGTTTTACCAGCTCTTCTCTCATGATGTCACCCACAGCAAAATGCAAAATTACTGCTTAGCCTTGCATGATTATTTATATCTGTGCTTTCATCCAAGCACATGGAGTAACAAGCTGCCTTTTGTAAGTCAGTAGTGAGCTGCTGACTAACATCAATTGCCATGCATAGCACTTGATATTTAACAATATTTCTGCTAAGTGGCATTTTAAAGACACATGGTATAATTTTATCCTTGTTTGGGAAATCATGAAAAAGGGAATTACTTTCAGACAACATGGCCATTTTGATGAAATCCGCATCAGAGAGGAGTTTACTGTATTTTGCAAAGCACAGTGAAATTTGAAAGCTGGCAGATATCAGATGATTTGTTTTAGAAAGAGAGTTGCAAAAACTAAGATACTAAGAATGATATTTTATCACTATCCCTTCAAGAAATACAGAATACATAATGCTTTCCAAGTATGAGGAAATATTTTAACTTATAGGTAAGTGAGATTTACGCAACACCAACTAACACAATGAAAAAAAGAAGTTCCCCACAACACATCTTGGTCAAAATCCTTGATGTCCAACAAAAAGACAGCATCTTAAAAGCTATCAGAGAAAAGCAAAAAAAAAAAATGTATAAAGGTAAAATCATAAGAATTACAGCAGACTTCTCAACAGGAACTTTAAAAGTCAGGAGAGCCTGGTGTGAAGTATTTCAAGCCCTAAAAATGACTTCCAACCCAGACTAATATATCCTGCAAAAGTTTCTCTTTAAATAGGAGTAGAGATAAGGACATTCTATGACAAAAAAAATCTTAAGAGATACATGCATACCAAGCCAGCAATCCAAAAAATAATTGAGAGTATCCTAGACAGAGAATTAACCCTACAAAGCCAAAAGCTCAGATGGAATGAAAACATCAAGCAAGGAAAATAGTTAAACAAAAAATGAAAGTCATCAACCGACAAAAGATCATAATGACTAGAGTAAATCAGTACATTTCCATAATAACTCTCAATGTAAAAGGCCTCAGCGCTTCAATTAAGAGACACAGATTGGCAGACTGGATCAAAATATAAAATCTAACATTCTCTTACATTCAAGAAACTCATCCAAAATGAATTCATAGACTAAAAATCAAGAATGGAAAACCATTTCATGAACTAGGATTCCAAAAGTAAGCAGGGGTAGCAATTTTACTCTGAAACAAAGTAAATTTCAAGCTAAAACTGATCAGAAGAGTCAAAGAAGATCATTACATACTAGTTAAGAGAATAATTCAACAGGAACATGTAATAGTTGCAAGTATGTATGCACTGACTAATAGAGCACTTCAGAAAACAAATACTAATGGACATAAAAGATCAAACATCAACCTGATCATTGTGGATGACCTCAACACCCCAATTTCACATAGAGACAAATCAATGAAACAAAAAATTCAACAGAGAAATAGCAGAGCTAAAACATACATCCAAACAAATGTCCTTAATAGATATCTAGTGTTCTACCCTACTATACTAAAACAGAATTCACATTCTCAGCAAAAGGCCACAGTTTAGTCCACTTTAGCCTACTTAAGTACATACAAAAGAATTTAAATCTCTCCATGTATATTTTCAGACCACCGTGTATTCAAACTAGAAATCAATCACAAAATAAACTACAGAAAATTTATAAACACCTAGAAACAACAAAACACTTCTGAACACTCCCAGAAGAGATGAAAAAAGAAACAATTTCTGAAATCAATGCCAGTATCACACATCAGAACCTATGGGACCCAATTTCTGAAATCAATGCCAGTATCACACATCAGAACCTACAGGACCCAATGGAATCAGTCCTCAGAAGGAAGCTTATTGTTGTCAATTCCCACATTTGAGAAACAGAACGAACTAAACAATGTAATAATGTACCTCAACATACCCCCAAAATAATAGAAAATGCAGAAACAACCCCAGACATATTTAGTCACCCCAATCTTTGACAAAGGAACCAAAAACATACTGGGGGAAAGATACCTTTTTAGCAAATGGTGCTGGGAAAACTGGATATATACATGCAGAAGATTGAATCTAGATCTATATATTTGACCATGTAATATGCTAAAATAAGAATGTATCAAATATCTAGATGTTAAAACAGAAACAAAGTATACTGGAAGAAAAAAATTGGTATAACTCTTGAAGTATAGGTATAGGCAAAGACTTTCTGAACATAACTCCAATTTCATAAGAATCAAAAAGAGTCAACAAATGGGATCATATAAAGAAGTTTTTTTTCACAGCAAAGGAAACAACAGAGTGAAGTGACAAACTACAGAATGGGAAATAATATTTGCCCCCTGCATGTCAGACAGAATAATATTTAGAATATATGAAGAACTCAAAAGAATTAGATCCCCCGATAAAATACCCAATGAGGAATATGCAACTGAAATGAATAGACACTTATCAGAAGAAATACACATGGTCAATAAATACATGAAAAAAACAACTGAGATTTCATCTTACTCCAGAAAGAATGGCAATCGTCAAGAAATCAAATAATGAACCCTGGTGAAACTGTGGTGAAAAAGGAACACTCCTACATTGCTAATGTGAGTGTAAACTAGTAAAACCATTATGGAAATCAGTATGAAGATTTCTCAAAAACTGAAAATATAAATTCCATTTGACCCAGCTTCAAGGCATCTTTGCAAAAGAGTTAAAGATAGCACATTACAGTGATACATGCATACCCATGTTTATACCAGCACAGTTCATAATAGCTAAATCTTGGAAGCAGCCAAAGTGTACATCAACATAAGAATGGATAAAGAAAATGTGGTATGTAAACATAATGGAATATTACTTGACTATAAATAAGGATAAACAATTCATTTTAGGAAAATGAATTACTTTAAAAACCTAATGTTGGGTGAAATAAATCAGACATACAAGTTTAAATGCCATATATTTTCTCTCATATGAGAATACCAAAGTACAAATAAAGTAAAGAGCAAAATAAAAGATTGATAAAAGAAAACAAGGAAGTAGATCTTTTGTAAATGGAAAGAAGGCCAAGAAATTGAGGGAACAGGAAAGGATGTAAAAAGATTTAAGATGCATCATATACATGTACCAACTACCCACAGAGAATGTAATCATTATGTGTAGCAAACATGAACTAAAAAAAAAAAGTGAAATGGGAGGAGAGAAATGAGACGGAGGGAGGAGAAAAAGTGGGGAAAGTGGAATAAAAAGCACCAAGATATGTTACGTACATGTACCTATTCCCTAAAATGAATGTAAACATCATATGCTACAATCTTGTACTAACAAAAAATATTTTGGCTTCTTTTGTTATGTACATGTACCAACTCCCCATGTTAACTGTAATCATTATATACTGCAAACATATAATAATGAAAACTTAGAATTTAAAAATAATAATTTGGCTTCTTTTACACAGAAAAGTTCTTTTTAAATTGATCTATACTACAACATATCCCAAGTTCATTTATTTTTGTTAGAGAGCAGTGTACCTATTCCATTGTATGGCTGTATTACAGTTGACCTGTTTACCTATTGATGGAATGGACCCTTGGACCTTTTCCAGTGTTTGACTATTATATCTAAAGCTATGAACATTAATATAAAGTTTGTTCAGCAGATGCTTTCCTTTCTCATGAGTAAAAGCTGAAGACTAAAATTACTACATCATACAGTAAATGTATAACTCTCAAAGAAACTCTCATTTCCCATCTACAGTGTATGAGAGTTCAGTTCCTCCATATTCTCATCATAGTTGATGTGTCCAGTCTTTCTAACTTAGACCACGCTAACAGATGTGAAGACATATATTTTCTAAAATTTATTGTGAAAAAATTTTCCCATCAACTATATTTTCTTTTATTTTTATCCATTAATTTTATTGGTATATATTAGGTATACAATATGATAACATTCACCATTGGGAATGTATATATTTACATGATATATCTTGACTCTTAATTTCCCATTCTCCTACCCTCTCTTCTACCCCTCCATCTCTTCATATTTACAAAGACTTTGTTTCTATCTTTTTATTTTCTCATATTTATTCCTTTCCCTTCTTTTCTTTCCTTTCCCTTTCCCCTAACTTTTTCTATATATATATAATATATATATTATATATATATATATGTTTTAATTTTGGTACCAGGGATCAAACTCAGGACCTTGTACATGTAAGGCAGGCAGAGGAACCACTGAGCTAAATCCCCAGTCCCTCCCCTAACCCCTTAGACCTTTTCTTCCTGTTTCACATTATCTATTATACATTTTAATTTACTCTGCCAGAGAAACTATTTGGTATTTACACATGTGTCCCATTTATTTCACTTAAGTGTATGGCCTCAATGTGCATCCATCTAGCTATAATGTCTCTAGTTTCCCATACTTTATAGCAGACAAAAATCTACGATCTAGGAAAAAAAAAAAGAATTTAAAAAAATCAGACCTCCCAAATTTAAAGACCCAATCCAAAAATGGGCATCTGAAATGAACAGACATTTCTCAAACAAAGTAGAAACAACAAACAGTGTTCAAATAAAAAGTGTTCAGCATCACTGAGAGACACAAATGAAAACAACACTGAGATTCTATCCCCAGACAGAATGGCTGCTATCAAGAAATCAACCAATAACAAATGCTGGTGGGGTTATGGGGAAAAAAGGAACACTTCTTCACTGTTGGTGGGAGTGTACAGTGGTGCAACCACTGTGAAAATCACTATGGAGATATCTCAAAAAACTAGTATTAGAGCTCCCATTTGACCCAGCTATTCCCCTGCTGGGTATCTTCCCAAAAGAATTAGAATCATACCACAGCGATATATGTGCATTCATGTTCATAGCAGCACAGTTTGTAATAGCTAAAACTTGGAAACAGCCCAATTGCCCATCAACTGGAGACCAGTTAAAGAAAATGTGTGGGGTTTGTTTATATATATAT
>NW_022900935.1:29683802-29728090 GCF_012274545.1 Fukomys damarensis
AGTGAAGATAGATTGACACTGTATTTTCTGATATATATAAGCCTATAAATAAAACCAATTTTGATGACTTCACTGACAAATACCTAGAAATTAGGTCTCAAACCCAAAATACCATTCATTATTGCAACAGACCAATATATAGGTTTTTTTCCTTTTTAAAAAGTAAATTAAAGGGGCCGAAGATTTAGCTCAGTGGTTCCACTACCTGTCTTGCAAGCACAAAGACCCGAGTTCGATCACTGGTACAAAAAAAAAAAAAGTAAATTAAAAATATTAATCTGTTATTTCTCATCTTCTGTATTTTAATATTTATTTTCCTCTTGTTTTGAACAAAAAATTTCCACTGTATGTATTTACTTTTAAGCAATTATGATTATTCATTTTATTTTCTGATTTTATTAAAAATAACTTTGTCACCTGGAAGGGAAATGTTTTAATAAAATGTCTCAATCTCCATGTCAATATGCTACATTTAACTATATATAGTAATAAAATTTAATATTTTGAGAAAAAGATTTAAAATATGCCCCTGAGGATAGAGGCATAGCTTACTGGTAGAGTGCTTGCCTAGTATGTGAAAGGCACTGGGTTTGACCTCCACCACCACAAACATACTCAAAAAATGTGTCTCTTCACCCACTTTTAATACTAATGATGCCACTAAAGCCATCAGAGGCCCTTTTCCAAATAGTTCTTATTTGGCAGGGTTTAAGGACATGTTCTCAGGTGATCTATAACCCTGGTGCCACCAAAACCAATGCCAAAGGCCAGTTGGTGTTGGATCCTTCCAGGACATGAGGTCACATATCCTTAGTATGCCAAGCACTACTACAGATTTGGACCATTACCTCCACAAACACCTGCAGTCTAGACCACTGAGGCATTCTCAGGCTCTACAGATCTTGATCTCAGCTGAAGCAATCATAAAACGGCCACAGTTCTCAGAACAAAAAACAAAGCACCCTACCCATCCAATACTCTACAATCCATCTACAGAAAAAGTCTTTCCTTGTGAAAACTATTCCACAAAACTGGAAGAAACATTTGCTGTGCCAGATGAAGAGACATCAATACGGGGACACAAAAAGCATGAAAAAAGTGGCGACATGATACCCCCTGCAAACAAACAAAAAAGCAAAACAATTTTCCAGAAACCTTAGCGTAAAGGAAATCTATGAAATGCCTGTAAAGGAATTAAAAATATTCATAGGAAATTCAGCAAGATGACTGTTATGGTTTATAACTGCATATCCCCCAAAAGCCTTATGCATTCATAGGTGAGGTTTTTGAAAGATATTGAATCATAAGGGCATTATAGCTAAATGTGATGTTAGGAGATCAGGCTTCATCAGAAGGGGTGGGTCATGGGCTTATGACCTGGTATGGTTTATCTCTCTGCTTGGTTCTGCCCTTTACTCTCTGCTTCCTGGATACCATTATATGAGCAGCTTTCTTCTGCCCAGGTTGTTTCGCCATGCTGTTCTGTCTTGGAGTTAGCCAACTATGGACAAAAAACATAAGCCAAAATAAACCTCTCTTTTAGGTTGTGAGTGTTGGTTATTTTGTGTCAGCAATGAGGAAAGTGACTGAGGCAGATTTTATTATTAGAAAAGTGGGATAATTGCTCTAGATATAACTGACCATGTGGTTCTGAAGCCTTTGGAACTTGCTTTGTGGGAGGAATTTGGAAAGGTTTTGAGATGCAGGCTAGAGATGCCTAGAATGTTGAAAGCAGAGGTTGATGTGAGATTCTGGTCAGAACTCAGAGGACCAGAATTCTAATAAAAATTCAGACTGTAAAAACCAGGCTCAGAAACTTTCAGTTGGAAATAAGAACTTCATTGGCAGTTGACTAAAGACCATGTGGGTTATGCTCTGGCAGAAAATTTGCACAACTTTTGCTCAGGTGCTAAGATGTTATGGGAGACTGAGACTGTGGACTAATATGATGGAGGAAATGTCAAAGTAGCCTCATGTTCAGGATGTAGCAAGGGTATTACTTAATGCTTTTTAGTCAGGTTTATACTGAAAATTAGGAAGAAAATGCCCATTTGAAAAGTGTTCCATTCCCACAGATAGGAGGAAGGGCCTGCAAAGTGTTGGCTGAAGAGACTGGTTGCTGAAAAGTTTAGCATTAAAAAGAAGCCAAGGGCCTGAGGATTTAGCTCAGTGGTTCCACTGTCTGCCTCACAATTGCAAGGTCCTGAGTTTGATCCCTGGTACAGAGAGAGAGAGAGAGAGAGAGAGAGAGAGAGAGAGAGAACCAAGACCTGTCATGTAAAGGTACAAGATCCCAATGATGAATGTAACTGTACTGTATACCTAAAATGTACCAGTAAACTCAATGAGAAAACAGGGGGAGGGCTCTGAGTACTTTGCATCATGATAACAGGAAAGATGCCTTGAGGGCATATGAAGAATGTGAAAGACCCTACTCATCACAAGCTTATGAGTGCAAGGCTATAAAGTTTTCATTTGAGAAGAAAGCCACAGGGTACCACTCTGAAGAAAGGCTACATAGGGAATTGGTTCCTTCTGGAATCTGTTCACAGTGCTCAGCCATCCAGGTACTTGGAGGCCTCTGCAGCCATGAGCAAGGGGGCATGGCTACTGCTTGGTGGCAGACTGTCTGACTTTAGTGTCATCCACATGGTGCTGCTTCTATAGGCATACAGAATACAAGAGTTGGGGTCAGGGAAGCTTCCATCCAGATTTTAGAAAGCCTGAACAGTCAGACTATGTAATGCTGAGAAGGCAGTGCATGAAGCTGAGAGTAAAGCCAAAATACAGTGGAGACTATAGGAAATTTAAGAAGCCACAAATATGGAATGTCTGCTGAGGAAGGCTGAAGCAATGGGCAAAGCCTGAAGAAAAGAGAGGCCATGGGAGTTTTGGGCTGTAGGTGGTACTGTAGGGGCAGGGCTGCCCATGCCATTTGGAGTTGGCATCTCACCACAACTTACCTCAAATAATGGACACAGATCTACAGGATGTAATGTTTGCCCTCTTGGGTTTCAACATTGCTTTAGTCCCAAGGAAGTGCAAGATTTCTATAATGAAAACTATGACTGATGAAAGAAATTAAAGAGGACACAAAATGAAAAGCATGACATATTCATGGATTGGAAGAATTAATATTAAAATAGCCATACTAATCAAAAAAATGTATAGATTCAATACAGCCCCCATAAAAATACTAATGACAGTCTTCACAGAAAAATATCACAAAATATATGTGGAACTACAAAAGACCTTAAATAGCCAAAGCAATCCAGATCAAGAAGAACAAAGCTGGAGAAATCACAAAACCTTACTTCAGAGCATTACAAAACTATAGTAATCAAAACAATACATACCAGCATAAAAACAGACACTAGAGAACCTAGGAAAAAAATCCATATACAATTATACCTCAGTTCATGATCACTTTTGTTTGCAAATTATTTGGTTCAAAAACAGAGGCATTTGGTAAAATTAGATTTTTGTTTGCAAACTCTACATTAGGCAGCAAACAACACCAAGACCACCTTTCTAATACAAACACAAATATAGCCATCTTTTCTAAAGTCATAGAACAAATTAAGTTCATGAGCTAAGGTACCACTGTACTTTTAGCCAAATGATTTTTGATAAAGGTGCTAAAAATGTACATTGGAGAAAAGAAAAGATGGCTTTTCATTAAAAGGTTCTGGGAAGACAATGCACTTTTCAGAAGAATAAAACTAGGCCCCATATTTTAAAAAATCAATAAAAAATCTAAATATAAGACTTGAAACTATGAATACACAAGAAAACATAGAGAAACTACTTCAAGACACTGGTTTAGGCAAATATATGACCCCCCCCCAAATCACCAGACAATAAAAGGCAAAATAGATAAATGGGATTATATCAAAGAAGCTTCTGCACAGCAAAGGAAATTACAGAGTACCAAAACAATCTAAAAAATTATAGAAAATATTTGCTAACTATCCATTTGACAAAGGGTTAATATCAAAACACATACGGTCCTAAAAAAAAACCTTCAATATCAAAATACAAAATAAAAAATAGGCAAATGACTTGAATACATAGTTCTCAAAAGGTAGGACAATGACCGAGTGTATCAAAAAATGATCAATATCACTAATTAGGGAACTGCAAATCAAAACTACAACAAAGATATCTCACTCAAACTAGAATGGCTATGGTTTAAAAAAAAACTGTAATGCTGACAAGATGCTGAGGAAAGAGAACTCAGATACTAATGGCAGGAATGTAATTTAGGACAACTATTGTAGAAAACACTATGAAGGGCCAGGGATTTAGCTCATTGGTTCTGCCACCTCCCTCACAAGTGCAAGGTCACCAGTTCAATCCCCGGTACCAAAACAAAAAACAAACAAATGAACAAAAAAGCACTATGGAAGTCTCTTAAATTGAAAATAGAACTATCATATGATCCAGCAATTTTCCTCTGAGCTATATATCCAAATAAAATGGAAATAATATGTCCAAGAAATACCTGATTCCCATTTTTTTTGGTACCAGGAATCAAACTCAGGACCGTGCTCTTGTGAGGCAGGCAGCAGAACCACTGAGCTAAATCCCCAGCTCCTGATTCCTATATTTCTGCAGTACCATTCACAATTTCTAGATATGGAAACAATCTAGATATTCATCAATGGATGAATAGATAAGAAAGTGAGTATCTTACTGTGGCAACATGGATGGAACTACAGGATATTATTTTCAGTGAAATAAGCCAGGCACAGAAAGACAGACACCACATGTTCTCACTCCTATGTGGAAGCCAAAAAAGTTGATCTTATGGAAGTACAGAGAATAGTGATTACAAGAAGCTAGAAATGAGAGACAGGAGAGATGGGTGAGAGATTGGACAATGCATACCAAAATACATTTAGATAGTAAGACTTAGTTCTACTGTTCTATAACATAGTAGAGTTAACTATTCACATCAATTTATTATATATTTCAAAATAACCAGAAGAGTTGGAAAGTTTCCAATACATAGAAATGTTAAATGTTTAAGAAAACAAGTATGTATTACCTTAATTTAATCCACATGTATTATATTCATATTTGGAATTATACTATACTCCATAAATATGTACAAATATTATATATCACATCACAATAACATTTTAAAATAAGCTAAGATCTTACTCAGATTTATTTCAATCAAGTTAACCACAAATAAAAATTCTTTAAAGCAAATTTTGTTTAAAAAGCTCTTCCCTGATCATTCCATCTTTCTGAATTTATGGCACTTATTTTTAATATTTCATTCCAATCATCCCTCAATTTGTACATGTTACAAAATTACAAATTGTCTTATCTCCCTAAATTGGCTACAAAATCCACAAGGGCAATTAATGTAATAGAAAAATCAATAAATATAAATATTCTTACTGAATCTTAACCAGACCAAAATTAGAGTTTACTTTTGAGAAGAAAACAAGCTAGGATCCTTATATTTGGGGGGCTGATTGTTTTGAATTCTTTCTTTATATATTTGAGATAATAGTCCTTTGTCTGAGAAGCAGCTGGTAAAAATTTTTTCCCACATTGTGGGTTATCTCTTAGTTCTATTGATGGTTTCTTTTGCAGAGCAGAAGCTTTTCAATAAGATGAGATCCCAGTTGTTGATTCTTTCTGCTAGTTCCCATGCTACTGAGGATTTGTTCATAAAATCTTTTCCTATGCCAATGTCTTCCAGAGTTCTGCCTAACTTATCTTCCAGCAAGTTTAGTGTTTCTGTTTTAATATTTAGATCTTTCATCCACTTGGATTTTAGTTTAGTGTGTGGTGAAAGATAAGGGTCTAGTTTTAATCTTTGGCAGGTTGAGATCCAGTTTTTCCAACACCATTTATTGTGGTTTTTCTATAAAATGGAATTACTACTCAGCCATAAAGAATGAGAAATTAGATTCATTCATAGGAAAATGGATACATGTTGAGGATATACTCCTAAGTGAAATAAATAAATCACACATGTGTAAATACTGAATAGTTTCTCTGGTGTGAATAAACTATAATAGTACATAAGACCGTAATGAGATAATTGACAATGGGAAATAGGAAGAAAAGAGCTAAAGGAGTAGGGAAAGTGGGAAGGGTAGGGAAAAGGTAATAAGGGAAAGGAAACAAATAGGAGAAAATGAAAAAATGGAAATAAAATGTTTGTAAATGGGGAGGGGAGGAGGGGGTGAAGGGAGGGCAGGAACAAGGGGAAAAAATGACAACCAAGACCTGCCATGTAAAGGTACAAGATCCCAATAATGAATGTAACTGTACTGTATGCCTAAAATGTACCAATAAACTCAATGAGAAAAAAAAAAGAAAATAGGCTAGGAATTAGAATATATTCATTCCAAATTTAGCTGTTCATGTTCTGAAGCAACACTGTTCTTAGTTTAAAATAATAACTATTGGGCTGGGGATTTAGCTCAGTGGTTCCACTGCCTGCTTCATAAGCATAAGGTTCCGAATTTGATCCTATTACCCACCCCCAAAAATAAAATAATAACTATTATAACAATGACATCATCACCCTCTGTAGCAGATATCCCTTGAACAAACATCACTTTTTTTTTTTTGGTACCGGGTATTGAACTTGGGCCCTTGCACTTGCAAGGCAGGCTCTGGAAACACTGAGCTAAATCCCCAGCCCTAAACATCACATATTTGCAACTTGCCTTTGATTTCAGCCATATCTATATTGGACCATTCCAATTCACCTTATATTACCTGTATTTTATTTTAGATAATCTTCCATTCTTCTTTGGGGGTTTCTCTAGACAGCACGGGAACATGCTCAGCCCCTTTGTCTAATACAGCCTATGGTGAGGGGAGAAAAAGGGAAAGGGGGGGATTTGAGGAGACAAAGGGTACAAAAGAATGAATGATTTTTTACTAGAGAGGTAGAGTAAAAGCACTAGAGTAAGAGAGTATAATTTCTGAATAGCACTTGAGATTGATGATCATAAATTTAAAGTGAAAGTAATATAATTGTGTGTTCTTCTCCATCACATTTAGTTCTGTGAGTGTAATGGTAGAAAATTGAATTTAGCCAGGTGTGGTGGTGCATGCCTGTAATCGGGAGGCTGAGGCAGGAGGATTGCTGTGAGTTTAAGACCAATCTGGGCTACATAGTGAGTTCCAGGTCAGTCTCAACTACCTAGTGAGACCCTGTCTCAAAAAAAATAGATAAATAAATAAAAGAAAGAAAAAAGAAAAAGAAAATTGAATTTAACTAGTTTTGCCATACGAGTACGACAAAATAGAAAAAAAAAGGGATTTGTGTGGAGGCCAGGAGTAACTATAACAACTGACCATGGAGTTTAAATTAAGTAATAGGTGGTATGAAGAAAAAGAGAACAAGTAAAAGATTTCAGGGGAATTTGAAGAATTACTGAGTCACAATCTTAGAGAGGCTCAGTAGAAAGACAGGAGGAGACAGAGAATGTGATGCTTAAACAGAGATTATGGAAAGGTTATTATAGTTGTAGGTCAGATAAGACTTAGGGTGTTATTCTGATATTGAATGGCAAAACAGTAGGAAAAGAAAGTAATAAAATGTGTATGACATGAAGATTATTACAGTCTACCTTAAGGGTAATAGGAATGACTTGTGAGATCTGGGCATTTTGTAATACATACAGTGGCATAACTAGATTATTTCTGAAGGTTCCAAGTAAGGTTTTAGTGGTAAAGTAGTGCAAGAGAGAGGAAGTCTTACCAAAGTTGAATTTTGTGCTACCCCTTGACTTCTGGTGGAAACAGTGAATCATGAACAATTTAACATTTATGAAATGACAAGTATATTAATTAGCCTTTTGTCGTGTGACAAAGTGCCTAAGATAAATGACTTAAAGGAAGAAAAACTTATTTTGGCTCATGGTCAGTTGGCTCCATTACTTCTGGACCTGTGGTGAGACAGAACATCATGGCCAAAACCTGGTGGAGCAAAGCAGCTCACCTTATGGTAGACAGAAGGCAGAGAAAGAAAGAGGAGGAGCTAGGGACAAGATAGACTATTCAATGGAATGTGTCTTAGTTACGTCGTTTCTCATTGCTGAAACAAAATATCTGGCACCCAAAGTTAAAGGAGGAAAGGTTTATTTGGCTCACAGTTTGTAGGGGTTTCAGTCTATAGTCAGCTGGCTCCAAGGCAGGGTGGGATGGCAGAGGGGCATTGCTGGGGAGAAATAGTCCAGGCAAGCAGGAAGACAAGTGCGCATCACCCCTCTTTCTGTCCCTTATATTTTATGCAGGCTACTCACCCTCAGGCAGGTGTAGCACTGAGCCCTTAATCCTAGCCAGAACTCTGCCAAACCAATTAGTGGGCTGATTTAGTAATCACAAATCCTCGATCCCAACACCACACCCTCTAGATCCAGCCATCTCTGAAAAGCCCTCCCTGTGACTGCATGAGGCTTTAGAAGGACATCTAGACACAAGCCATAACAGCACCCAGTGACCTACTTTTTCCAACTACCATAGGACTCACCTAGAGTTCCCACAACTTCCCCGAAGGGCCATCAGCTAGGGACCAAGCTTTCAACACAGAAATTGTGGGGGGGAGGGTGCTTAAGATCTAAACTGTAGTGCTAAGGCACTACAATCAGAATAAACATATGAAAATCTTGTGGTCAACTTATTGCAGTCTGTTTTTATTTCTACCACTGTGGTAGAGGGTGTCAGAGATGAGATTATTTTCACGACAAGGATTTATTTAAAAAGGACTTTTTAGAGAGAGAGGTGATCTCAACAGATAGATGGACTGCCAGAGCTTTAGTGATCCCCAGGAATTGGAAAAGGGCCATGCAAAATGCAATGCACAAAGACTCAGAGGACAGACTGTATCAGTCTAGTGAGATTTTCCTGCACCTCTTTTTCCTCTTCATCTCGTTTTTTTCTTTTCTTTCTTTCTTTCTTTCTTTTTCTTTTTTTTTTGGTACCAGTGATCGAACTCAGGTCCTTGTGCTTGCGAGGCAAGTGGTGGAATCACTGAGCTAAATCCCCGGCCACCCTCTTCATCTCTGTCCCACTCTACCTACCTCACCACCCTCCCCTCCCTCTCCTCCCTTCCTTCATCTCTCTTCCTCCTTCTTCACCTTCTCCTCTCTCTCCCTCTCCCTCTCCCTGTCTCAGACAGAACCCAAAGGCTTTGCACTGAACTGCACCCCTAGCCCTTTAAAAATTTTTTTATTTGGAGATGTCTGTGTGGTCTGGGCTCAGACTTGTGACCCTCCAGTCTCAGCCTCCCAGAGGGAATTAGAGGCATGTGGCACTATATATCTGGTTCCTCCCTCTTATTCCAGTTCAAACGTAGCCTTGTGAGTGTGAGAGGAGCAGTAGAATAGGGAAGTGATAAAGAAATCAGTTATTTTGCTCTCACCAACAATTTTTTTTTTTACCACACTGAGGATTGAGCCCAGGGTCTTGCACATGGCAAGCTAGCACTTCACCACTGAGCTACACCCTTAGGCCTTGTTTTATTTTTTTATTTTGAAACACATATCTCTAGTTGCCCAATCCTTTTCTTTCCAATCTTCAATACATTTTTTAAACAAAAACTTTTTTTTCTTGTTGCAATGGCTAGGATTTCTAGTATAAAACTGAATAGATGGTAGTGAACATTGTGATGTTTCCAAATTAAAGGGGAAAATGTTATCCATACCTAGCTATGAGTTTTGTATGGATGCTTTTGGGTAGATTTTTAAAGTTTTTATTTTAGTTTGCTGAAATTTTTAGTATGAATGTTAAACTTTATCAAATGCTATTGCTACAGCTATTGAGATGGTCATATTTTTCATATTCTCTTAAATTAATTTTTCAAATGTTAAACTAACTTTGCTTCCTGAAATCAGTTAACTAGATCATGATATGTTATCCTTTTTACATATCACAGAGTTTGATTTGTTAATACATTTTTAGGATTTTAGCATCTAGGTTCGTGGGCCTATAACTTTCTTTTCTTGTACTGTTTCTGTCAAGTGTTGGATTGGCTACATCAAATGAGTTAGGATTGTTCACTCTTACACAAGTCTGAAAGATGTTGGTATTCTTTTCTTAAATATCTTGAATAATTCTTTACTGAAACCATATGGGCCTGGAGTTCTCTTCATGGAAGGGTTTTAATTATGAATGTAATTTCTTTAACAAATATAAGACTATTTAGATTTTCTTCTCTCTCTCGTTCGTTCTGTCATCTATCCCCCTGTCCTTTCTTATGTTCTTTCTCATAGTTTGAAGCAATATCATTAGGTGCATACAAATTTAGGATTGTTATATGTTCCTTTTGAATTGATAACTTTAATCATTATAAAATCTTTCCATATCTAGTAATATTTACTACCTTGAAGTTCACTTTTCTCCATATTAACATAGTCATGACAGATTTTTTGGATTTGGGTTTATTTTCAACCTTCTCTGTTCTTATCTTTACATATCTGCTGCAAACAGCACATAGTTATATCTTGCTTTTCAGTCATTCTGACAATATTTTTTAATTGTATATACAGAAAATCCTAAATTGTCTTCAAAAGCATAAATTTAACAAGGCAGCTAGATACATAGGCATTAATTAATGTATGACATAATATGTAACATTGTGTGTTTTATATTCTAGGTACAAATAGTGGAAAGTGAAATTTAAAAGCAGTACCATGAGCAATGACATTTTAAAAATCAGAAGCTAGTAATGGTGGCACATGCTTGTAATTACAACACTTAGGGGGCTAAAGCTTGAGTTTGAGTCTGCATGGTCTACATAACAAGACCTGTATATTCTACATAACAAGACCTGTTTTTAAAAAAACACCCAATAAACAAACAAAACCAAAAAACCCAATACCTAGGAATAAATCTAATAAAAGATGTGAAAAACGTCTACACTGAAAACTACAAACCATTGCTTAGGGAAACTAGAGATTTTCATTGAAAGAGGGACATCCATGTTTGTGGAGAGAAAATTCAATATTATTACAATGTCAATTCCCCCAAATCCTACTTATATATTATATGCAATGTCAATAAAAATCTCAGAATGTTTGAGTTTTGTGAAAATTGACAAGCTGATTCTAAAATCTATATGCAAATGGAAAGGATATAGGGTAGCCAAATGATCTCAAATAGCAAGATTTTAAGATTTCCCTTATAAACTTAAGTATGGAAATACCTGTATTACTAACAGATTACGATAAAGAACATTTTAAATATTTAAATTCTCTCTTGCACCCTTTATCACCCTTCATTTAGCAACCACTACTCTAACTTACATTACCATGGTCTACTTTTGCCTAGTCAGAGCCTTGTTAGGCTTTTCTTTTCTTTTATTTTAAACTCAAATTATATATCTTAATGCACTATAGTATTAGTATTTTTCCTTATTGCTGTGTAGTAGCTCATGATTTTATCACAATTTTGCTCATCCATTCTACTGTTCACTAGTATTTGCACTGTTTTCAATTTTTGTTAAAATAAAAGTACTATGAATATTCTTTGCATGTGTTGATGGGTTGTTTGAATTCTTTGATTGGTATATACACTCAGTATTTTTAAGTGAGTTCCCTTTAAATGAGATCAGTAGTAGATAATTCCAAAAAGTTTCCTAAAGTAGTTGTACTACTTTATATTCACCAGCAATGTGTAAGAACTTTTTAATACATGGTATTGAGTCCTTCTTATCACTAGATATTCTGGTAGATATAAAACAATATCTCTTTATAATTTGAGATTGTATTTTCCAGAAAATAATGATATTGATACATATTACCAATTTGCATAGCTTCTTTTAGGGAGACTCATTCAATTTTTAAAATTTTAAAACTAATTTTAAAATTGAAAATATTTTTCTTTATCTCATTTGTAAGAGTACTTTAAAAACTTAGAAAAATAAAGGTTAAATGTGTGCATAATATCTTTTCTAGATTGTGACTTTCCTTTCTACTCTCTAACTGATAATTTAGAATGAAACTGAAAGGGAAGGAGTGCTTCCAAACTCATTTTTAGAAGGCAGCACACTCTGACCCCAAAACTAGACATAGACTCACCTAAAAAGAAAAACTACAGGCCAATTGCTTTAGTAAATATATATGCAAAATCCCCAATAAAATATTGGTAAATGGAATGCAACAAATTATTTAAAAAATCACATATCATGACCAAGTAGGTTTCATCCCAGGAATGCAAGGATGTTTGAACATGTGCAAATCAGTAAATGTAATGCACCACATAAACAGAAGCAAGAACAAAAGCACATGACCACAACAGCTGCAGAACAAGCTTTTGACAAAATTCAGCACCAGTTTATGATAAAAACCCTGAAGAAAATAGGTATATAAGGACTTACCTCAATCTAATGCAAGGCCTTTATGCCAAACCAATGGCCAACATCATAATGACTGGGAAAATTTTCTGGGTGAGATAATGTTTGAATTAAGGCATGAAGTTGTATAGAAATTACTAGGGGGAAATTTAGGATAGGATAAGGAGACAATAAATACATTTCAGGCAAAGATTAGTATATATATAGCAAAATGGTGCTATGGCTACCACTTAACAGTCTGACATATCATGTTCAGGATAAATTGTAAATTATAGGAGCTCATTGAAGATATTTTTTGACCTGGAGCTTGCCTTTCCTGGAATATTTCTCTGTTCTAACAATAGGCTCCTTTTTATTTGCTTTATCAAAATATTTAGTGTTCTTTATACCACACACTCCTAATTTGCCTTTGCAAAGTAATTTCTATACAACTTCAAGCCTTAATTTAATCATTATGTTCCCAGAAAAATTTCCCAAGACATTTCAAGCACAATTAAGTAATTCTTTGCTGTTGTTGTTGTTTGTTTTTCCAGTATCGGGTATCAAACTCAGGACCTTGTGCTTGTGAGGCAGGCATGGTGCCACTGAGCTAAATCCCTGGACCTTTGCTGTGCTCTTTTCACACATTTTCAAACAGTATTATAAATTTCATTACCTACATGACTCACTAGATGGTAAAGTTCTTGAGGACAGTCATTTTTTAATTTTAAAATATCATTAATAAATACCATAGAGCAATAATGGCAAAGCTTTTAGAAATCTGGTGTCCAAAGTGCAACCCCAAAACCCAGTTATTTAATACAAAATGCCAACACTGCAATTCAACCTGAGCACTGAGGTTTTAGTTTAGAAAAAACAACTCATACATTAACAACTTCTGTCTTAAAAGAAAAACACAATGACACGTGTGCCATAGATTTGGCACCACTGCCATAGAGTGTGACATGAAGTAGGTATAACAATTTTTGTAACTGACTCAAGAAGAACAGTTAGGGGAAGTCCTGGTAAGCTTTTGTATTGAGTTTTTCCTACATGTTCAGTAGTCTCTCTTGGGTTTTTCTATGGTCCACAGGCTCAAAGGACAGAATTCTAAAATGCTTGATTTGAGTACTACAAGGATGGTACCAAACTTTTTTTGTTCAGTTATAGAGAGACTTCAAATATACAAAATCGTTCATAACCCCAGAAACCAGTTTAGCAGCCAAGTGATGTAGGTAGTGGACAAATGATTCTAAGGTAGATAGGTATAAAGCAATAGAAAATATGGAAATGGATGTCTTCATAACACAATGTAACATACATTACATAATAATATAATTTACACCTGCCTGGCAAACTCAAGGTCCTGAGTTTGATCCCCAGTACTAAAGGAAAAAAAATAATAATGTAATATAAACTGACTAAGATTTTAATGTGTAAATATTGAAATAGTATTTGCCTAATTCAATAATCTTATTATATTTATTATTTTTAAACTGCAGCATGAAAAGACTTAATTTTCATTTATTTTTTTCTCATTGAGTTTATTGGTGCATTTTAGGTATACAGTATGGTTACATTCATCATTGGGATCTTATACCTTTATATGACTGGTCTTGGTTCTCATTTTTTCCCCTTACCCCTGCCCTCCCTTCACCCCTTCCTCCCTTCCTTATTTACAAATACTTTATTTCCATTTTTTCATTTCTCATATTTAAATTTCATTTATTACAGTTAAAAATTTTAAGACAACCATCTTCACTTAAACATTATTAAAATATTTTTCTAAAATATCACATATAGCTTTATACAAGATTGCCATTTACTGAAATGATGGGTGTTTGATTGATAATCTGTACAGGTATACCTAAAATTCAACCTGTTTTTGTCATTGAAGTACAATATATTTTTTTACCTTTAAAT
This sequence comes from Fukomys damarensis, assembly GCF_012274545.1. NCBI lineage: Eukaryota > Metazoa > Chordata > Mammalia > Rodentia > Bathyergidae > Fukomys > Fukomys damarensis. The sequence goes on from NW_022900935.1 coordinate 29,698,039, forward strand.
CAACAGATGTTTTCAGTACCACACCAAAGCTATTAGGAACTAAGTTCTTGATCTCTATATTAATTTTTAGAGCAAATTTTAAACTGGAAACATTAATATAGCAAAACTATAGTTAGTAATGGTTTTAAGACATAATTATCCAATTTCTTTCATTGTAAGTCTGTTTTTTTAAAAAAATTAGAATCTGGAGGCTAAAATTCTCAAAGGATAGAAATTGATTGCTAGTCAGTTTCTCAAAAATCAATGTAACAGGGCCAGGGATTTAGCTCAGTGGTTCTGCCGCCTGCCTCACAAGCACAACAATCTGAGTTTGACCCCCAGTACAAAAAAAAAATCAGTTTAACATATCACATGCTAAAATCTATAGTAGCTGCTAATTTTGGTATAATTTATATTTGTGATTGGCTCATTCATTACATTCTTACTGATTTTGATAGTGATGGTATGTAAATTTTTAAATCAATAATCTCTAAAACATATAATAAAATCTGGTACAGTTTAGTCTAATGACTTTTTTAAAAAAACAATATTGAATCCAAGGTTTTGCTAGGCAAGTGCTCTACCACTGAGTTACATCCCCGGGTCCATATAAAGTTTTTAATAGGAAGAAATTCTGTTGCTGAGTTTTTAAAGTATTTATACTTGAACTAGGATTTTAGTGTTAACTTTTCTCATGTAAACATAAGGTCAAAGTTTTTTGGGAATATGTATGCAAAACCAAATTTGGAAGAAAATGAACTACAGTAAACTTTCAACAGAAAGGCAATTTGAGAATTTAGAAATTCATCATTTTAATGACACAAGAAATAAGCATTTCTCCTAAGAAGCCACCTGTAACACATTAACTATAAATCATAGTTTCTCAAGTACTGTTTTGGGACTTTATGTTGCAATTCCAGATGCATAAATTAAGTTGGTTAAGCAAGGTTAATGTTGCACTTGGGGTGAGCAAAAAGAAAGTGATGAAAGACAGGCCTTAAAATAGGTTAGGGGAGAAACACTTTGGAATTTAAACTGATGTAGAGTAAATGTGGGAGGAAATAATGTAATATAAAGTGGCTAAGATTTTAACATATAAACATCTAAATAACATTGGATCATTAATTCACAGAGCTTACTATATTTATTATTTTTAAACTGCAACATGAAAAGACCCTCTTATTTAAACAAAGCACCAAAAATCTAAATTATAGATATAATTTATAAAAACTATGTGTTTCACAATTAAATGCACCATATAACATATAGAATTCATTCTTTGTGTGTGTGTGTGTGTACTGGGGATCAAACTCAGGACCTTGTGCTTGTGAGGCAGGTGTGGTGCCACTGAGTAAAGTAAACCACTGGCCCTAGAATTCATTCTTAAGCATAGTCCCTTAAAACTTTAAAAATTCTCATTAAATTTTTTTTAAGAGTAGGAAGCATTTACTGAGGGAAAGATAGCTTCTGTCTAAGAGAGAGAAAGGTGTCCAGAAAGTGGGTAGCCTACTGACCCCACTTCACAAAGGTGTTTTATTGAGCAAAGCCACGAGCTGAGACAGGTTCAAGGTGAGACAAACTATAGTCAACTCATAAGAATAAAAGTATAGTCTATTAGGTAATATTGATCCAATGGGAAACCACAAAGAGACAAAACTATGGTCAGCCAATAAGATTACAAGAAATATGGTCACTTAGATAATATTGATTAAATGAGGATCAAATAGGGAAGGAAGTCACATAGCAAGCATACATGGAATGAATAAGAATTTCCAGGAAGGAATGGGCTAGGGAGATTTTGGTCCCCACCCAAGGTGATCTATTTCTATTTAGAATATCAATCATATGCTTCTGGAGTTTTTGGCTAAGATCAAGTGTAGAATATCAATCACTGTTATTCATCCCTAGGGGAAGTATCTGAGCATAGTAGTTCCTCTTTTTTGAATCCTGGCCTTCATTCAGTAAGTGTGACTCAATTATCTTCTGTATTGACTCCCTCAAGGGCCCAGGCCTGTCTAACTGTTTTTAATATATCTAATTAACTTAGGTGACCACAATATTCCCCCCTCTGAAGAAGTAAGGAGTGTAATTTCCATCCAACTGCTTTGAGTTGAGATGGGTTGATGTAGGGGAGACCATAGTCAGGGGACTTCTCCAAAGAACTAATCTACTGAGCCTCAGAAAGATTGTAGTTATGAACTTTCTTTACAAGAAAAAGGAGTCTAACACATGATCACTTGTAGTTTGGCAGCCTCAAGGCAAGAATAAACATGTATAATCAAAGCATGAGCACTAGAATGGAAAGCACGTTGGGGAAAGAGCCACATTTAGAAACTATTCTTTTTTAAAAAAATTAATTTTATTGGTACATTTAGAGTATACAATATAATGACATTCATTATTGGAAATGTGCACCTTTACATACTCCATCTTGGTCTTATTTTAGAAATTGTTCTTAAGGAACTGAAATAGCAAGTGTAACTCTTAGACCCCTTGATTGATGGAACTTATCTATATGTCTGATATTTTGTCATAATTTTCTCCAGTTTTAGCTGTAAGAAGATAGAGTATTTGGTGGTTTTGAAGGACAATTTTAGCTAAGAAATGTACAAACTCTTGTTGAATTCTTATAGATTCTACTATAGTCTTCCTAATGACACATAAAAGTGGTGAGCTACATGTAGCTGGAAACTGACAGAAGGGGTCAGCAATTGGAACCCCTTTTTAATATCTGGCTTTATTACAATGGCATTATTCTTATATATATTTTGGTTATACTTTTCTGGTGGGTTTTTAAGACCAAGTTAAAGTGAGATCTGTATTAATTAAAATTAACCTCTTGCTGTCTATCAAGTTCAGTTAAGTCTCCTCAGGCATTACTTTGGAACCATTTATACAGCCACTCAGCTCCTCTGTCAGTGTCAGCCATCAAGATGGGTCACAGCCTTGCTTGACCATGTTCCTTTCAGTGAAAGCTTGGGAGACTTTTTTCTCTTTTGTGACCCTCCTTTGGAATACTGTATATCTATTGATTTTTGTCCTCTGTGGTCTAGCAGTCTCCCTGCTTGGGAGGTTGGGTAACTCACCAAAGTTGTAGGATCCTGTAGGAAAGGTTCCTTCATGTCCTGGGTCCTCATTGACCTTGGAGGGCTAGGACCAAAATGTTAGCTGTCCTTTTAGCCCAGTTACTTTTCTAGTTTTGGTCTCCAAACTTCACTTGTTGAACATCCAGAAGAAATCAGTGACATTAGTATTGCAATGGGGGCAGTAAACTTAACTATTATAATTTTTCTGGATATAAAGTACAGCCAGAGGACCATTATTTCTTATTGACCATGGTTGTTCTCATAGTTGAATCTCTGTAGAATAACAGGCAATAGTTATATTGTTCTACAGAAAAAACTTGAGATCAAAGGCCACAAATAGTATTTTAACAAGACAGTCATGATGACATTATTTTTACAATACACTTAAATGTCTATCTTAGTATAGTATAGCATTTTAGTCAAACATCTCCATCTGATCACAAGACTTTAAATGACACAAAAAAACCTCAGCTAAATTGTTATTCTCTAATAGGATGCCATGTAAGGAGAATGTGCCAGCCTATAAATATGCCTTACTAGTTTATAATGTTTAGCCTCTAATTTTTAGTGTCTGACATTGTTTGGATTGTTTGGTGCCTGAGCATCCTTAGTGTAGTGACACACATAACACATGCATCACATTAAAAAGCTATTATTTAATTGGTGTTCTCATGTTGGCTTGACATGTACTTCTTATCATAAGCAGTTGGAGTACAAGAGACAGGCAGAAAGGCAGATACCTGAGTTGAAAAAGATTATTACCATAAAAAATACCTTAGAAGACATACACCCAGAAGGCATTTATTAGAGTGAGTCTCCTATAAGGCTATGGAAATTATTGGAGTCCCACTAGTGGACAAAGACTGGAAAATATTTCCAGGCAGCTGCTCCTTTTTTCATCAAGGGGAGTCCTGTCCAGAGTTTCCTTAAGTCTAAGGGTCCCCATTTAATTATCTTAGCAAATTTTTAAATGATCTGTGAGAAACAAATTGTAACAATTAACACATTATTCTTGACAAATGAAAGATTCTTATATACACACACACAACAATATGTATTGAATTTGTCTTGACATCATTTCAACCAGCTGGTAAGGTGGGGGAAGCAAATCTTTAACTCTAATGATATTTACCTATAAGCCAATTTAAGTTATAGGCAAATATTTGAAAAATCCAAAAAGGCAAAAAAATTGTTGAGCTCAAACAAAACAGAAGTTAGATAAATTGTACAGACAGACAAACACATCTAAGTGAATTTTTTTATAAAACCAGAGTACTCTCAGATGTATTTGTCTAAATCATATTATAATAGCCTTTTTTACAGTTTTTGTGTTTGTAACTATAATAAGACTAGTCAGAACTTTTTTGTAGGTCAATTAATAAATTTCTTGTCATATGAATGAAAAGGAAAAAAACCTTTTACACCTCTGAAAGCAAAGACGGTTTTTAAGATGGGCCTCAGGCTGATGATTTATCTGATTGGAATATCTATCTGTGCAGGCTTTTAATTATTGCTTTGATAGCCATATTTGTGGGATAGTTGCAGCTGAGAGCCAAAACTGCTGTTTTGATAGCCACATGTAACTGTTCCCTATAGAGGGGCAGACTGTTAAAAGGTAATTTTAACTATTTCTTTATGCACTGTAAATCAGGTCAAAAGAGACCAAGCAGCACTCATTGGAGCTAAGTATGTATTCTAAACAGTGGTGGAAGAAGGCCTGTCAGGGCTCTAATCTGTCCTGCTACAGATGTCTACCTATGACAGTTTTCTCCATGTTGTCTATGAAGCCGTAGACCACACTTAGCTTTAGGTCTTTCTTTTTTTAGAGCCTCATTTATCATATCTCTGATAATAGTGGTCAGCCTAGCAAGATGTTCTTGAGAGAAATCATGACAAGAGAGGCAGTCCTCTGGAACCTGGGGTTGTGCCTATTTTTAATACCTATTTCTGTTTAAAACTGTTATTAAACTCATAAAGTTTCCTAGGAATGTCTTGTTCATTTTTTTATTCCATTAAGTTTATTGGTACATTTTAAGTATACTTTATGGTCACATTCATCATTGGGAATTTGTACCGGTACATAATATACCTAGGTTCTTGTTTTTTCCCCATTCCCCTTTCTCCCTTCCACCCCTCTACCCTCCCCTATTTACAAAAACTTTGTTTCCATTTTTCCTTCCTTCCCTTCCTCCTTTTCCTTTCCTTCCTTTTCCTTCCTCCGCTCTAGTCCCTCCCTAATTCCCCTCCCCTTTTGGACCTTTTCCTTCTATTTTGTATTATCTATTATACATTTTGGTCCTCATTTACTCTTGCAGTTTCTCACACCAGAGAAACTATTTGGTATTTACAAGTGTGTGTCCTATTTATTTCATTTAAGAATGTGGCTTTAATATGCATCTATTTAGCTATAAATGCCTCTAGTTTATCATTTATTGTGGCTGAGTAGTATTCCATTCTATTAAAAAAAAACGCATCTTTATCCATTCACCAGTTGATGGGCATTTGGGCTGTTTCTAGGATTTAGCTATTACAAACTGTTCCACTATAAACATGGGTATACATATAGTGCTGTGGTATGATGCTTTTAAATCTTTTGGGAAGACACCCATCAGGGGAATAGCTGGGTCAAATGGGACCTCTAATCCCAGCTCTTTGAGAAATATCTACACTGATTTTCACAGTGATTGCACCAGTCTGCACTTCCACCAAAAGTGGAGAAGGGTTATTTTCTCCCCACATTGGTTGATTTCTTGATAGCAGCCATTCTTTCTGGAGTGAGATGGAATCTCAGTGTGGTTTTAATTTGCACCTCTCACATGACCAGTGATGTTGAACATTTTTTCATAAATTTATTTGCTCTTTATAATTCTTCATCTGAGAAGTGTCTTTTCATTTCAGATGCCCACTTTTGGATTGAGTCTTTAAATTTGGGAGGGTCTGATTTTTTGAGTTCTTTATATATACTAGATAATAGTCCTTTATCTGATGAATAACTGGTAAAAAAATTTTCCCATGGTGTGAGTTGTCTCTTTACTCTGATGGTGGTTTCTCTTGCTGTGTTAAAGCTTTTTAATAAGATGAGGTCCAGTTGTTGATTCTTTGTAGTATTTCCCATGCGATTCTGTTCTTGAAGTCTTTGACTGCTCCTATGTTCTCAAGTGTTCTACCTATTTTCTCTTCCAGCATATTTAGTTTTCCTGTTTTAATATTTAGATCTTTGATCCATCTCAAATTTTTTTTTTTTTTTTTGGTACCAGGGATTGAACTCGGGTCCTTGTACTTGCAAGGCAGGCCGAACCGCTGAGCTAAATCCCCAGCCCCATCTCAATTTTAAATTAGTGCATGGTGAAAGATTTGTGTCTAGTTTCAATCTTCAGCTTGTGGAAAACCAGTTTCCCCAGCACCACTTATTAAAGAGGCTATATTTCTTCCATGGAATGTTTTTGGCTCCTTTGTCAAAGGCAAGGTATCTGAGTATGACTGGAGTTGTTTTTTCATCCTCTAGTCTGTTCCATTGATCCTCCAGGCTGTTCTTTTTCCAGTATCATGCTGTTTTTATCACAGTAGCTTAGAGATTGCGATACTCCCCCCTGCCCTTGCCTTTATTGCTACGAATTACCTTTGCTATTCTAGGTCTTTTCTGGTTCCAAATGAATTTTAGGATTTTTCTTCTAATTCTGTAAGCTATGCTGTTGGAATTTTGATTGAGATTGCATTAAACCTGTATAACAATTTTGGAAGTATGGCCATTTTCACTATATTCGTTCTTCCTATCCAAGAACAAGGGATATCTTTCCATTTTCTGACATCTTCTTCCAGCAGGCATTTTAAAAGCATGGGTTTTAATTAATTTCAGGTGTAACAATCATATTTAAAGAAAGAAGCGTTGCTAGCAAAGCCAGTAACCAGGAGACCTAAATCATTGCTTTTTAAATTATTATTATTATTATCATCATCATCATCATCATCATTATCATTATTATTGTTATTTGGTACTGGGGATTGAACTCAGTACTTTGAGTTTACAAGGCAGGAGGTGGCACCACTAAGCTAAATCCCTGGCAACTATTGCTTTTCAATCCAAGAAAAGAGGTGGGGAGGGGGTTGAGGGAGACATATTAAAAGGCAGCACTTTTCATTCTGCAAAGGAGATCACCTCTAGAAGTAAAAAACTAGCTTGGAGGAATTTTGTCCACAAAGAAGCCTTGAAGGCATCTGTGTTAACTATCTGATTATCTAGGCAACCTTTCTTAGCAGCAAGCCAAGGCTATGCTTTATTCAAGCTTTAAGCTAAAATTTTATGTCTCTGAAGCTTCACAGGTTAAACTTATACTCATTGCCTAACAGCCACAAGTCACATATTAGTAAAGGCACATTTTTCAGTTTCCTGTGTGCACATTAAATGAAGAGAAAGGCTGGCTAAAATTCCTTTTTATTCAAGTTAGCACATTAAAAAAACCCCAAGTGTAAATTGCTAGATGATTGCTATTTCCCTTCGGGAAAGACAGACTGTTGCAAGCTGCCTCAGCCTGGCTTCCTGGAGGGAGGGGCAGACTGACAACAAGGTGGTTCTAAAGTTAACTCCCAGTGAGTTGGAGAAAAGTTTAGGGGGAGTTTCTAACTTACTAGAAGAGAGAAAGGGCCCAGATAAATGCCTAAGCCACCTACCTCCCCCAAATCATTACTTACCATTTTACAAGTTTACAGTAAAGGTTTAAAATCCACAACTCCTTATTGAAGGTATTTTCCTCCCCTATATATAAATGATGAAAACCAGACCTAGAAGGGGGAGAGAGAGAGAAGGTTGGGTTTTCTCCCTTAAACTAAATGTATTCCTCACCTAAGATGACTTCCCTGTCTTTGGTGTTAACAAAATGCTCACTTTCTGGAGGATGCAACTGTGGCTCAGCCTAAAGGTCCTTAGTTGGAAAAGATTGGGGCTATTTTAGAGATCCTTCTTTCCTCTAATTTTATATGCCTCTCTAAGAAAAGTGCAAAGTGACAGGAAAAGATAAGAAATGAGACCAGAAAAGGAGGTGTTTTCTTCTCTTGCTGAAGGTGAATTACTTGCACAGCTTGCTCCTGGGTTAAAGATCAGGCCTGAAAGAAAACTGAGGCAGAACAGGCCCCACATTTTCTCTAGAGTATAGAGAAGGACTGAACTGGAATATCTTAGTGCAACCTGTCCCCCAAATCTTAAGAATGGCCACCGACCTATCAATTTTTAACTGGTGGATGGGGCTCCTGAAATTTATTAAAAGATATGTATATTTCTTAAATATAAACTAGATTTTATAAAAAGACCCATTTCATAGCATTTTAAAATTTACTTGTAGTTACCATTAAAGTGCAGTAGGTATTACTCTTACACTACTTTTCCCCTAGCACTGTTGTCTAACAAAACAAAGAATGCTAATGATTCAGAAACTTCCACAATGAGGGAGGTCTAAATACAACATGCAAAACAGGGATAAAATGTAATTTTAACAAAAGACAATGCTCAGAAGAAAATTTGAGCTTTGCCTCCTTGTACCTCTGGAAGCAACATGGGTCACCAGCTTCTCTACTGGAGCCACCCAAGGAAATTTGGCCAGGGCTCTCACTCTTGTTGTGTCTGCTCAAACCAACAGGGCCTGATCTAGAAATACAGCCTAAACATGTGCTGCCATCAGTATGCAAAGGATATCAGCTTCATCAAGTTGGATTAAGTGATCTTCAATGGACAGTATCCAAGACATTATCCAGGACATCCACTCAGTGGAAGAGACATGCTAACTCTTTGTATATAAAATTTAAAAGCTTTCAAAAAAAAAAAACTTGAGGCATACACAGTTGCAAGATGTAAGATATAAAATTTAAGATGATACCTAAACAAGCCACAGTCGAGAGACTATGAAACAAAAGCCAGAATCTATGAAACAAAGGCAAACTCTTACCTCTGTCCAATTATCTTGGTGGAAGACCTCTAAATGATGTAGGTTGTATGATCTATGGCCTTCCAAATGATATAAGGGAAATATTTTAACTCCCAACCTGCTGGTTGTCTGAAACACAGAGTTCAAGTTCTCTAAAATTGAAGAATGAATTCTAGGAACAATGGCGGTTGAGTAGGAAGAATTTATAAAGGGAAAGATAGCTTCTGTCTCTTTTAGACAGAAAGTGGGTAGCCCCAAATTCTCATTTTTTAAATTGCACTTTTATAGGCCTACATTGTGGGAGTTACTGTTCTAAACACTTTACAAATATTAAGTCATTAAATATAAGTCATTAAGCCAGCACAGTTAACCTCTTTTTACAAATGAGGAAACACATTGTTTCTGGCAAGGTAAGATCTCCAAATGGCAATTGTATTGTTCAGCTTTCCCAATGGTGGGACAAACAAACAAACAAACAAAAAACTGATAGCAGCAATTTAAAGGAGAAACTGGTTAATTTGGCACATGGTTTCAGATATTTCATGACTGATTGGCTCCAAGGCAGTAACATGATAGCAGAAGGACTTCAGCGGTCAAAGTTGCTCACTTCATCATGGCTGGGAAGAAATTGCACAGGGGAGTAGCTCTTCATCAGAGACACATGCTTCAAAGGCACTCCCTCATGATCTAATGATCTTCCAGCTGGGCCCCACCTCCTAACAGCACATTCAGCACTTTCAGTAGCTACATGGTCCACTTATCTTTCCAGGAGTCTCTTAACTCAGTAAAGTTGACAATTCAGTTTAACTGGCACAGAAGTTAAGTAATTGACCAAGGTCACAAAGCTATTAGATTAGAGAACCAGGACAATCACTCCAACATCTATGCTGCTTTCCCAATGCAAAGCCTTCAAAAATTATGTAGTATCAGTAAATATTTTAAAAATTTTAGCAATGAAATGTTGAGGAATCTAAAGGTTAAAATGATGAACTATATTCTACTAAAACCCTTTATAAACACTTGAATTCTTCATAAAAATCTTAGAATATCCTATAGACTTTATTTGAATACTTCTAGCGACAAGGAACTAACATGCAGGTAGAAAATTTTATTTTCCAAAATTACTTTTTCTGAAATCTACTTCTTTCAAGTTTTTAAACCATTTCTATCCTATTTTCTAAAGTCACACAAAATTAATTTCACCTCTCTCTTATGCTACAGTACTAAAAGTATGTGAAAAAAACAAATTATGGTCTACTTTCTGTCTAACTTCCAGGATAAACATTCTGTTTCCTTCAAAATTCCTTATATACGTGGAATTTCCTCACATTTGCATGTTTTCTTTTGTCATGCTCCAATTTGGCTTGTATCACCCCCAAACTGAATTCTACATTCAAGGAGTATTTCAACCACAATAAAATAGTATCATTACTTTTCATAAACACTATTAATATAGATTAATATTGAATTTTTAGATCACAAATCCCTGTAGACTTGCATCAACTATAGCATAAAATAAAGCCTCTAAGATTTTTCTACATACGTTGCATCTAATAACTATTATTTAGTTGTTTATTTAATTTTTGAACCTAAACTGAAAATTATTTAAGCTTATGAAATTGCACCTTATTGGAGATCAGTCCATCATTACAGTCTGTTGGGATCATTTAAAATGTTAGTAATTTTATTTAATGAAGTAATTATCCCTTTTAGTTTTTCTCAATCATACCTGATTCGGATACTATCAATGTTTATTAAAGATAGCAATTTGAATACCAAACATGAAAGAAACAAAGCTGTATGCTAGTTTAAAATTTTTTTATTTAAGTAAACTTTGGAGTTTGTAAATACTTTTTAATGACACTACCTAAATAAAAAAATAAGGCTTAGCTTAGATGACTTCTGATTGAACACAGGCTCTGTGCAAGCAGAACTAAAATGGAGTTAGAGAAAAAATTATCATAACTTTATTAAAAAATTTGTGTAATTCAGTAAAACTGTTAAAAATGCAAACAAAACTGTAGCATGTATAGCTGGAAGGCAATATGTGGCAATTTTTAAGTATCCCTCTTTACACCAGGTAGATGTTCATAAGACTAACTTTGAGCCTACAGTAAATTTTATAATCTCAGAAAAAAAGAATTTTAGAGACAGTTTATAAAATCAAAGATGATGAGAGAGTTGGGAAATAAAAATTAGAGGTTGAGGAAATATATAACCCTGGAGAAAATAACTACACAGAGTTAGGTAAAAGTGCTCTTGGAGATTGACAAATATTTTTGCAGTGCTTAAGAAACATTTAAACATTACTTCAAATATTAAAATTATTTGACACAGTGCATTTTTGAGGAGGGCTTAGGATCCTTTTTGAAAAAAAAAAAGGGGGTTGGTTTTGGTACTGGGGATCGACCTCAGGACCTTGTGCTTGTGAGGCAGGTGGCGGCACCACTGAGCTAAATCCTCAGCCCAAGGATCCTTTTTGAGAACCCAACCCAGGAGTCTCTCTAGAGATAAAATTCAGATGACATTAATTTAATCACTTAGAAGCTATGTCCAAAACCAAAACAAGTATAAAATCAATTATTATTGCCATAATATGTCCCTATAACAGAATCTAAAATACTTAAACATCAGCGTATAGATGAACTTAATTCTTTTATTTATAGTTTCAGCATATGCTGCATATGTACCTTTTATCTTGGAATATTTTAGTGCAAGAACATATAGATTCATAATGAATCTAGACAAAGCATACAGACAAAAGTACAAAATAAAAGGTGCTAATTTTTAAAAATATTATCTTTGCAGATCATATGGTTAAATACTGGAGAAGCTAAGAAAATCAACTGAAGATTTTTAGAAACATAAGAAACTTCAGTAAGATGGTTGGTTATAAAATTAATGTGCAAAATAAAAAGTTTTATTACATACAATAATAAAGCCACAATTGTGACAACCACCACAAAAAACAACCAACCCAAAAACATCCAATCATAAACTTGATAAGAAACATATAAGAATTAATGAAAAAAAGCATAAAAACATGAGAGACATAAAGGAAGCATTAAATAGAAAAAATATAAGCAGAAAAAACATTAGTTTTCTTTATTAATTTGCAAATTTAATACATTCATAATCAAAATAAATAAGTTTTTGGAATTTGATACATTATACAAACAATCTTCTAATGAAGCTACTATATGGAAAGTTTGTTTCCAGAAAAATAGCAGAGTAGATACTCCAAAGAGCTTTCCTGCTACATACAATGAGATCCTGGATAAAATACAAGTATAGTTCTTTTAAAGCTTTTCTAGGCATTCAATTTAGTAAAGCAAACTTCCAAGAGTAAAATAGTGACACAGTAATATGAAACTTAAAGTATGAGAGCTTAGTCAGTGTTAAAGTAGAGATTTTATTGTAATTAAATGCCAGAACCAACTCTAATATTGGTAGCAGAATGAGGAGCCTGTCCAAAAATGAGAGCTACCAAAACAATGGAGATCCCAATAATTAACTGAATTTTCTTAATAGGGATGAAGTAGTCCCACATTTATAACATTTCTGACTCTTATAAGAAGCAAGCAAAATATATTTTAGAGGGATATAGCTCAGTGGTAAAGTACCCACTTAGCATGTACAAAGCCCTAGGTTCAAAGCCCCACCACCAAAATACAAAATACAAAATCTTTAAAAATTTTTTAGAATAAAGTAACCCTAATTTAGATTTCCATGATTCTATAAATTGAATTCAACAAATTCTATGAATTCATAATACCAAACACACTAGGAAAAAAGTCATCATGAGAAAAACTACAAACAAGAAGTTTAGACCCCTACAAACCTCATATATTAGCAGACTAAAGAGTAAAAAATAAATCAATTATTATTATTATATTTAAAGTCATCAATAAAAACACAATCAAAATGACTAGGCAAATTAGAAGTTAAATAAAACTTCCAAAAGTGAAAAATACAATAAAAGGAATTGAAAAATTCAATCAATGAGTCAAACAACAAATTAGCTACAGCAAAATATAGATAATAGGTGTGAAGTAAAAGGAAGATGTAGATAAAATTTTGAAAATATACAAAGAAAGTGAAAAAGATTCTTTGCTTTCTGGCTGCCTTGAGGAGAGTACCTTTTCCACTTCATGTTCCTCTTCCATGTGTCCTACCCTGAGGTCAGCAGACTACAGACTGAAAGCTCAACAAACTGTGAGAAAACTAAGCTGAAGTAATTTGGCCAGGATCATACAACTAACAAGTTTCATGATGGAATTTGAGCCCACAATGGTCTGAGCTCAAGACCTGTCCGTCAGAGGAAATCTACAATCACATTTTATCAAATCCTCACTACCAGCACTATTCCAAAAAAAACTAAAAAAATTAAATACCATGCCCTGACCCAGGAACAATTGCTTAGAATGTGTGTGTATCATAACAGCCACAAAAACAAAACCTCTAGTCCTAACTGGAAATGTTGATGCAGATGAAGAGGCTAGAAAGCACCAGAGAGGCATCCTGTGTCCAGATGGGAGTCCTGAATATCATAAGGTCAGGTTTTCTCCTTGCCCCTGGTGCAGGAGTTTGAATTCACGGCCTCATACAGGCTTGGAAGTCAATTCTTTTCCAAACTAACATGGAAGTTTAAAGTTTTTCTAATCAAAATACTAGAAGAATATCTTTCAAAGCTTGGAAATGCCAGAAACATAAACATAAAAATTTAAGATATGATAAAATTAGTCCCAGAAACAACAGGAAAATAATTTTGAGGGGAATATTTAGGGGGAAAATGTTCCTCATTTCATATCTTACATAAAATTAAAATCTAAGTGGTCTAAGTAATTTTTTAAAAAATCTTTTAAAACAGAAAAAGGAGAAAGAAAAAATAGTTAATGCTAAAAACAGATCTCCAAATGATAATGTACTTTCTAAACAAAAGTTGGATAAAATCATGAAGTGAAAAAAATCTCTACTATCTAAAAATGTAAAATTTTGCTAACCAGAAAACACCAACCACAAAGTTCAGCTACTGTACTAAGAAAACACTAACACATAAATTTAAAAATATTTTAACACAAGACAAAATGTTCTTGTTAATAAACTTTAAAAATGATTAATCTCAATTTTTAAATGCAATTTACAAGATACCATATTTTCTATCAAATTTCTGTAACTTAAAGTATAATGTATTTGGTACATTACAAATTTCAGTAAATATTTGTTTTATAAAGGGAATGATGAGATTCAGTAACAGTTACTTCTGCTGGTTGAAGTATAAACATTTTTCTTGAGGAAAACAAGAATATGCACAAAAGGGAAAGAATGAAGGAAGGGAGAAAAAGGGAAGAAAGGAAGGTGGGGAGGGAAGAAAAGGAAGGAAGGAAGAAAAAAGAAGAAAAGGCATTTCATTTGTAAAAATTTATCTAAGAGAAGTAATTAGAAATGCAGGATTATGTCAGAGTAATTTTATGTACAATAAATATAATTTTAATAAACATAAATTATATATTATATAATACTATGAAATCTTATGCAGTTATTAAAACCCCCATTTTGAGAGTGTGTAGTGATACAGAAAACAAAATGTAATGTTATATAAGAAACAAGAGTTGTTCGGTGGTATAGCACATGCCTAGCATGCATGAGACCCTAGGTTCAATCTCAAAACTCACTGGGACAAACTCTTGTAACCATTTCATTCCCTTTGCTTTGTACTTGTGCCATGAAGCAGTGGCCAGCTCTGACTCAAGTCCACAGTATCCATTCACAGGGGCTCTGTCTGGGTCCCCACTCCCTGCCTCATGCCTTCTCTGAACTCAACAAAGCTTACTGAATCTGCACAGGCCCAGCACAGCCTGGGAATCCAGAACCGATGCAGAAATGAAAGTCCCTCATTCTGTGGGGCATTTCTGCTGAGCTATAGATGTCCCTTGAACTCTGAAATTCTATGCAAATTTCAGTGTGTGTATTAATTTCCTGGGAGAAACTCGTACCTTTCATCACACATGGAAATAAGTCAATTTCCGGAGAAAGGAGAGCCACATGTACAAAGGAAACATTAGAAGAAAGATAACAGAAGTCTAACACTTGTTATTTCATGTGGGATTACAGCTGTATGGAATTTTAGATGTATTCTTCTTGATTTTCTGTATTTTAAATAAGGAACATGTATGAAGAAGTTGAAGATATCTTAGATATCCAGTAAAAAGCAAATGATTAAGAAATCATAGTTCATATGCTGCCATTTAAAAAATTTGGGGATGTTTTAGTTGTTTTTCCTAAGTTACTGGGGATTGAACTCACAGCCTTCATACTAAGCTACATTCCCGTCCCTTTTTAATTTTCTTTTCTTTTAATTTTGAGACAGGGTCTTGCTAAGACCCTAAGTTGCCCAGGCTGTGCTCAAACTTGTAATCCTCTTGCCTCAGTCCCCAGAGTGCTGAGGTTATAGGTGTATATTACGATGCCTGGCTAAAAAGGTGTTATAAGAATTTTAATTTTAAATTAACTTCCATGCTGTAAATGTGTTTTATGTTTAAAGAGGAAGCGTTTTTGAAATGTAAATAATAATAATAATAAAGAACTTTAAATGGCTAAAAAGAAGTAAAAAAGAAAAGATGAAAGTTTAAGTGCTTTAAAAAGATCTAACATATGCCCAAGCAGATTCAAAGAAGGAATGGAAATGTAATACCTGAGAATATAACAACTTAGAATATTGCAGAATTGATCAAAGGCATTAGTATTTAAATACAAGAACCATAACAAGCATCAGTCAGGAAAAGGAAAAGAAGCTCACTCCTAGAAATAGTGCTGAGAAAACCAAAAGAATTGATGAAAAAAATAGCAAGGAAAAGAAAGCAAATAATAATTATCAAAGAGGAAATCAGTGCAATAGAAAACAATTTTTAGAATAAGTAAAACTAGAGGAGTCAAGATGGCAAATAGGAACAATATGCCTCTCTGCAACCTGGAAAACTCAGCAAAGACAGAGAGAAAAAGCTCTTGCAATCAAGAAATAGGACAGGAAAGCTGAAAAGCATGGAAAAACAGAAAGGCAATGAAGAGAAAAAACTTAACCCCAGATGCCTATGGGGAAGAGAACTTGACTGCAAACACAAAATAATCCCTGAGAAGGCCAGCAGCCCCAGTGATTAACAATGGGTGGCCAACCCTTGCCACATCTGGAGGTAAATGGATAGGTTGCTTCATGAACAAGTGAGACACCTCAGTAACCTACATGCTGCAAACATAGTTTGAGATAGTATGGATTTGGAGAAGGAAATAAACGAACATTAAAAGCCTCAAGAGTGAATACAACCCTGAGACAGACAACATACCAGCAGGCCCCACCCAGCAGGACAAAAGTCTGTTCAGTGGAAACACGACAGGCTACAGTAGTGACTCACTATCCCTCCCCCATATCTGGTGAATTCCCATACTGTGGTTCCTAGAAAGAAACTACCCATCTAAATATCTTGACATGGAGACTTCTTTATTTCCTTCCTTGCCCATTTGTTTTTTTTGGATCTTTCTTTTTTTCTCTTTCTTTCTTTCTTTCTTTCTTTCTTTCTTTCTTTCTTTCTTTCTTTCTTTCTTTCTTCCTTCCTTCCTTCCTTTCTTTTTCTTTTTCTCTCTTTCTTTTTCTTTCATTCTCTTTCATTATTTAGAGAATACTTTATTAGTTTCTGTAATCAAACCCACATAGATAAGACCTTACATATTTAATACAGTGTGTTACCCCCGTAGAAGTGGGAAAAAATTAACATTTCTAGACCAATATGGCTGTTAATTTCTGTACAATGCCAACTCAACACAGTAAACTGGGATAATCTTTTCCAAAGTTGACAGCACTAATTTTCCAAAAATTCAAATTATATTTATGTGTGTGTGTGTGTGTATTATATTTTTATATAAAAAGACCAATAACAGCAGTATGTTATGAATCAATAGCAGCAACAGCTTTTCCAGTTCTGCAGTCATCTGAACAAAATTAGAGACATCCAGCACACTCCATTTAAAAAAAAGAAAGAAAGAAAAGAATAATACCCAGGAAATAGCAAAGTTCTGTTACTGTTGTGGAACCTAGCACCATTTTTTTTTTTTTTAGCTTCTTAATCATCATCTGGAAAGAAAATATTCTAGAGTAACATCATTAAAAACAGCTCTGATAAAGCATGGTCACTACTACATATCATAAAGCAAGTACAAGATATTCTATATTTCCTCTGTCTCTCTCTTTTTCCCTTCCTTCCTTGCTTATTAGTAATTTTTAAATTTTACTTTATCTTATTTTTAAAGGTTTTTCCCCTTTTTTTCCTGCTCTCTCTTTTGGTCATTCTTCTTTTTTATTTTTAAAATTTTCTTTCTCCCTATTCTTCTTTCTCCTCTATTCCTCATTTTCTCACCTCTTTGTCTTTCCTCTCCTCTACCTTTCATACACATATATACATATATATGCATGTATAAATATGCATACATATACATGTATATTTCATATGTACATATAGAAGTATATTGGTGCATACTATATACATATTTACATATATTTACATATATGTTTCACACACACATATATATACATACACACATATATATATATCTGTAGTGCCTGCATATGTGCAAAAGAGAATAAGGATTACCCAGTGCCTTAACTTAAATAGTACCATTCAAGGGCATGTCTGGGTAACCTGTAATAAAACTGTGGTTAGAGGATCCAAACAACATTAACTATAGTAACAAGTTCCTACAATCATACAGCCTCCTTAAAACTCTAACTACATTTCCATCCCACTGCATCCCTCCTCCTGCTTCCACAAATATTCTCTCAAATCCCCTTAACACTAGCCTTTTACTCCAGCGATAACAATAATTCTGACAGAGTCCAACCTCCTATTTTTCCCTTATTAATATTTATCTTACCTCCCTCTCTTATTATTTTTAAATTAATTTTATTGGTACATTTAAGGTATACAATATAATGACATCCATCACTGAAATTTGCACCTTTACATAATCCATCTTGGTTCTCATTTTTCCCCCTTCCCCTGCCCTCCCTTAAACCCCTCCACCCCTCCCTATCTACAAAGACTTTGTTTCCATTTTATTTTTTTCTCATATTAATTCCATTCCCTTCTTTCTTTTCCTCTACTCCTTCCACTTTCCCTTCCCCTTTGCACCTTTTCTTCCTATTTCACATTATCTGTTATACATTTTAGTCCTTATTTACACTTTCAGTTTCTCACACTAGAGAAACTGTTAGTTTTTACACATATGTGTCCTATTTATTTCACTTAATAATGTGGACTCAATGTGCCTCCATTTAGCTATAAATGTCTCTAGTTTCTCATTCTTTATGGCTGAGTAGTTCTACATTTTATATTTTTAAAAATACATTTTCTTTATCCAGTCTCCAGTTGATGGGCAATTGGGCTGCTTCCAAGTTTTAGCTATCACAAATTGTGCTGCTTTGAACATGGGTGCACACATATCACTGCAATATGATTCTTTTAATTCATTGGAGAAGATACCAAGCAGGGGAATAGCTGGGTCAAATAGGACTACCAATCTTACTTCTATGAGGTATCTCCATGCTGATTTTCACAGTGGTTGCACCAGTCTACACTCCCACCAGCAGTGGAGAAGGGTTCCCTTTTCCCCACAGCCCCGTGAGCATTTGTTATTGGTTGATTTCATGATAGCAACCATTGTTTCTGGAGTGAGGTAGAAGAATCTCAATGTTGTTTTCATTTGCATCACTCAAATGGCCAATGATATTAAACATTTCTTCATGTTTATTTGCTATTTCTATTTTTTCTGAGAAATGACTGTTCACTTCAGATTCCCATTTTGGATTGGGTTTTTTAATTTGTGTGGTCCGATTTTTTAAAAGTTCTTTATTCTGTACAGCAGACCTTTGTCTGAGGAACAGCTGGTGAAATTTTTTTTCCCACACTGTAGCTTGCCTCTTCACACTGTTGGTGATTTATCTTGCAGTGCAGAAGCTTTTTAATAAGAAGAGATTCCACTTGTTGATTTGTGCTTGTTCATACACAACTGAGGTTTCTTCATGAAATCTTTTCCTATGCCAATGTCATCAAGAGTTCTACCTAGCCTCTCTTCCAGCTGATTTAATGTTTCTTTTAATATTTTTATCTTTAATCCATGTTGGTTTTAGTTTAGTGCATGGTAAGAGATACAGGTCTACTTTTAATCTTTGGCAAGTTGAAACCCAGTTTGTCCAGCACCATTTATTAAAGAGGCTAACTTTCCTCCAGTGAGGGTAGTTGGCTCCTTTGTCAAAGATGAGGTGGCTGAGTGTGTCTGGAGTTGTTTCTGCATCTTCTAATCTGTTCCACTGGTCCTCAAGTCTATTCCTTTGCCAGTACCATGCTGTTTTTATCACAGTAGCTTTGTAGTATAGGTTGTGATACCTGCTACCTTGTCTTTATTGCTTAGAATTGCTTTTGATATTCTAGGTCTCTTCTTTTTCCAAATGAATTTTTGGATTGTTTTCTCGAGGTCTGTGAAGTATGCTGCTGGAATTTCACTGAATCTATACAGCAGTTTTGTAAGTATGGCCATTTTCACTATGTTGATTTTTCCTACCCAGGAGCAAGGAATGTCTTTCCATTTTCTGATATCATCTTTAATCTGTTTTTTTGAGCATGCTATAGTTTTCAGAGTAGAGGTCTTTGATTCCTTTTGTTAGGTTGATTCCTAGGTATTTCAAATTTTTGGATGCTCCTCTGAAAGGAACTGTTTTCCCCATTTCTGTCTCAGTGAGTCTGTTTGTGTACAGGAAAGCTATTGATTTTTGTGTGTTAACCTTGTATCCAGCTACTTTACTGAATTTGGTTGTTAAGTCTAGAAGACTTTTGGTGGAGTTCTTGGGTTCTTCTATATAGAGTATCATGTCATCTGCAAATAATGACAATTTGACTTCTTCATTTCCTCTTCATTCCTTTTATTTCTTTCTCTTGTGTAATTGGTGTGGCTAATGTTTTCAAAACTGTATTGAACAGGAGTAGTGATAGTGGACATCCTTGTCTTGTTCCTGATTTTAGTGTGAAGGATTTCAGTTTTTGACCATTTAGTATGATATTGGCTGTTGGTTTTTCATAGATGGCTTTTATCAAGTTGAGATAGAGACCTTCCATTCCAATTTTCTGTAGGGTTTTTATCATGAATGAGTGTTGGATTTTGTCAAAGGCTTTTTCTGCATCTATTGAGATGATCATATGTTTTTGTCCTCGGCTATATTAATATAGTATATTATAATTATTGATTTGCATATGTTGAATCATCCCTATATCCCAGGGATGAATCCCAGTTGGTCAGGGTGTATGCTTTTCTTGCATTCTATTTGACAGTATCTTATTGAGGATTTTTGAATCTATGTTCATTAGTGAGATTGGCCTATAGTTGTCTTTCTTAATTGTGTCTTTCTCTGCTTTGGGGATCAAGGTGTTGCTTGATTCCAGGAATGAATTCAGGAGTATTGTTTCTCTTTCAATTTTATTGAAGAGTTTTAAACAGTAGTGGCAGTAGTTCCTCTCTAAATGTCTTGTAAATTTCAGCAGGGAAGCCATCAGGACTGGGCTTTTCTTAATTGGTAAGTTTTTAATTGCATTTTCAATTTCATTGATTGATATTGGGTTTTTAGAATTTTTAGATAATCTTCTTTTAACTTTGGTAATTCATATGTATCTAGGAATCTGTCCATTTATTCTGTATTTTTCATCTTATTGGTGCATACATTCTCAAACTAGTTATTTTTGATCCTTTGGATTTCTCCTGAGTTTTTTCACCCTTTTCATTCCTAAGTGCATGGATTTGGGCCTTTTCTTTGCTCTTTTTGATAAGGTTGGCTAAGGTTTGTCAATTTTGTTTATTCTTTCAAAGAACAAACTCTTGACTTCATTGATTTTTTTTGTTTTGGTTTGGTTTTTTTTAGTCTCCATTGCACTGATTTCTTCTCTGATCTTTATAATTTCCTCCTTTGTATGAACTTTGGATTTGTCCTGCTCTTTTTTTCTAGAGGCTTGAGGTTCAGCATCAGGTTGTTTAATTGAGTTTGCTCTGTGTTCCTAATACGAGTATTCACTGCTATGAATTTTTCTCATGAGACTGCTTTCATTATGTCCCATAGCTTACAATATTTTGTATTGTCATTGTAATTTAATTGTAGGAACTGTCTAACTTTTTTTTTATTTTTTTGAGTCAAGGTCTCACCACGTAGTTGAGACTGACCTAAAATTCACTATGTAGCCCAGACTGGTTTCAAACTCACAGTGATCCTCCTGCCTCAGCCTCCTAAGTGCTGGGATTACAGGCATGCACCACCACACCTGGCTGGAACTGTCTAATTATGGTTTCAAACACAGTGATCCTCCTGCCTCAGCCTCCTAAGTGCTGGGATTACAGGCATGCACCACCACACCTGGCTGGAACTGTCTAATTTCTTTAATTTCCTCTGTGACCCATTGGTTATTCAGAAGTGTGTTGTTCAATTTCCATGTGTTTATGAAATTCTTGTGGTTTATTTTGCTATTGATCTCCATTTTCATTGTACTATGGTCTGGTAATATACAGGGGATAACTTCACTTCCTTTGCACTTAAACGTGTTCTATAAGTATGTGGTCTATTTTGGAGAATGGCTTGTGTGCAGTTGAAAAGAATGTATGTTCTGGTTTTGTGGGGTGGAACACTGTAAACATCTGCTAAATTCATTTGTTCAAGAGTTTGATTGAGTTCTAATATTTCATTATTTTTTGTCTAGTTGATCTATGTATTTGTGACAGTGGATATTGAGGTCTCCCACTACTGTTGTATTAATGCTAAATTGATTTTTCATGTCTGTTAGTATTTGTTTTATATAGTTGGGTGCACTAGTGTTTGGGGCATATATATTTATGATTGTCATCTCTGCCTCTTGGATTGTTCCCTTTACAAGATGTAGTTAGTGTCTTTCCTTGTCTCTCTCAATCAGTGTTGGTTTGAAATCCACTTGATCTGCAAAGACGATAGCCACTCCTGCTTTTTTTCGGGTTCTTGTCATGGAGTATTGTTTTCCCCCCTTTAACTTTCAGTCTATGAGTTTCTTTTTGAATAAAGTGTTTTTCTACTATGCAGCATATTGTTGGATCTTGCTTCTTGTCCCATTCTGCCAGCCTGTTTCTTTTGATTGGTGAATTGAGATCACTAAGATTTATGGTTATAACTGATAGGTATTGACTTATCCTTGTCATGACTTTTTCTTTCTTTTCTTTTTTTTTTTTTTTTGGCATTCTCCCTCTTTGAGTTTAATATCTTGTCATAAATTCTGCTGGGCTTCATGGGGTTGTGATCCTCATTAACTTTTCCTAGGGTATAGCTTAAAATTTTTTGGAGTGCTGGTTTGGTATTCATGAAGTTCCTTACATTCGCTTTGTTCTGAACGTATCTTATTTATCCATCAATTTTGAAAGATAGTTTTGCAGGGTACATCAGTCTGGGTTGGAGGCTGTTTTCCTTTAGGGCTTGAAATATTTCACTCCAGGCTTTTCTTGCCTTGAGGGTTTGTGTTGAGAAGTCTCCTGTGATTCTGATGGACTTTCCTTTGCTTGTGATTTGTTTCTTTTCTCTAACTGCTTATAGGATTTTGTTCTTCTACTGGGTTTCTGGAATAGTAACTATTATATGCCCATGTGTAGAATTTTTTTTATCACAGCTAGTTGGATTCCTGTATGTCTCACTTATCTGTATGTCAAGTTCTCTTCCCTTGTTTGGGAAGTTTTCTGCCCTTACTTCTGTAAACAGTTTTTTTAATGTTGTCTGCACTTTCTCGTGTTTCTTCATTGACTCTGATCAATCTTATGGTATTCTTCTTTGCATCATCTAGCAGTTGCTGGATAGATTTCTTATGGTCCCTTACTATTTGTAAGAAAGTTTTCTTTGCCTGGTCACTAATTGCAATCCTATCTTCTATATCTGAAATTCTAATCCTATCATTGGCTTATTCTGCTGCATAAACTTTCAATGGAGTTTTTAATCTCCTGGATATCTGTTTGCATCTGTTTTATGGATTCCATTTGGTTCCTATGTTGAGATTCTATCATGTTCCTCAGCTCCTCTATTTTTTAATCTGTGTCTGCTCTACTTTTAGTAATCATGTCTTTCACTATGGGCACAATCTCTGCTGTTATCTGAGAAATTATTTCTGATTTCATTTTCTTCAGATCCTCTTTCATGGGCAGTTCAGGGAGTCTAGATGGTTGAGTAACAGATTGTTCCATCTTGTTTCCCTTTGGGGTTGCCTTAGGTGATCTTGAAGTCTGGTTTTGGGACTTGTTTACATGTCTTCTCATTCCATAAGATATAGCCTGCTGTGCCTTTGTTGAGGAAATTTTTTGCTCACCCAGTGCTCTTTCATTCTCAGCAAGCCACCAAGCGGCCTTTTGTCTGCTGCTCACCAGTAAACCCATTCATGGGTTCAGAATGGTGGCCTTCTGGGTCCCTGGGCTGACCTGTTGATTGGGCTGGCTTCTGGCTGGGGCCTGCACACCCGGGATGGTATCTAAATGTACCTTTTGATGGGTCCTCTATGTACCTGTTGTCTGGGAGGGCCTTTGGCTGGGGGCTGTGCACCCCAGTTCCTGTTCTGAGCAGGCTTCTGGCTAGTGTGTCTGCACACTCATCAGTGGTATTGGGGTGAGCCTCTGGCTGTGGCTTGTGACCCTCTGTAGTCCTTTTCTGGGTTGGCCTTTGGCTTGGGCAGGTCTGCCTGAGCCTTTTGAGTTGGGTCAAGCCCTGGCTGGGATCTACCTGCAGTAGTGTTGCTCTGGAACATACCTCTGCTCCCTGGGATCTGTGCACACTCATTGATGCTATGGGGCAGGCCTCTGGCTCTCTTATTGATTTACCCATTTCTTCTCCTTTTCCCCTTTCCCTTCCTCCACCCTGGACACCCCAGACTAACCACAAGTAGAAATATAATATAGTCTATAAGAAGTGTTGTTAAAAGGGTAATATTATAAAAAACAAGTTTAAATGTTCATCATCTATGTATGGTTGGATCTGTTGATGCTGTGATAGCCAGTAGAAATTCTCTCTTTACAACATGTTGACTGGGTCCAACACAATTAAACTGAATACACTGGAGTGGGAGACATTATCCTTTGACAAAGCCCAAGTCATGTAACTGGAAAATAGAACCTAACTAAGGAGATGTTCACACCAACAATAAAGTTTCTACTCAATTTCACTGCAATCCTCAGCATATACACACACATGTGTATATACACAATAGAATGAAGAAAAAACAAGGCAACAAAAGGTCTTCTAAAACTCCCAACTTCCCCAAAGCAGAGTCAAGAGGCACCAATGGAGAAGAAAACATGCCAAAACTGGATGAGTTGTATAGAATGATCAAAGAGGAAGCAAAGAAATTGGTTAAGCTCAAAGGTATTTTAACAAAACAGATAGTGGAATTAATAAGCAAACTGAACAATGCATTTAAACAAGAGAGATTAAAATTTAGAAGAGCTAATCAAAACCATTGAAAACATGAATGACAAATTTACAATAAAAAAAAAGAGTTCATGAAAAGATGTCAAACAGAAATCCTGAAAATAAAGTATTATATTGAATATTTGAGCAGCAGAAGCAACAATGGGAGGACATAGTGTCAGATCTAGAGGACAGAAAAACACACAAGCCAGGTTGGTGGTTCATGCCTGTAATCCCAGCACTAGGGAGGTTGAGGCAGGAGTATCACTGTGATCACTGTGAGTTCAAGGCTAGCCTGGGTTCAAGGACAACCCAAACTTCCCAGTGAGATCCTGTTTTAAAAAACAAGCAAACAAACAAATATATATATATAGATAGATAGATAGATAGATAGATAGATAGAAACAGTTCACACAAGACTCTATACTCAGAGATACCTTAATAATGACAGAATGTTGAAAATTGATCCAACAGCCATAACATCACAATAAGAAGACTAGTCTAAGACCAGTTTCGGTTACAGAAAAATCAGAGAACAAAACATGTGGAATGAAAAAATTGTTTAAGAAACTGTAGCAGGAAACTTTCCAGGTATGGGGAAAGAACTCAGTGTAAAGGTAAGTGAGGCATACAGAAATCCAAATAATTATTAAGAGAGAAAAAACTCCCCAAAACACATCATAGTCAAATTCCCAGAAGTACAACATGAAGATAGAATTTTAAAAGTTTTCAGAGAAAATTTTAAAAATCACTTATAAATATAAACCCACTAGGTTCACAGCAGACTTCTCAACACAAACAGTAAAGGCCAGGGGAGCTTGCAATAATATGTTTCAAGCACTAAGAGTAAACAACTTTTAACCCAGACTAATACATCCTGTAAAACTATCTTTCAGAATTGATGGACAACCAAGAATGGTGGTGCATGCCTATAATCCTAGCACTTGAGAGGCTGAGACAGGAGGATTTCTCCAAGTCTGAGGTCAGCCTGAGCTACATAATGAGTCTAAGACCCACCTGAACTACCTAGTGAGACCCTATCTCAAAAAAAAAAAAAGAATTAATAGATATCTACACAGTAGATTTTAAATGCCTAATGTGTTGATGCATGCCTGTAATCCTAGCACGCAGGAGGGTGAGGCAAGAGGATGGCCATGACATAAATTCAAAACCAGCCTAGGTGACATAGCAAGACCATATCCCCAAAAAAATTTCACTAAAAAACCCCTAGAATTAATGACCAAATGAGCAATGTAGCAAAATACAAAATCAACATACAAAAATTAGTTGTGTTCCTGTATAGCAACTATGAACTCACTGAGAAATTAGGAAAATAATACCATTCTCAATAGCATCAAGAAAAATTAAATACATAGAAATTAATTTAACAAGAAAATGTGGTTAAGCTGGGCGTGGTGGCTTGCGCCTGTAATCCCATCAGTCGGGAGGCTGAGGCAGGAGGATCACTGTGAGTTCAAGACCAGCCTGGGCTACATAGTGAGTTCCAGGTCAGTCTCAACTACATAGTGAGACCCTGACTCAAAAAAACAAAAAAACAAAAAATCTTCTCAATGATGAATGCAACTGCACTGTATACCTAAAATGTACCAATAAACTCAATGAGAAAAAAAAGAAAAGAAAAGAAAAAAAAAGAAATGTAGAACTCTGTAAAAGGAGACCAAAGAAAATTTCAGAAAATAGAAAGATATCCCTTTCTCTTGAGTAGGCCAAACCAATATTGTCAAGGTGGTCATACTCCCAAAACTAATATATAGATTAATGTAATTCCAATAAAAATATCAAGAGCATTCCTCACAAACCTAAAAAATAACAGTCCCAAAATCCATATGGAACCAGAAGAGATGCAGAATAGCACAAGCAACCCTGGGCAAGAAGAGCAAAATAGGAGGCATCACAGTCCTGTATTTCACGTTGTTTTATAAAGCTACAGAGATTAAATACAGTGTAGTACTGTGGGACCAAATGCACTTTTCTACATTGCTGGTGGGAATGTAAAGTACTAGTACAATCACTATGGAAATCAGAATGGAGTTTCCTCAAAAAATTAAAAATAGAAAAAAAAACCCTAAAAATAGAAATTCCATTCAACTCAGTTATTCCCCTGCAAGGTATCTTACCAAAAGACTTCAAGAAATCATGCTAGAGTGATACATGCATACCTATGTTTATAGCATCACAATTCATAATAGCTAAATCTTGGAAGCAAGCTATACGTCCATCAAAGGATGAATGGATAAAGAAAATGTGTGTGTGCGTGTCTATGTGTGTGTGTGTGTGTGTATGTGTGTGTGTGTTTTAGAAAAGTCATTCTGACCCTTTTATTGCTGAAATTAAAAAAATAAAATATACTTAAATACAATAGTGAACACAAAGGGCAAAACAGAAACATTAAATTTAATGTTGAATTTAGCAGTGAGCTGAATGTCTGGGTCTCCAGATTGGTTTCAAACCCAAAACAACTTTGAAATTGGATATGTTTACAGTTAACAGCAATTGGCTGATAGGTGAAAGAATGGTCAAACTTGTTACAGTTGAACTTCCAGGAAAATTCTCTCCTCAAGAACATCCTTTATTTATTGTTCCAATTCACTATTCAGTCTGGCCAAAACTTTGTCTGTCTCATGGTTGTAGGTTGTCTCTACTGATGCCTGAATAGCTTTTTTGTCTTTCCCAACAGATCTGGGAATAGAAGGCTGTGATGAAAGAAAAACAGCTAAAGACACCTGTCTTTTGTGTATGTTCATCAACATCTGGCCTTCACTCATCTTCTGATTTTTAGTCTTCTTTGAACAAGTTAGCCGTTGTGCCTTTGCTCACTAGGCAAGAGCACTAGCAGCTGTCTTTTCTTCAGTTTTACTATTTGTATTGGAAACTTGGAGAAAACTTGCAGGATCAGAAGCTTTTTCACCTGGCAAGACCTCTGTGTGTTTCTCTGCTTCATCATCTTGTTCTTCATTTACATTTGATACAGCAAATACTTCAAACTGGCTGAAATGTGCAAAATATGGTTGTTCTTGTATCTACTGAGGTGAGGTACTAGTGTGAATTATTAGGCCATCAGCATCCACTGGGTGATGACCAAAGGGACTAGGAGCCTGTGAGAGCTGTGGTCTTGAGGGCACTGCAGGAGAATGGACAGCAACTCCACCCTATTGTCCAGTGGTGACTGTAAAGGTCCGATTCATATCTAAAGACGATGATCTAGAATGAGAGAGCTGTGGCCTTGAATGGGGAGGTAGTGGTGCAGTGTTATCAGGCAATGTTCCAGAATGAGACCTTTGGTGATTTACATTGCCCTGATCTGCTCTGGGTCAGAAGTAAAAAGTCTGAGCTACCATAACTATCCACAATATTTCCAGAAGCAAATTTACTGCTGAATTTATCTTATTTTCTTCTGAAAAGTCAGATGGTTTCAGCTAGTGCAATTAGTGTGATCACTGCCAGTTCTTTTAAGTTCCGTTGTCTATATATGGATCTTGGTAGGGGTCATATGCATGGGAACTGCATGAATGATAGTGGTATCAGGATTAGCTGGTGCAATATGAGAATCAAATTGGGCCAGAGTTTGTGAGCTTGAAGAGCACTCACTAAATGCCTCCCACTGCTCGCTGCTCTGACTGAGTTCAGGCTAAGTCTGGTTCAGTGAAGGCATTGACGGGGATTTGCTTGGAGGAGCTTCAGCAGGAGAACCCTAATAACCTACCTCACTTGGCTGATATCCAACATCTGCTGCATCTTCCAAATCAATTAGTTTGGACATTAAACTTTTAGGGAGCTTTTCTGGTAGGTCATGGCCATTCTTCTGAGCAATCACCAGATGAAAGGCAGCACAAAACTCATCCAGTGTCAGTGCCCCGTCTTTATCAAAGTCTGAGAGCTCCCAAATATGAGAGTTCAAAATAGGAAATTCTGATTTTGTAAAAACTCTTTAGCTGCTGATACTGGAATTGATCTGTTTAGATCAGGCCAAATGGTTTTAAACTGATTTATATAATACCATCTTTATTCACCTGTTATTTTCCAGGGGTAATCACAATTACCGGATTGTCTACAAATTTCATTGGCATTTATAGCTGAGGCTACAGTTTGTCCTGTTGTCTGGTCCCAGTTTTCTTGAGGTGCAGGTGGAGACCCTCAGAATACTCCCTTAAAATGATTATATGTTTCATCAGCATAAACCTTCTTACTACATTTATGGTGACCTGCAATGGCAACAGCTTCAAATACTACTAGTAATTATTTGATTAATTATAAACAATAGCTAAGTATTAACTGTAGCAATTTCAATCTACTTTAAAATATGAGTCTTTAAAAAATAATTACTTTCTGTAAGTTTGATATTTTTCTTTGTTAAAGACTGTCTTATGGGTGTAGCTTGGTGGGAGAGCATTTGCCTAGCATGCACAAGGCCCTGTGTTCAATCTCCAGCTCTACACACAAAACAAGATCCAGCTACTAGAACTCCCATAACAAAATACCACGGATGTAGTGACTTAAACAATAGACATCTATTTTCTCATGTTCTGGAGGCTGGATGTCTGAGATCAGAGTACTAGTACAGTCAGTTTCTGGTGAATGCTCTCTTCCATGCTTGCAGATGGCTACCTTCCATCCCCTCACATGGTGGAGAGAGAAATAAAGCAAGCTTTCTGTCTCTTCTAACAGAGGTGGCAAACCCACTAATGAGAGCTCCTCAAGACCTTATCTACCCCTAATCACTTCTCCAAAGCCCCAGCTCCAAATATCATCATACTGGGGAGTTAGAACTTCAACATACAACTTTGGGGACAACTCAGTTCACTCCATAGCAAAGACCTTGTACATACCTAAGTTAACTTACTCTAGTTAATGGGAATCCATGTGGCTATTATTTTTAATCCTGTCATTAAAGACCAAGCAGGAAATCATTAAAAACATATCCACTGATTTGTAAAGTAAGAAAGATGCAAATTATATCGGTTAGGAATTTGAATATCACTTCATTGCTTAACATGCCCTATGCAGCAATTTATATTTCAGAAGATAAAAAATTTTGATGCAAAAATGGAGTAATTAGAACATTTGCAATGTATGTGTTGTTGTAGCAGCATGAAAATTTGATGGTAATTTGTTATATATTGGTGTGCTTGATACTTTTCTCCCTTTTTATTCTCAAATTTCCATGCTAGCATGTTAACCATGGCACCATCTTGTGGATATTTCATCACATAGCTGGGCTGTAAAAACACATGGAAGCAACTGTACATGAAAGTCATTTATGAAAAAAAATGACAGTTTTAAATTAAGTTTACATTAATAAAATGTTGGCAAATAATCTTCCCTACTCGCTTTTAAAGGACTTCATTATATACATAAAGTATGAACTCCAGCATGGTTATGTTTTCTTTTAAAAAATATTTCCTGTATTAACTGTTTAGTTAAAATTTCAAACTGGCCAATTGGTGCTAAAACATCAAAAATATATTTTAGTCTGATATAGTTTAGTGTGTATAGTGTACATACATTTATATGCAAAAATATGTATGTGTGATGTTGCTTTTTTTTTTTTTTTTTTTTTTTTC
>NW_022900935.1:29728230-29749912 GCF_012274545.1 Fukomys damarensis
TTTTTTTTTTTTTTTTTTTTTGTACCAGAGATTGAACTCAGGACCTTGTGCTTGTGAGGCAGGCAGCAGCACCACTGAGCTAAATCCCTGGCCCACTACTGCTATTTTTATATTGACTTAACTTCAGGATCTGTTAAACAATGAGAACTGATACAGAGTAGGTTAAAAAAAAAAAAAAAGAAAGAAAGTGGCCAGGGATTTAGCTCAGTGGCATCATGCCTGCCCTGTGCTAATGCAAGGTCATGAGTTTGATTCCCAGTAACAAAAAAAAAAAGGAAAGAAAAAAATAAAGAAAAGCTTGAAGAAATCTCAATTTAATCTCCCACTGGCTATGAATCACTGTATTAGTCCATTTTTGTTATTATAATAAAATATCTGAGGCTGAGCAACTTTATAAAGAGGTTTTTCTAGCTCAGAGTTCTGGAGGTTCAATGTCTTATGATAGTTTCCTTGCTGGTTTTCTGAGGTGGCACAGGGTTCCACATAGCAAAAGCCTGGTAGTATGTATGATGTCTCTTCTGGTCTTGCTCCTCCTCTTACAAAGCCATCAGAATTCAAGCATAGTGGCTTTACCTTGATTACTTGATTTAATTCTAATCCACCCCAAAAGACCACAAACACCATAGTTGAGCTAAGTCTCTACCCTTTTACTATCTCACAATGGGGAAAATAAATAATTATTTAATTTATTTATTTGTGGTGCTAGAGATTGAACCTATGACCTTGCATGTGTTAGGCAAGTAATCTACCATTCAGCTATATCCACAGCCCTGTAGTTATTTTTAAATTAACTACTTAAATGTTTATTGATTGTGATAAGAGAGCATACTGAGTATTCTGATATTTTAAAAGCACTTAGCACAGAATGTTTTAATGACTTTCAGAAATAATACAAAGAATAATTTGTGAATTTATAAAAATTATACAAGTGTTTTTCTCTAACGCTTTTATTGTAAATGCTTAATATATAGTTTATAATTATGTTTAACATTTTTCATTACCATATTTAATATAGGAAGGAGAAAAAGGAAATAGCATTCATAGTAAACCTGTGTTAAACTAGCCATATATATATATAAAACCCTTCTAACAGTCTTGTGAATTGGCACTATTTATTATTTTTACAGATTAGTAAAATTGAGACATATACTGAAACTTTAGTTTTTTTATCTACTTAATATGATTTTAACCTCTTTAAATTAAAATAGAATTGAATGACCTGAGTCCTCAAAGTCCTATAAGTATGCCAATTAAAAGTTTATCATATGCAAACTTATAAATGTGCTAAATATTATTATTAAATTTTGAGAAAATACCTTGATAAAATAATATTATGAAACAATATAATATGAAATAGGAAGGTTGGCTATATTATTATAACAATATATATATAGCTAAAAGAAGAATAAAATATAAATGGAAGATAAATTCCCTTAAGGATTAATATCTTTAAATCATTTTGTTTTATTAATAACTATACCTTTAAATTCATTTCTTTCCTTTCTTTCTTTCTTTTTTCTCTTTTTGCAGTACTGTGGATTGAACATAGGGCCTTTGCACTGAGCTGAGTCCCCAGCCCTTTTTATTTTTTATTTTCACACAAGATCTCACGAAGTTCCCAGGATGGCCTTGACTTTTTAATCCTTCTACCTCAGCCTTCTAGGTAGCTGGAATTATACACGTGTGACACTATGCCCATCTTACACCTTTAACATTTCTTATAACAAGTCTTTAATGTATACATTTTATGAAATACAACTATTATGAAGAGTCACGTGTAACTAAGATTGTCTATGACTGGAATATTTTCTGCTTGCAAATTTCCCTCTCTTGAAATACTTTCTGAAAATAACCTAAAACTAAATAATAGAAATATTCTTGGTCTACAATGTCATTCAAAAATATTCTGAAACTCCTGTTTTTCCTTAAAAAGTTCTTCAAGCAACAGGTGGCTCACAGAAAGAAATAAGAAATACTTCAGACACATTAAAAACCATCTTCCTCATAATAAGAAAAATAAATTAGAATTACAGTGTGATAATGTTTTCCTTCTAAATTGGCAAAGAAAAAATTTGATATACAACCTTGGTAATGAAGATGTGGAGAAAGTCATTTCTCTACTTTGTGTGTGTGTGTGTGTGTGTGTGTGTGTATGTGTGTGTGTGTGTGTGTGTGTGTGTTCTGGACATTCAACCCAGAGCCCTTGCCCTGAGCTATACGCTCAGCTCTTTTTAATTTTTTTTTCCATTGAGATAGGATCTCACTAAATCACTAAATTGCTCAGGCTGGGCTTGAATTTTTGATCTTGCCTCAGCCCCCCAGAATACTGGGATTAAAGGTATGTGCATCTGTGCCTGGCTTCTCAGACATTGCTGAAGTTCACATATACTTCTATAGAGAGCAATTTAGTAAAATCTTTAAAAATTATTATTCTTTAATCTAAAAATGTCACATATTCACAGATGTAAAAAAAAAATAACATAAGTGAAAAGTTTTTCCATTTCTATTAGCAAAGATTGTAAGTCACTTGCTATTTCTCAATTGGAGCTAGCTAAATGATGATCATTCATGTGATGAAAAACAGCAACCATACACATACCACTGCTAACACTACGTGCTTGGGAAGAAGGGAATGAAACGAAGGTCAAAATTTTATTATTCACACATTTGTATCTGTTTCATGTTGAGCCATCTGAATTTATAATGTTGTAAATATAAATAACAGAGTTTACCCCCTACTCCCTAAGTCCACTGTGCCTCCCTGCTCTGGTTCCCTAAGGACCTTAGAACTAAGATAGACACATCTAAGTTCACAGTACTCCTCACACAATCTACCTATATGGTGTGGACAGTCTCTGCAGAACAGTTTGACCCTGGCCTCTGGCACTCCTTTGACCCATCTCTTTTTAACATTAGCCTCCCCAAGGTCTGGGTGCCCCAGAGTACTAGATGTAAAAGAGGAGAGGGATAAAAACTTGCAGCCTGTAGTTTGAAAATACTGGTTTACTAGCATGGGTCCATGATAGAGCAGTTACTTGCCTCAGGTCACATAAGTACAGCCCCAGAATTATGTCACCTGCCTCGCAGTCTGTGGTTCTTCCCCCAATAAAACCATGACCCTTTGGGCAAAAATACACATAGATGTTAGTAAAAGTACAATAATGAAACAAGGGGCTTCTAAATATGTTGGCATGCTTCAGGATTCAATTCTTAGTCCATCTTTCTTTTTATTACTCCAGGTAGAATTTCTTCTTGAACTCCATACCTGCTTATCTAATTGTTCCCTTGACATATGTACTCGAATATTTAATGCTGTTTCAAAATTAATGTGTTAAAATTAGGCTTGATACTTATCTTCAAACCAACTCTTTCTGACAACTCTTTTCTGAGTTATTCAAATGAGTAAACTTCATGTCATCTTCTGACTCCTTTCTCTCACACTTCACATTCAATTAGAGAGCAAATGCTATTGGCTTAACTTTTAAATATATCCAGAATTTTTTGATTTTTACAATCCCCACTGTTGCCACCCTGATCCAAACTGCTATCACCTCTCATCTCAACTACTTCATGTCCTCCTTGAGTGATCTTTTGCTTTTGTTCTTGTCCCCAGCATCCTCCATACCTCCCAGAGCTGAATACACCGACTAAAGTAGATAATATTTGCCAGATTATGCCATTGTTTTCTTCAAAACTCCCCAGTGGATTCCTGTCTCACTTAGATCCAAACCCTTACTGTGACCTCCATGGCTCTTCAGGATCTGGACCACTCAGCTTTCCTATGATAATCTTACTTTAAACAATTCTACTTTTTGCTTGCTCTGCTCCAAGCATACTACTCTTTTTGCTCTTCCATGAACATGTTCAGAATGCTACTACTTTCAGTGCTATTTTCATCCATCTTTCCCTCTATCTGAGGTACATGTTTCTAACATATCTACATAGTTTTTACCCTCACTTTCTTTAGGACCTGCCTCAAAAGCTATCTTCACAGGTGGCCTTCCCAGGCCAACCTATATCAAAAATTTCAACCCTTTCTCAATGTTTTATCTCTTTTCCTTTCTTTAATTCCTATCATTATTTTAAATGTATGCATGTATGCCCACCCAGCTACCTTTGGTCAAGGTACCCAGGTTCTACCCAGGGCCTGCCCAAACACCAGCATCTTGGGCCTGCAGGCCCTAGCCAAAGGCCCGCCTTGAAAAGACCTGTGCAGTCACCAAGAGCAACAGCCAGAGGCCCACCCAGATACCATCGGTAAGTGCAAGCAGACCACAGCCAGAAGCCCACTCAAACACCAGCAATTCGGGTGCACAGCCCCCAGCCAAAGGCCCTCCCAGACAACAGCTACAGAGATAAGCAGAGAGGCATACTCAGATATCATCCCAAGTGTGCACAGGTCCCAGCCAGAACCCCACCTGGACAATAGGGCAGTGCAAGGATCCAGAAGGCCACCATTCTGAACCTAGGAATTGGTGCAGTGGTGAGCAGCATAGAAAAGGCCTCTCTAAGGCTTGCTGAGGATTGAAGCCCACTGGGCAAGCAAAAAGTCTCCTCACAAAGGCACAGCAAGCTGCATCTGTTGAACAAGAAAACATGTAAACACAACAAGTCTAAAGGGCTGGGGATTTGGCTCAGTGGTTCTGCCACCTGCCTCACAAGCGCAAGGGCCTGATTTCAATCCCCAGTGCCAAAAAAACAAAACAAAAAGCTGACAAAAAACAAGTCTCAAAATCAGACTTTCAGATCACCTAAGGCAACCCAAAGGGGCAAGGAGATGGAACAATCTGAAACTCAACCACCTGGACTCCCTGAACTGGCAACAAAAGAGGATCTGGAAAAAATGAAATAAAAAATAATTTCTCAGATAGCAACAGAAATTGTGACCATAGTGAAAGACATGATTAATAAATCTAGAGCAGACATAGATTAAAAAATAGAGGAGCTGAGGAATATGATGGAATCCCAACATAGAAAACAAATGGAATCCATAAAACAGATGCAAAGAGATACCCAGGAAATTAAAAGCTCCATTGAAAGTTTATGCTACAGAATTAGCCAATGTAAGGACAGAATTTCAGATATTTTCAATTAGTGACCAGGAAAAGAAAAATTTCTTAAAGATAGTAAGGAATCATGAGAAATCAATCCAACAGCTGCTAGATGATGCAAAGAATATCATAAGACTGATCAGAGTCAATGAAGAAATAGGAGAGGGTGCAAAAGACATTAAAAAAAAAACTGTTCACAGAAGTGATGGCAGAAAACTTCCCAAGCAAGGGAAAAGAACCTGACATACAGATAAGTAAGGTATATAGGACTCCAAATAGCCAAGATTTTTAAAAAAAATCTACACATAGGCAAATAATAGTTAAGATTCCAGAAACCCAGTAGAAGAACAAAATCCTACAATCAGTTTGAGAAAAGAAACAAATCACAGGGCCAAAGTTTTAGTTCA
Organism: Fukomys damarensis; assembly: GCF_012274545.1. Classification (NCBI taxonomy): domain Eukaryota; kingdom Metazoa; phylum Chordata; class Mammalia; order Rodentia; family Bathyergidae; genus Fukomys; species Fukomys damarensis. The sequence continues at coordinate 29,733,689 of NW_022900935.1, forward strand.
GTGGTTCTGCAGCCTGCCTCACAAACACAAGGACCCAAGTTTGATTTCTGGTACCAAAAAATTAATTAATTAATTAATTACTCTGGCAAAGAAACAAATCACATACAAAGGAAAGTCCATCAGAATCACAGGAGACTTCTCAACACAAACCCTCAAGGCAAGAAGAGCCTGTAGTGAAATATCTCAAGCCCTAGAGGAAAACAGCCTCTGACTCAGATTAATGTACCCGGAAAAACTATCTTTCAAAACTGATGGAGAAATAAGATACTTTCAGAACAAAGCGAATGTAAGGAACTTCATGAATACCAAAACAGCACTCCAAAAACTTTTAAACAATAACCTAGGAAAAGATAATGAGGATCACAACCCCATGAAGCCCAGCAGAATGAATCCAACAGGCAAGATAAGAAATTAAATGCAAAGGAGGAGAATCCAACAAAAACAAATGGTCATGACAAGGATAAGTCAATACCTATCAGTTATAACTATCAATATTAATGATCTCAATTCACCAATCAAAAGAAACAGACTGGCAGAATGGGTCAAGAATCAAGATCCAACAATATGCTGCATACAAGAAATACACTTAGAAATAAATAGGACACACGTATAAATACTGAATAGTTTCTCTGGTTTGAAAAACTAAAAATGTAAATCAGGTTCAAATTGTATAATTGATAATGTGAAATAGGAAAAAGGTCTAAAGGAGTAGGGGAAGTGGGAATGGAAGGGGAAAGGAAAGAAGGGGAAAAATGAGAAAAGGAAAAAATGGTAACAAATTATAAACAGGGAAGGGTGGAAGGGTGGAAGGGTGGAAGGGTGAAGGGAGGGCAATGGAATGGGAAAAAATAAGAACCAAGATATATCATGCAAAGGTATAAAATCCAAATGATGAATGCTGCTGTACTGTATACCTAAAAAGTACCAATAAACTTAATGAAAAAAAAACATCAAAAAAGAAACACACTTAATTCAAAAGAAACTCATAGACTGAGAGTTAAAGAGTGGAAAACAATACTCCATGTGACAGGAACCCCCCCCAAAAGGAGGAATAGCTATCCTATTTGCAGATCAAGTGGATTTCAAACCAACATTGATTGAGAGGGACAAAGAAGGACACTAAATCCTTGTAAAGGGAGCAATCTAAGAGGAAGAGATGGCAATCATAAACATATATGCACCAAACACAAGTGTGCCCAACTATATAAAACAAATACTAATGGATATGAAAAATAAAATAAGCACTAATACAATAGCAGTGGGAGACCTCAATACCCAATTGTAACAAATACATAGATCAACTAGACAAAAAATAAACTACAAAATACTAGGACTCAATCAAACTGTTGAATAAATAAACTTAATAGATGTTTACAGAGTGTTCCACTCTCACAAAATCAGAATACACATTATTTTCGGCTGCACACAGATCATTCTCCAAAATAGGCCACATACTTGCTCTTAGAACATGTTTAAGTAAGTGCAAAGGAAGTGAAGTTATCCTCTGTATATTATCAGACCATCGTGCAATGAAATTGGAGATCAACAGCAAAAGAAACCACAAGAATTTCATAAACACATGGAAATTGAACAACACACTACTGAATTACCAATTGGTCTCAGAGGAAATTAAAGAAGAAATTAGATAATTTCTACAATTAAATGACAATGTCAACACAAAAGATTGTAAGCTATGGGACACAATGAAAGAAGTCTCATGAGGGAAATTCATAGCAGTGAATACTCATATTAGGAAAACAGAGCGAGCTCAATTAAGCAACCTGATGCTGAACCTCAAGCCTCTAGAAAAAGAAGAGCAGGACAAAGCCAAAGTTCATACAAGGGAGGAAATTATAAAGATCAGAGCAGAAATCAGTACAATGGAGACTAAGAGAATGATACAAAAAAATCAGTGAAGCCAAGAGTTGGTTCTTTGAAAGAATAAACAAAATTGACAAACCCTTAGCCAACCTTATCAAAAAAAAAAAAAGAAAAGAAAAGGCCCAAATCCATGCACTTAGGAATGAAAAGGGTGAAATTACAATGGACCCAGCAGAAATCCAGATGATCAATACCTACTTCGAGAACCTATACCCAAAGATGGAAAACACAGAAGAAGATTTCTAGATATGCATAAATTACCAAAGTTGAATAAAGAAGACCTAAAAATTCTAAAAACCCAATATCAATCAATGAAATTAAAAATGTAATTAAAAACTTACCAACAAAGAAAAGTCCAGATCCTGATGGCTTCACTGCTGAATACTACAACATTTAGAGAAGAATTTATTTTTCTCTACTATTTAAATTCCTCAATGAAATGGAAAGGGAAGCAATATTCCTGAATTCATTCCTGGAATCAAGCATCACCTTGATCCCCAAAGCAGAGGAACACCCAACTAAAAAAGACAACTATAGGCCTATCTCACTAATGGGCATAGATGCAAAAATCCTCAATAAGGTACTGGCAAATAGGGTGCAAGAAGATCATATACACTCACCAAGTGGGATTCATCCCTGGGAAATAGGGATGATTCAATATATGCAAATCAATAATTGTAATGTACTATATTAATAGAGCCGAGGACAAAAAAATATGATCATCTCAATATATGCAGAAAAAGCATTGGATAAAATGCAACAAGCATTTATGATAAAAACCCTTCAAAAAAATTGGAACAGACAGTCTCTACCTCAATCTGATAAAAGTCACCTATGAAAAACCAACAGACAGGGCCAGGGATGTAGCTCAGTGGTTCCGTTGCCTGCCTTGCAAGCACAAGGACCCAAGTTTGATCACCAATACCAAAAAAAAAAAAAAAGGAAAAGAAAAACCAACAGCCAATATCATGGTCAAAAACTAAAATCCTCACACTAAAATCAGGAACAAAACAAGGATGTCCACTATCACCACTCCTGTTCAACATAGTTTTGGAAACATTAGCCACAGCAATTAGACAAGGGAAAGAAAAAAAAAGGAATTGATAGGAAATTGAGAAGTTAAATTGTCATTTTTTATAGATGACATAATACTTTATATAAAAGACCCCAAGAATTCCATTAAAAGTCTTCTAGATTTAATAACCAGATTCAGTAGAGTAGCTGAATACAAGGTCAACACAGTAAAATCAATAGCTTTCCTGTACACAAACAACAGACTCACTGAAAGAGGAACTAGAGAAAACTCCTTTCACAATAGCATCCAAAAAAATGAATTAGGTGGGCATCAATCTAAAGAAAGAAATCAAAGACCACTACTCTGAAAATTATAGCACTCTGAAAGAAGTCAAAGAGGATATCAGAAAATGGAAAGATATACCTTGCTCCTGTGTAGGAAGAACCAATATAGTGAAACTTCCAAAACTACTATATAGATTCAATGCAATCCCAACTGAAATTTCAACAGCATATGTCACAGACCTTGCAAAAATAATCCAAAAATTCATTTGGAATAAGAAGAGACCTAGAATAGCAAAAGCAAATTAATTCTAGGCAATAAAGACAATGTAGTGGGTATCACAATCCCCAACTTGAAACTATACTACAAAGCTAATGTGATAAAAACAGCATGGTACTGGCAAAGAAACAGACACATGGACCAGTGGAACAGATTAGAAGATGCAGAAACAACTCCAGATACTCTCAAGAGCCTCATCTTTGGCAAAGGATCCAAACACACTCACTGGAGAAAAGTTAGCCTCTTTAATAAATGGTTCTGGAAAAACTGGATTTCAACTTGCCAAAGACCTATATCTTTCACCATGCACTAAACTAAGATCAAAATAGATTAAAGATCTAAATATTAAAACAGAAACACTAAATCAGCTGGAAGAGAGGTTAGGTAAAAGTCTTGATGACATTGTGGTATGAGAATATTTCATGAACAAAACCTCAGATGCCCATGAACTAGCACAAAGAATCAACAACTGGGATCTCTTCTTACTAAAAAGCTTCTGCACAGCAAAAGAAACCACCAACAGTGTGAAGAGGTGACCTACAATGTGGGGAAAAAATTTTACCAGCTGTTCCACAGATAAAGCTCTACTGTCAAGAATATAAAAGAATTTAAAAATCAGACCTCCCAAATTTAAAGACCCACTCCAAAAATGGGCATCTGAAATGAACAGACATTTCTCAAAGAAGGAGAAATAGCATATAAACATGAAAAAGTGTTCACCATCACTGTTCATTTGAGAGATGCAAATGAAACAGCGCTGAGATTCCACCTCACCCCAGAAAGAATGGCTGCTATCAAGAAATCAATCAACAACAAATGCTGTCAGCGTTGTGTGGAAAGAGGAACACTTCTTCACTGTTGGTCGGACTGTAGACTGGTGCAACCACTGTGAAAATCAATATGGAGTTACCTCAAGAAACTCGGATTAGAGGTCCTATTTGACCCAGTTATTTGCTTGCTGGGTATCTTCCCAAAAGAAAAGAATGATAGGACAACTATACCCATGTTCATAGCCACACAGTGTGTAATAGCTAAAGCTTGGAAACACCCCAAGTGCCCATAAACTGGGGACTGGATAAAGAAAATATGTTTTTTTAAAAAAATAAAATGGAAGTCAGGCATGGTGGTGCACACCTGTAATCCCAGCACTTGGGAAGCTGAGGCAGGAGGATCGCTGTGAGTTGCAGACCAGCCTGGGCTACATAGTGAGTTCCAGGTCAGTCTCAACTACATAGTGAGACCCTGTCTCAAAAAACAAAATAAATAAATAAATAAAATAAAATGGAGTACTACTACAGCCATAAAGAATGAGAAACTAGAGACATTTATAGCTAAATGAATGCACATTGAGGCTATACTGAAGTGAAATAAATAGAACACACTTGTGTAAATAGTTTCTCTGGTGTAAGGAACTGGAAGAGTAAATGAGGACCAAAATATATAATATATAATGTAAAATAGGAAGGTCCAAAAGGGAAGGGGAATGAGGGAGGGGGTTGGGGGAAAGGAAAGAAGGAAAGGAAAAAATATGAGAGAAGGAAAAAATGGAAACAAAGTTTTTGTAAATAGGGAGGGGTAGAAAGGTGAAAGGAAGAAGGGAAATGGGGAACAAACAAGAACCTAGATATATTATGTACAGCTACAAATTCCTAGTGATGAATATGACCATATTGTTAACCTAAAATGTACCAATAAAATTAAATTTAAGAAGTACATATTAAATATATATGTATATATCTATTTATCTTGTTTATTTTCTGTTTTCTTCCACTATGACACATATGTAGTGACAGCAAGTCTTTCTATATTTTTATTGTCTCTATGAAAGTACTTATAAATGCACTTAGAACATAGTTGGTGCTCAATAAATATTTGTTGATTGAACGAATGAAAGGGTGACATGAAATGAAGTTGGAGAGACTGTTATGGTTAACATCCAGATATCTCCCTAAAGATCATGTGTTCATGGGTGGGATGGCTGATTGGATTATAGGAGTGTTATGGTTGACTTACTGCTAGGATTGGGTTCGAGTGGGTCACTGTGGGCATGACTCGGAAGGTCATATCTCCTTTCCTGGATCCTCCTTCAATTCTCTCTGTTTCCTGTCCTCCATGGTCCAGCAGCTCTCACTGGCTATCAAACTCAGGATCTTGGGCTTGCCAAGCAGGCACTGTGCCGCTGAGCTAAATCCCTGGCCTTCTTGAGTGTAATCATTCAAGGATGATGGATTTTTTCTGTTTCTACTTCTTCTTCTGAGAAATATCTACTCATTTCAGATGCCTATTTTTGGATTGGGTCTTTAAATGGGGGGGGTCTGATTTTTTTTTTTTTTTAGTTCTTTAGGGGGTTTGTTTTTTTTTTTTTTTTAGTTCTTTATATATTCTAGACAGTAGTTCTTTGTCTGAGCAACAGGTGGCAAAAAATTTTTCCCATGCTGTGAGTTGTCTCTTAACTCTGTTGGTGATTTCTCTTGCTGTGTAAAAGCTTTTCAATAAAGTGAGATCCCAGTTGTTGATTCTTTGTGACAGTTCCTGTGAGGTTTTGTTCATAAAGTCTTTTCCTACACCAATCTTCCAGCAGGTTTAGTGCTTCTGTTTTAATATTTAGATCTTTGGTCCATTTTAGTTTTAGTTTAGTGCCTGATGAAAGATATAGGTCTAGTTTTAATCTTTGGCAAGTTGAGACCCAGTTACAAAATACACATACACAAATTATTTGAAATGATATTAGGGGAGATAACAAAACCGATCCATAAGGTATTTGGCAACCTCACAGAAGATACCGTTGACCCTTGACTTACGAATTCAATTCATTCCAGAGGGCTGGTTGTAGCTCAGGTTGGTCAACTGAAGGCTCAGGCTTCTCTACACAGCCTTCAAAGTCTCTATCCTATATCCAGGCAGATCTCAGTGTCCTTAGAGGGACATTGCCCAGGGTTTTTCAATTAACCCCATACAGGAAATGATGTTGTAATGTTTCTTCCAGAACTCTTTAAAAATTAAATCTGTGTCTGAAACCATCTGGAAGCACAAGTGATCAACATTCAGGTTGTAACTCAAAACTTTGGTCATAAGTTAAAGTTAAAATTCCAATCATAATTCAAGTTGTTTGTATGTTACACCAGTTGAAACTCGAGAGTCCACTGTATTCTCTCTTGTACTGGATATTCTTGGTTTTCCCTCAATGCTATAAATGAGGCCCAGTAAACTTGGAGATAAAGTCCCAAAATATATGGAAGAGGAACCTGGGCACAGGCTTTGTAATCAGACAAACTTGAATTTACTTTCCAGATATTTCATTTGATAGTATAGGTTATTTAATCACTATGTGCCTCCACACTGTCAAGATGGTGAAACAGTGGAAAGAACACATTGGCTTAGAAATCTAATTCTTAGATTCCAGTCTAACTGGTGCTATTGCTCAGTCTCAATTTTCTCACCTATCAAATGAGGCTACCTTCTTTTTTTATAGGATTCTTGTAAAAAAGTACAATAATGCACCTGACACAGAAAATAATCATTCAGTGTTCATTTCTGTCACTAATAAAGGGTAGCCATGAATTTTCTGCCCATGATATTTTTGTTCATTGCTAAGAATGCACCCACTCTAGAGGTATCTTTTTCTACAACATAATTTTATTTTAATATTACTAGTAATAATAATGTAAATATTATTACTACATGGCACTACACATCAAAACCAGAAGCATATTCCTATTAGCAATATTTTACTCACAAATATACATTCCTAAGGGAATGGAAGCCAAGTGCAAGGACTGCCAGCTTACAACATTCCTTTTGTATCCACTTTCTGTTTTCTATTACAGGTGGAATCTCATTTTAATGAATACCATTTTAAACATCTGTTCTATATAGTGAGGTTATTTTTGTGTTCTAACAGATTGGCAACAGGAACTGTGCTTTGTTGATTTGGCTAAAACAAATTCTAAAAAATGAAAATTCTTTTTCCACAAGTATTGTCCCTGCAGAAATTAGTTTAGTAATATATGTTAGCCATATCTAGTTCCAAGAAAAACAGACCAAGGGCTAAGTGAATAGGTGGATGGCAAAGTAGACTGGACAGCTAGAGAAAATAAAAGACAAAAATGGAACAAAGCTCTCAAGTGAGGTCTGCTAGAAAGAACAAAACTTAAGCCAGAACTCCGCTTGTAAATATAACCTCTCTTAAGGCCAACTTCAGGTTACTTCCTCTACAAAGATTTTTCCAATTCTCTCTAAAATCTGTAACTCAGTTTTCTGTTTCCTGTACTTCAACTTGTCCTGAATCTGGGTAGTAACATTTAACATTGTTTGTCCTGGACCTTAAAAGATAGGTTTTCTGCTCTGTCCCATTCCCCAACAAGACTGTGAACCCAGAGCACTAAGACAAAAATTAACTCATTGTCTTAGTTACTTTTTCTGGTTGCTGGGACAAAATGCCTGACACCCAAAGTTAATGGAGGAAAAGTTTATTTAGCTCACAGTTTATATAAGTTTCAGTTCATAGTCAGGTGGCTCCAAGGAAGAGTGGTATTGGCAGAGGCACATCACAGAGGAGAAAGAGTTCATGGTGGGCAAAAGGTGGCAAAGCAAGCAAAGGACAAGACAAGGTTCTTTCTATCCCTTAAACTGTGTCCAGACTACTGGGATTAGGGTGGTGCCAAACCAATCAGTGGACTGGTTTAGTAATCACCCACCCTTGATCTTGGCACCCTTAATCTTGGCATTGCACCATGATCAATCACACAGTTTAGATTCAGCCACCTTAGTAAAAGCCTCCTATGAGGCTTTGGAGGGACAGCTAGACACAAGCCACAGCACTCATCTTCTTCTCATGCCCAATACCTAGCATAGAGCTTACTTCATGGTAGATCATTAATAAATGCTCACTGAATTTAATGTGTAAGAAGTCCTGAATTCTGCTCAAATGGGGTATTTTTTACCTAACTTGAGTATTCCCTGAGATCAAGAACCATGTTTTGGTCTGGCATGGTAGTGCAGGCCTATCATCCTAGCTATTCTGGAAGCTGAGGCAGGACTATCTCAAGGTTGAACCCAGCCTGGACAAATTCAAGACTTAACAAGACTTATCTCAATAGAAATTCAAAAATAGGGGCCAGGAATTTAGCTCAGTGGCACTGCGCCTGCCTTGCAAGTGCAATGTCCCAACCTCCGGTACCGAAAGAAAGAAAGAAAGAAAGAAAGAAAGAAAGAAAGAAAGAAAGAAAGAAAGAAAGAAAGAAAGAAAGAAAGGCAGAAAGGCAAAAAGAAATTAAAAAATAGAACGGGCTAGAAGTGTAGGTCAGGGTGAGAGCCCTGGGTTCAATGCCCGTACTGGAAAAAAAAAAAAAAAAAAAAAAAAAAAAAAGCCAGGCATGATGGCATACACCAGTAATCCTAGCACAAACCCTGTTTTCAAGATAAAAATAAAAAGGGCTGGAGATGTAACTTTGAGATCTGATTCTTCATACTATAATAATAAACAAACCATGTTTCATTTCCTGAAGTTTTGGTACAAAGATGCTTAGTGGTACATGTTGGTTGGGAAAAAATTACTGAACTATGCCGGAGTTGATAAAACCAAAGTCAACAATTTAAACTTTGCTTTCTTTCAAGACTTTGATGTACACATAAACTGATTACAAAGTGATGAATTAAACACTAATGGTAAATAACCAAAATACACTATGTATTCTCAGGAGACTAAACAATGGCAAACTTCTTAGAGTTTTCGATGATAACAGCCAGCTGTATGTAGCACGTGTGCTATTGGTTCGCCACCACTGCAAAAGATTCCTCAACCTAGGCATCATCTAGGAACAGCAAAGATGAAGTTCTCCAGGACAAAGACTAGGAAGGATTTGACATACAACCAGGTCTAGAAGCCTACACAAGAAGATTGCCTCCAATGAATCTAAGCCCAGGACTGGGTCTATAAAACTCGACTCCAAGGAAGAGGATGAATTCTCCATCAGGTTACATCAACCTGGTCAAATGCTTATCCTTCTGAAAAGAGGGTAGGGCTTCCAAAACCTAACCCATGTGTCTCACTCCTCTATCCCCTGGCTTCTAGTGGCCAGCTGGCTCCAACTTCTGCCCGGCTTCTGTCATGAGGTGCTGGCTTCTAGTCAGTATGGGAGGGTCCCCTCAAGCTGAAGGGCTGTGGGAAGGCACCTCACCTCTAGGCTCATCTGTTGGCCTGGTTTGTCTTCCCAGTCCTCTTTGGTCCTTGCTATGTCCCTCTCCATTCTACTGCTGCTGAAAACTTCAAACACATTGAATAAAGCCCCCACTCGTTTTGCTCCTGTGGAGATTGGCAGCCTTCACAGAGTGTCCTATATCAAGTCTAGGTTGGCCACATGGCATCCATTTGGGCTCACCTATTTGTCTTTCTCTCTTTCTTTGGCATCCACTGTGCTTTAGGATTTCTTTTTTCTTTCTGGTATCCAGGATTGAACAAAGGACCTTGCATTTGTAAGGCAGGTGGCACACCGATGAGCTAAATTCCCAGCCCCGCTTTAGGATTCTGAAGTCAATGACTTCCCTCTCTCACCTGGAATTTCTGGAAGAGCATGTGCTCTGGGAAAGTTTGCACGTTGCCCTGCTTGTAAGGAAAAGGTTTGAATCTTCTTTAAAAGAGGAAGAAAATGCTACCCTTGTCCTATTCTGTCCCTTCTGATGTGGTCCTTAGATTTATGAGATAACCATCTTTTCCCTGTTCCATACATCTGAACACTTTCTAAAAAGAAACTAATTTTCCACCATGTCCTAATTAAGGTAATCATCAGGAGCCTCTTTCGTCTATGACCTTGATTATTCAGGGCTGTAAATGGTAATGAAGTGTAAATATTTTGAGGCCACAAAAGAGTATCGATGGCTAACTTATTCCAAAATTAAAAGCCATTGAACCTTACAAAGGAATAAAGCATAGAACATGATAAAGCAACCAATTCTATTGAATACACTTCCTATTAGTATAATGCATCAAAGGTTTTTCAAAATGCAATTCATTTTATTCACTGTCAAAATTGATATGTATTTACCTGAGTGCAGTGGCACATACCTTGTAATGTCAGCATTTTGGTAAGTTGAATCGGGAGGATGGAAAATTCAAGTCCCTCCTGGGGAACTGAAAGAGCCTGTCTCAAAATAAAAATAAGAGGGGCTGGAGATGTAGTTTAGTGGTAGAGTATCTTTGGGTTTGACACCCAGTACTAAAAACATTGTGGATTAAAAATTAGAATTCTTTTTTTTTTAACTGTATTTCACCTTCTCTCATGCCATATTTAAATATAATTGGCCAGGTGTGGTGGCACACACCTGTAATCCCAGCACTTGGAAGGCTGAGGCAGGAGGATCGCTGTGAGTTTGAGACCAGCCTGGGCTACATAGTGAGTTTCAGGTCAGTCTCAACTACATAGTGAGACTCTTTCTCAAAAAACAAAACAAAACAAAACAAAACAAAATATATATACATATACATATAATATAAAATTGGGATCCTGTTTAATATACTCAATAAATTGGAAAAAGAAAGTTTAAAACAAGTTAGGAGGTAGTATAAATATACTGTGCACAATTAGATGGACCTAACCTCACTAAATATGACTTTAAATTTTTTATCTTCTTATTTATTACATAATAAATACACTCATTTGGGGGAATTGGCACATATACACATCATACCTTGATGAACTTGTGCAACTTACTTCATATTGGGTTCCCACACAATTAAAACTGTGAGATAGGGATTGGGGTACAGAGAATTTTATTTGGGAATCCTGATGAGGATGTGAAACAGGAAAGACAGGAAAATCAGTAAAAAAATGTGTTAATGAGTAAGGTTATCATTGAAAGCAATAAGAACTGAGTTCCACGGGAAACCCTCTTGACAGACTATGCAGAACAGAAATCAGTATTCTACTGAGGGACAAGACAATGGAAATAGTTTTTGATTCATTAATTTCATTGTTATGTTTTAGGTATACAATATGCTGACATTCATTATTGGGAATTTGTACCTTCATGTAATATATCTTGGTTCTCATTTTTTTCCCATTCCCCTGCCCTCCCTTCAATCCCTCTACCCCTCCCTATTTACAAAGACTTTGTTTCCATTTTCTCCTTTTCTCATATTTATTCCTTTCCCTTCTTTCTTTTTCCCTACCCCTCCCACTTTCCCTTCCTCTTTGGACCATTTCTTCCTATTTCACATTATCTATTATACATTTTGACCCTTATTTACACTTTCAGCTTCTCACACCAGAGAAACTATTCGGTATTTACACATCTGTATTTTATTTATTTCACTTAAGAATCTGGACTCAGTGGAAATATTTACCCATCAATTCCCTTCCTTTGGTGGTTATGGGTTTCCTAAGGGTGTTAACTCCCTGCTACTTCCTTGATAAGCCCCCTTTGAGCGGCATGCTCCTGTGACTACAGAAAACCCTCAGGCATAAAGGAAAATGATTAAAATCTGCAGCCATTGGCATGGGATGTGTGAAAACTGCCATTAAGGCTGCAGATGGTTTCAATGGTGGGCCAAGGATGTATGAACAAGATACTGATATCTCATACATCCATTAAGCCTCAATTTCTGCATATATAAGCCCCCTTTGAGCGGCATGCTCCTGTGACTACAGAAAACCCTCAGGCATAAAGGAAAATGATTAAAATCTGCAGCCATTGGCATGGGATGTGTGAAAACTGCCATTAAGGCTGCAGATGGTTTCAATGGTGGGCCAAGGATGTATGAACAAGATACTGATATCTCATACATCCATTAAGCCTCAATTTCTGCATATATAAGCTAAATCTCCGGCCCTTTCTTTATAGATGACATAATAACTTCCATCCTCTAGAGTGATGTTAAGTCCTTGGTCCTTTAAAAAATACTTTAAAATGATTTGGATATGTTAATGTAATAATATGTGTTTGTTAAAATTTTTGCCATATATTAACACTTGATTGTGATTTCACTTATTTGTAATTCATACTCCTGTTTCATCTCATCTACTTCTATTCACATTTATTAGGATGCTTAGATGTCACTTCTCCTGGAAGATGTTCCTAACCTGATTCCTTAATCCCCTAATTTTCTTCCTAGTGTTATTTATGTGTCCTCATTAGACCATAATGAGAGCAAACTGTAATTTATCTATAAACAAAAATGTTTGAAGCACCATGACATCTGGGGAATGTAAAGATTAAAAAGGAAGCCACCACTCTTAAGATATTCACAAATCAGGCTGGGTATAAATAAAATACATTTTGATGCTCTGATAAGGGTAGCCCTAAGGTTTTATAGAAGCAAATAGGAGTGAACTGTGCCTGACTAGGACAGTGAAAGCTTCAGTAGGAAATGATACATCGGCTTGGGTTAATGAAAAGCAGAATTTAGTCTGAAAGAATGGAGATCAGACTGTAGGAATAGTTATCTGTGGAAAGGGAAGTGTGTGTGTGTGTGTGTGTGTGTGTGTGTGTGTGTGTGTGTGTAGGACAGAAGTCAAGATGAAAGAACAGTTCATTTTCACTTATTTTTGTGCTCTGTGAGTATTTCATGAGGAACATGTAATTATCACTTGCTTGTGTAAAGAAAATATAGCTTGAAAGTCTACTATATGCCAGTCTCTGGTAAATGCTCTGAGCACAATACTGCATTTAGTTCTAAGAATTATTAACATATATTACACCTACAGGCTAAATGTCTTGCTCTTTTCCTTTTTTACAACTCTCCGCTCACCCAACACCTGTTAATCACCATTCTAATATCTACCTCAATGAGTACAACTTTTTTTTGTACTGAGATAGAACTCGGGCCCTTGTGCTTGTGAGGCAGGTGGCAGAACCCCTGAGCTAAATCCCTGGCTAGTACAACATTTTTATGTAAGTGAGCTCATGTGGTATTCGTCTTCTGTGCCTGGCTTATTTCACTTAACATAATGCCCTCTATATTTATTCAGATCTTGAAAATGGTAGAATTTTCTTCTTTGTAATGGCTGAATAGTGTTCCATTGTTCATATATACCAAATTTTCTCTATCCATTTATCTGATTCAATATCTTTACATTTTTCTTATTTTCATTAGTACATGTTTGCAATGCATAATGATTATATTCCTCATGGGAAGTTGGTACATGCACCTAACACATCTCAGTTCTTTTTATCCCTCCCCCCTCCTCTTCCTTTCCCCTTTGTCCTCCTTTTGGGCCCCTTCTCTTTTGTTAAAGATCTATATGTCTATTCCCTATTATCTATCTTTATTCTGTTCTTTATTTACATTTTAGATTTCTCATATAAGAGAAATCATGCAATATTTAAACTTATATGTCTGATTTATTTCACTCAACAGTATAGCTCAAGGTGCATCCATTTTCCTGCAAATGACTCAAATTTACCCTTCTTTATGGAAGAGAAGTACTTCGCTGTGTTAAATGTGTTATACCACATTTTTCTTTAGCCATTCATCTGTTGATGGGTAGAGAGGCAGGTTCCAAGTTATAGCTATTATAAATTGTGCTACTATAAACATGGGTATGTATTTGTCACTGTAATATGTTTTAAACTCTTTCAGGAAGACACCTAAGAGGGGAATACCTGGATCAAATGGAATTTCTGTTTTCAATTTTTTGATGTATCTCCATACTGATCTCAATAATGATTGTACTAGTTTATATTCCCACCAACAGTGTAGAAGGGTTCCTTCACCCCCATAGCCTCATTAGCATTTGTTATTTGATTTCTTGTTTTGGTGGGATGGGGTGTACTAGGAATTGAACTTAGGACCTTGAGTTTGCCAGGCAGGCACTTGGGCACTGAGCAACATTCCCGGCCTTGTTATTTGATTTCTTGATTATGGCCATTCTTTCTGGAGTGACATGGAATCTCAGTATTGTTTTCATTTGCATTTCTCTAACGACCAGAGATATTGAACATTTTTTTAATGTATTTATTGGCAATTTGTACTTCTTTATCTGTGAAAGTGTCTGTTCATTTCAGTCACCCACTTTTGGTGAGGTCTTTTATTTGGAGGGGTCTAATTTTTTTTAGTTCTTTATATATACTTGATGTTAATCTTCTGTCCATGGAATAGCTGGAAAAAAAAATTCCCCTTTTGTAGATTGTCTCTTCGCTTGGCTGTTTCTTTAACTGTGCAGAAGATTTTAAAATTTATAGCATTCCATTTGTCAATTTTTGGTATTGTTTCTTGTGCAATAGGGTTGAGTATTACCTATTTTATCTCCTAGCAGGTTAAATATTTCTGTTTTAACATTTAGATCTCCAATCCACTTTGCATTTAGTTTAGTATTACATGGCAAGAGATATGGGTCTAGATTAATCTCCTGCATGTGGATAGCAAATTTTCCCAGCACCATTTACTAAAAAGGCTATCTTTGCTCCAGTGTATGTTTCTGGCCCCTTTGCCAAAGGTCAGTTGAATGTGCTTGTGGTTGTTTCTGAGTCCTCTATTCTATTCCATTCTTCCACATCTGTTCTTATACCAGTACAGTGTGGGTTTTTTTTTTTTATCGTTATTGCTTTGTGTAACCCTAAATCTGAGATTGTGATGCCTCTGGCTTTGTTCTTGGTATCCAGGATAGCTTTTGCTATTCTGAATCTCTTCTGATTTCATATGTATTTGAGGTTTGTTCTCTTCTGGTTCTGTAAGGAACACCATTGGTATTTTGACTGGTATTGCATTAAATCTGTACATTAGCTTTAAAATTATGCCACTTTTACTATATTAGTTCTGCCTATCCAGGAACAGGGAAAATCTTTCCATTTTATTATGTCCTTTTCAATCTCCTTTTCAGAGTAACGTAGTTTTCATTGTAGAGGTCTTTCACTTCTCTGGTTGGGTTAATTCCGAAGTATTTAATTCTTCTTGGTGCTATTATAATTGGCACTGTTTCCTTAATTTGTTTCTCAGTGAAGTCATCTGGTGTACAGGAATATTATTGATTTTTATATGTTGATTATTGCATCCTGGTATTATTGAATTTGGTTATTAATTCTAAGGGTCTTTTGATGGACTGTTTTTTAATATAGATATATATCAACAGTCTGTGAAATATATTTGATAAACTGAAATGCATTATTATTTGTCAATTTTAAGAAGAAAAGAATACATGAATGTATACTTAGCAAATGTCTTTTGTATTTTAACTTAATTATGATCAACTCAGGTATTTTACTTAACTGGTCTCCACCTTATCTTTTCTTAGCTTGGCTAAAACTATTTTATGATGAAAACTTAGGCTAGTATAGAAACTTAAAAAAAAAGTAGACCCCAATCTGCCTCAATCTTGAATTTATTGCACAGTTCAGAAAAGGTAGAATTGTGATGGAATCATATTAATAAAAAAATTGAAAAGAGAATGGCTGAAGCCTCTTCCCTTTTAAATCATAACTCTTCTTTGGGTATAAAATGGGTAACATCAACAAAAATGGTGGAGTCCATTTGGTAAGTTTGTTGTCAACACCAATTGTTCCTCAGTCTCTGTGTATCACTCCTAATGCTAATAAAATAATAGGATAGCTGGGTTTAATGACATACAGCTGTAATCTTAGCGTTGGGAAGCAGAGGCAGGAGGACTACAAGTTCAAGGATAGCCTGGACTGTACAGTGAGAACCTATCTCAAAAAGGAAAGGGGTATTATTGGAAATATATTTTTGCTGGGAATTTAGCTCAGTGACTCTGCCACCTGCCTCGCAAACACAAGGACTCAAGTTTAATCCCCAGTACCAAAAAAAAAAAAAAAAA
>NW_022900935.1:29749983-29752010 GCF_012274545.1 Fukomys damarensis
AAAAAAAAAAAAAAAAAGGAAGTATATTTTTAAAGTAATCTCAGCTCTAATCCTGCTAATTACTTGAAGTTAGAACCATGTTTCCTTTTTAATTTCTTAATGGGGTCACAGGCTGACCAGAAAAATAAAAATTTATTATTGTAACTATGGTAGTATTACTGGATTTGGGAGTGCTGGAATCTCCTTCTGCTGGTGGTTTCTAGGCTCTTTCTGTCTCAGCAAAGAATTGGTCAAGACAAGTGCAAACAGTAGCACAGTTTTATTACAGGTAGAAAAAGAAACAGGCTTTTCAGAGGGAGTCTCAGCCAAGTAAAAATAGGGAAAAAAGTATACCTATAATGGCAACTTTCCTTTTTCTATCATCCACTCCTCAGACTAACATCCAGTCTGGGCTGTCCTATCAAAAACCTGCTCAAATTCTCTCGAGAAGCCCACCTGCAGGATTTGGGAACTGTTCTGCACATGTATCCTGGGATTTTGGAATTAACAGATCACACCTACTTCCCCAGCCAGTTTTGCCATACCATAAGCTCTGGTAGCAGTAGTAGTTTCATTTAATTCAACACTTTTTAGCTTGATATGTGCAATATGTCAGATTTTCTTGCATATAAATCTTATATAATTTCTTACATGATTTCTGTATGGTCATCTCTCAAAACCAAAAATTTTTGGCTGAGTGCTAGGAATGGCAGAAAATAGGAAAAGTAGTTTTTCTCATTTGTCCTTACTTTCGTGTTCGATTTCAGTTTGTTCTTGTCTCAGTCATTTGGGCTACTTGCACTGGGTAATTTATAATTCTACACTGGGTAGAATTTTATTGCTCACTCTTCTGGAGCCTAGAGAATTCAGGATTAAGGCTCCAGCAAATTCAGTGTCTGGTGAAGTCTCTCTCTGCCTGTAAAATGGTACCCTGCTGCTGTGCCCTTACATGGTGGGAAGGAAGAGAGCAGCCTTCAGCCTCATTCATAAGAGGAGTAATACTCATAATCACTTCCCCAAATGCCCCACCTCTTAATGCCACTCCCATGGAGAATAGATTTCAAAATGAATCTTGGAAGGACACATTAAAATCCCATTGCCCTTTTTATTCAATGTGGTTACTCCTTTGTGTTAATTTAAATTTTTGGATATAAAAATTTTTAAAAAATATATCTTAAGCATATCATTTTGTTGATAGTAAAAAAATAATTTGGTAAAATTTTAGGTCAAAATTGGCTAAAATGCATGTCTCATTGCAACTGGGATGTAATAAGTCTGTGATTGTTACAGCAACATATCTATCACTTTTGCTATTTTGTGGCAGCCACAAAGTAACAGAAAACAGTTGTCTATAATAGGACTATTGTCCCTGTTATCAGGTAGCTCCTTCCAAAAGAGGCTCGCCAATTAAACAGTACCTGGCTTGGGTTGCTCCTCTATCCTTCTGCAGTTGGATTCTAGGTTCTTCTCATCTTGAACAAATAATTGAACAAAATGAGGAAAAAGCAGTGGCAAAGTTTATTTCAAAAAGTAAAGATAAAGAGATGGGGATTTAGCTCAGTGGTTCTGGTGCCTGCCTCACAAACTCAAGGACCCAAGTTTGATCGCCAGTATGGGGGTGGGGGGTAAAAGTGAAAATGAGGGAGAAAGTGGCTCTGCAGTGCGAGCTTGGGCAGAATAAAAGAGGGAAAAGCAAGATAAAAGGACACCCTGGAGAAAGCAGTGTGGGCTATCATGAGAAAAGCCATGCAAGATCCCCTTGGTGCTTATGTCTTTTTATACTATCAAGATCTCAAGGAAACCCATGAGAACTTCCACATATGGGTGCTGAGAAGTGGTGCTGAGATCCTATGCCTCAGGCTGACAACAGATCTAGGTCATCCTAATGAAAACCTGCTCTGGCTCTTGAGAGAGGTTCTGTTCAGGCTTTGAAAACTGTTAGGAACATGTGTTCTGGGATCTTGTAATAAACAACCTACTTTACCAGCCAACTTTGCCATGCCTTTTTTTTTTTTTTTTTTTTTTGTTTAGGGTTCGAACTTGGGACC
>NW_022900935.1:29752026-29768930 GCF_012274545.1 Fukomys damarensis
AATCAGATCTTTTTTTTTTTTTTTTTTTTTTTTTTTTTTTTTTTTTTTTTTTTTTTTTGGTATAGGGATCGAACTTGGGACCTTGCTCTTGGGAGGCACGTGGCGAAACCACTGAGCTAAATCCCCGGCCCTGCCATGCCTTAATTCCTATGTCAACCCTACTGACAACAATTACTGGCCATTAGGTACAGTATAGTGAGGCCAGACATAGTCTAAGAGCAAGAAACCGAAAAAGGTCTTACAGTTTGTTAGTTAGAGCTCTCTGGGGAGGAGCAGCATGACATAGATATCCATTTAGGGAAATTACCAGGTAAGTCACGAGGTGGACGGAGTGGGGGGCTGTGGACAAGTAATTTTATTGTGATTTCCAAGGGAATGAATGGGTGGAACAGGGTAAGCATATTTGGGACTGGCTAGTTTAAATACCTTCAGCAGTCTGTTGGGATGTAGGGGATACCCCTGTGTCATGGTTTGAATATGGTTTATCTCCCAAGGGTCAGATCTACAAGATATTTCCCCCACTGTAATGGTATTCAGAAGTAATAGAACTTTTAAGATATGAAGCCTAGTGAAAAGTAATTGTGTCATGGGGATAGCACCCTCAAAAGCAATTAATACTCGCCTCACAGGAGTGGGTTCTGTCTCCCATGATTGGACTGGTTACCCCGAGGGCATGTTACAGAACAAGTCTACTCCACAGGTTCAGCTTCTGCTTGCACATGTGCTGCTTGCAGCTAACACAGGAACTCCCACCATGTGATGCCATCCACCAAGTTATGACATACTGCAAGGACCTTACCACGTGTAGGTGTCTGAGCTTAGACACTTCAGCCTCTAAAACCATAAAACAAAAGAGCCGGGGATTTAGCTCAGTGCTTCCAGCGCCTGCCTCGCAAGGAACTGAGTTCAATCCCTGGTACCTAAATAAATAAATAAAGTAGCATATTTCTCACGACTGCTCTGCCCAGGATTTAGCTCAGTGGTTCCACCGCTTGCCTCACAAGCACAAGGTCCCAAGTTTGATCCCTGATACAAAAAAAAAAAAAAATCCCAGGATGGCAAAATAAATCTTTTCCTTATAAAGTGTGCATTCTCAGATAATTTGTTCTAGCATCACAGAACAGTCTAAGACACCCTGGTTGTTTGGTACCTGATCTATAGGGGAGAATAAAGTGGTTGTATAATGGCCAATATTGTGAGATCCCACGAAGGGGATGGACTTCATTAGCCCCCAGAAAGGAAACTGACTGGCCTCTAGTCTCAGATTCAACACAAAGTTGAAATAGCACTGATTTATCTGGGTGTGGTGGTGCACGCCTATAATCCCAGCACTTGGGAGACTATGGCAAGAGGATTGCCACAAATTCAAGGCAAGCCTGGGCTACATAGTGAGTTCAAGGTTAGTCTGAACTACATAGTGAGACCCTGTCTCAAAAAGACAGCACTACAGGATCTCACTATGTAGTTCAGGCTAACCTTGAACTCACTGTGTGTGTGTGTGTGTGTGTGTGTGTGTGTGTGTGTACCGCATTATAAACTGGATGTGGTGAGGCAAGCTTGATTTATAATTCCAGCTACTTGGGAGGCTGGGCCAGGAGTACTACAGGTTTGAGCCCATGGACAACTTGGAAGGACCATGTCTCAAATAATAAAATTTAAAAATGCTGAGGAAGTAACTCAGTGGTAGGGCACTTGTCTAACATGTATGAGGCCTTGGATTCAATCCTGTGTTCTAGGGGAAAGAAATGTATTATAGCACTGAATATAAGGAGATACTTTGCTTTTACATATGTAGTTTCATGTGAATAAGATCATATACAATATTTTTGGTGTATGCATATACATATACCTTACTGGTTGTATTTGTACTAAGCCTTGTACTAAGCCTTACTAGTTGTATTTTATCTGATTTTCTGAAGCTTGGAAGTTTCAATTTGTTGTGGAACAGATGAATCTATTTTTGTTCCTTTTGGTCTTTTGCTAGTTTTTAGGGGGTTAAAGTAACTTGTAATCATAGATTTGGTCATTTTAGAATGGAATAAAAGTTTAAATAACTTAATTGCTTGCTTTATTTCAAAGCATTTTATCAGAACTGGGGAGGAATAGAAGAAAAAATAATAGTACTTAGAGAGATAATATTTCACAATGTTGTGGAAGTTGGAGTCGAGTTAACTCAGTGACACTTCACCCTGGAAATTGTCCCCTATTAGATAGTCGATCATTGAACCTAAGTGGTAATCAAAGTACTAGTATTAGGAGAAGTGTAAATTTGGGGTAGAAAAGGTTTACAAAGTTGAAATTGTCAAGAAGTAGTAGTCATTCAAGAAATCTTAAAGCAGAATAGTAATGCTCTGATATCTCTCTTCTAGACTCTTCTAAGCATTCATTTTATGCTTGGAATTTTGTTCTCTATGCCTGGACAGCAGCTATGACTATACTTTTTTTTTTTTTAAGTTTTTTGAGACAGGGTCTCACTATGTAGTTGAGACTGACCTGGAACTCACTATGTAGCCCAGGCTGGCCTCCAACTCACAGCGATCCTCCTGCCTCAGCCTCCCAAGTCCTGGGATTACAGGCATGTGCCACCACACCCGGTTTGAATAGATTTTAAACATAAATGATGTAACAAGTCAAAAAGATATGCACAATTAGAGAGTTTAAATTGTGTGAAAACTTTGTTTTCTAAAAGTATGAATGGAAAGCTTTTCAAATAGCATATTACCATTTACTAGTAGGAACAATATGATTTACACTTGTATAATGGCATTTCTCAGATATTTGTTTATATCTGACAGTAAGCACTAACACGATGCTTTATTAAGTTGTTAATTTAGTGAAAATACTGAAGCACTGTATATTTTATTTCTGCAGCAAAATGTATAAAAGCTGTTTCTTGAAAGCCATAAAGAAAATTACTGCCCACCAGAGGATGCTGCAACTGCATGAAGAATAGTAAACAATGGCCTCAGTGACATTGTATCTTAATTCAAGGCAGACAAACTAATACCTAGCACAGTACTTATACTAGCAGTGGGGCATGTTTATCTTTTGGACTATGACTCACCTTCTGGAAGAAAGGTTACGTGAAGAGAACCTAAGCAAATTGAGGGAATAATTGGGAGATAAAACTGAAGACTGTTTTGATGAAGACAACAGACTTCTAGTGTTTCCCAGTACTATCTCACTATTTAACATTTACTTTTATGGCTTTAAACAAGACTCTCTTAGCACTATTTGAAAAATGTTATCAGTGATTATCTCATTGACAAATATATTCCATTCAAGCTGGCAATTCAGATCTTTCTAGGGATGATACTATGAGAACACACATTTTCTTGAGATATTCTTTACAACTTCCACCTGGCTATTGCTTGATTTCTTTGAGACCTTTATCAATCTCTAAAAGTACTTTGCTGTTATGACTTGTATCTAGATGTCCCCCCAAAGCCTCATGTGGTCATAGGTAGGCTCTTTGAAGGTGGCTGTATCTGGGGTGTGTAATGACAGAATTAAGGATATGATGCTAGGACTAATGGTCTGATGCTAGGATTAAAAATTTTCTACTTTTGATGTGAGTGCTACCCACCCTAAGGTATTGTGGGTAGAATATAAGGCCCAGAAAGAGGGTTGCTTCATGCTGCATGCTGCTTGCTGCTTCCTGCTTCACTACTTTGCTACTTCACTGCTTTGCTGCCTTCTGCCTGCCATGAACTGTTTTCTCCTCTGAGATGCCCCTCTGCCATGCCACCCTGCCTTACAGCCAGTCAATTATGAATTGAAACCTCTACAAACTGTGAGCTACAAAAAACCTTTCCTATTTTAACTTTGGATGTCAAGTATTTTGTATCAGCAACAAGAAAAGTAACTAAGACATTTGCCTATGTGCTTATTATTTGTCCCTTCCTACTAAAATATGAATCCAAGAACCTTGCCTTGTTTACCACAGTGTGACTGGCTTCTAGGTCAGTACTGGCACATAGTAGATGTACTTATCCTGAAAGTAGCAGAGGTAAGAGTTAATCTGAAATTAAAGCTAGTGGTAGGTGAGGTTGAAAACTTGAGCAAAAAGAAGAAAGTTTAAAATACCTGCAGTGGAGAACAGGAGAAAGAACTGACTAAATATTTATATAGTTCATTGGATTTTGTTTGAAAGAAGAAGTCACCAGAGGAATTGTTTGTAAAGCCCCATTGACTACCCATAGAAACTATTAGATTACACAATCTAGATCTATGTTACCGTGATTTAGACAGAGAATAACCTCCAAAGCCTCCTGCACTCAGAGGTGGAGCTTTTAGTTTATTGACTCCAAGGGCACTACAGTCGGTGCTGTTAGGAGATGGCCCTGATTAGAGGAAGGTCACTGCAAGGGTGACCTGAAGGAATCTCTCTCTCCCTGGCCCCTCCCTTCTCTCTCTGCTTCCTGCTCACCGTGACTTGAGCAGCTTTCCTCTACCAGAGCCTCTACCATGGCCTTTCTACCTGGAGCCAGCCAGCTACGCACAGAAACCTCTAAAATCCAGGAGCCAAAATAAACCTCTCCTCTTTTAAGTGGTGGGTGTCAGGTGTTTTGTTGCAGAGACAAAAAGAAAATGACTAAGGCAGTAGTTCATTGAGAATAGTGTAATAAACTTATTATGAAATGTACAGTAATGGATCTATAATCTTCGAAAGCTAGGGGTTTGCCCCCTTATGAAAATTGGTGGATTATATCCTATAAGTACAGCTTTAGTAGCATCCCATGAGGTGTTTGTTGTCATTGTTGTGGTGGTGGTGGTGGTGGTGGTTTTGGGGTCCCCCCCCGGTACTGGAGATTGAACTCAGGTCCTTGAATCTGCAAGACAGGCACAGCTCCACTGAGCTAAATCCTTCCCCACCATGAGTTTTCATACATTGTGTTTTCATCTTACTCATTCTTTTACTTCTTTTTGACCATGGATTACTAAATGTTAGAAAATTTAGAAATTTTAGTGGTTTTCAACTAAAGAATGTACCATGTGCAGTTGAAAAAAAAATACATTATTGTTGTTGAATTGTTTTCTATAATTTCTATTAGTCAGTTGATTGATGGGGTAATAGCAATATGTGGCTTCCAAGGTTTCCCAGCGAATCATCTCAGTCCCAGTCAGGGAGCAGGGGCAGAGCAGAGTGCTCAGGAGGTTTTTATGACATCATTTCCATTCAGATTCCATTGGTCCGAACTCAGTCGCATGGCTCCACCTAATGGTATGTGAATCTGGGACACATAGTCCAGCTTTTTGCCTGAGAAGAAAAGGAAAATGTATTTGGACAAACAGCCAGCAATCTCTTTCTGCTCTCTGGAAGAAATTGTATAAGATAAGAAATAGTTGAATCGAAGGCCTATGATAGAATTTGTAAAGAGATTGTAAAGTTTTCAGGGCTTGCTGTTTTCTTTGAGGGAAATTTTGCAACAGCTAATTCAGTTTAATAGATACATCATGTTCACTTAGGTTTTCTATTCTCTTTTTATGAGATTTGAAGAAATTTATTTATTCTGCTTCTGATTTAGTAGAAAAGATTCCCAAGGACTCTTTTATCAATGGTTTATCATTGGTCCATATAGATCAGCTGGGTGAACTGGAACAGACAGACCCACTCCCAAGATGTCTAGTGCCTTGTGCACCTTGACTTTTTTGCCTCCCAACAAGGACACTCTTTTTTGTTGTTGTTTTTGGTGGGGTTTTTTGTTGTTGTTGTTTTTTGAGACAGGGTCTCACTATGTAGTGAGACTGACCTGGAACTCACTATGTAGTTCAGGCTGGTCTCGAACTCACAATGATCCTCCTGCCTCAGCCTCCCGAGTTCTGGGATTACAGGCGTGCACCACCACGCCCGGCCAAGACACTCTTTATTCAGGTCATTTTGGGCTTCCTCCCAGCATTCTTGAGGGTATCCTACTTTTAACACAGTGGCTGGCATCCAAGAAGGAGGAAGGCCAGTTAAGAGCTATGCACAGAACTAGTACAGCATTATGTCAGCCATACTCTACTGATTGAAGTGGTCCAAAAGCCTACTTAGCCTCAGGCAGTTGGAGAAATAACATCTCTTTAGGAGAACAGCAAGGACAAACTCATGGAGGAGTAGTTAGGCATATTGTTGTGGCCAAATTTGAAGAATTCGGTGGGCTATATGATTATCATATGATTCGAACTAAGTGAATACCCATGCTTCTTTATAGTTACAATTTTAAACCAGGTGTGGAGGAGCATGCCTGTAATTGCAGTACTTGGGAGGCTTATGCAGGAGAATCACTGTGAGTTCGAGGACAGCCTGGGTTACACAATGAGTTCAAGACCACCCTGAACTGTACAGCAAGACCCTGTTTCAAAAAACCCAACAAACAAACATTTTAGAAAACAGAGTGATAAACTAATATTCTGTAGGGCATAACAATTTTGGATGCAACATTTTCTACTTAGCTTCTTTAGTGCTTGATTTTGGTTCTTACAGTAAATATGAACTACTTTCATAATCACCCCAAATTTTTTTAAATCCCAGTTTAATGAAGAAATAGGTTTTTAGCTGGACATGGCAACACACACCTGTAATCCTAGTACTCTGGGAAATTGAGTCAGGAGGCTCTCAAATTTTAACCCAGTCTGGGCAAGTTAGTAAGTCTATTGCTTCTTGAGTCACTTTTTTGCAAGTTGCTTTAAACATTAGCATAAATTTATTGGAAGGATTTTCTTCTTTTAACTCTGCTATGTCTATAATTATCTTTTTTCTTTGTTTTGAATATTGTTCACTTATGCCATCAGTTTTTTTCGCTTGGTTAATCTTACTAGAGATTGGTCAATTTTGTTAGTCTTAGCACAATGTTAATTTTATTTCATTCATTTCTGCTCTTTTATTGTTTCATTTCTCTATGTACTGTGAGTTTATTTTGCTGGTCTTTTTTCAATTTGTAATTTGGATTGCAGTTTTCATTGCTTTTCCACCTTCTCTACTAATATATGCATTTAGGCCTAACATTCTCTTTCAGTTTATCTTAGCTATGTTGCTGCAAGAATTTACACCTAATACTTTCATTATTTTTTTCTATGTATTTTCTAATTTTCATCATTATATTATTAATTTCTTAGAACATTTTCTGATTTCTTACTAAAGATACAAACCATTACTAATGAATGTGGTCATCTTTATGACTGGTTGTGTATCGGCCCTGCTTTTATTTCTTCATAGATGTTTAAACCTCAGGGTGAGGATTGATTCTTACTTAAATGGCTGTTTTGTTTCCCATCCCTTTGGTGAGCCACATAGTGTTTCTCACTTATTGGTGTTCAGCAAGAATTGGAGTAAATCATTTACAAACAACATGAACCTGAGACTGAAATGTGGCAAAACTCTAGTCAGTACTCTATAGTCTCATGGTATCATAAGGAAAAAGACTCATCCTATAATAAAGGATGACAGACAATGGATATAAAATATAGGAAGATTGTGATATGACTATTAAAGAAAAACAACATAATATCATAAAGTGACTTGTAAATGGGGTCATCAGATAGAAGGAACACTTAAGGGCACTCAAGAAAATTAAAATACTACCTTTGTATATAATATTTCTGTATAATATATATTTACTAAACCCCAAAGTGGGAGCAGAAAGTAGTGGTTGCTGTCAAGTCTTCTCTTTTTATAAATGTATAGAGAAAGTATGACTTGAAGGTGCTAGCTGTCCATCCCTTGATAAAGTGGCTTGGAAACATTATTCCTTATTGAAATTCCCCTGATATATAAATCATCCATCTAAATCAGGAACTTGAAGGTATTAACAAATATGTAATTTATCATTCCATGGTAAAGTGGAATTTTTTTCTGCCCTAATGGGGAGTTTTTAAGAACAGAGTAGAGAGGATGGCAGTGATCCTCAGGATTTGAAAGCTAAGTGGACTACAAACACACTGATAAAAATAGAGATGCTACAAAAAGACTCATATCATTTAAGTAAAGGAATCAAGAATTGCATATGCAGTTTCATTTTTTTTCTTATTTTTCTAAGATATTTATGATAGAATATTTGAAAATCTGGAGTAAAAATTTTACTACCAGGAGAAGTCAATGTTATTTACCTTACAGAAATGTATCTTTTTCTTTTCTGTATTTTTTTTATAATATTGAGATACTATTTTTATGTTTTTTAAATATTTGAGAAAATCAGAAGAGTGAAAGGACAAAATAACAAGCATCCATGTATAATGTTCTTATAAATGAACAGTCTTTTGGTCAGCACATCTTCGTTGTTGGTGTTTTCATTTTTGGAGTACTGTGTGTCTATCCCATGGCCTCACACCTGCTAGGCAAGCACTCTGTACTGAACTACATCTTCAGCCCCCTCTTTTTTTGAGAGAAGCTCTCACTAAATTGCTCAGGGATGGCCTCAAACTTGCAATCCTCTTGCCTTAGTTCTCCTAGTAACTGGGGTCACAGACATGAGGCACCGTGCCCAGACAGATCTTTAATTTTTTTAAAAACAAATGAAGCATTACAATGTCTTACATGTTTATTCCATCCATAGTTCCATTCCTCTCAAACCTCCCAAAAGGCCACTAATAACATAAATTATACCTTTTGTTACTTCCAATTATTCAAAAGTACTATTTCTTTTTTTTTTTCCTTTCTTTCTTTTTTCTTTTTCCTTTTTTTGATGTGCATAAATGAAATCAGGGCTCATTGGAGTTATTGAAAATAAATGTATGGAACTTGCCTATTTTCACTGAACGTTATGTTCTTTAGTTCTATTCATGTAGACACAGCAGATGTAATCTATTCATGTCATAAAATAGTAAACTTGAAGCTTCCCTGAACATACTTATATAAGCAGGACTCAAATCAAGAAATGGAACATAACCAGCACCCCAAAACTTTCTTTCATGTCTGATTTTGAACCTCATGTATGCCTTTTTCCTCCCAGCATCACATCTATGAAATTAATTGATTTTGTTGTGCATGGTTATAGTTCACTCTTTCCCAGTGCTGTGAGATATTTTGTTTTTCTTTAACCCATTCAACTTTTAAACTTATTTATTCCATTAATGATAGGCATCTGGGCAGTTTCTAATTAGTGAACTATCTCAAGTAGCGCTACTACAAATATCTTAGTACCTATTTTTGTCAACACATGCTTGTTCTTTTTTTTAAATATTTTTTTGATACTGGGGATCAAACTCGGGACCTGGTGCTTGCAAGGCAGGTGCTGTGTTCAGTTTTAACAGTAATGCCAAACGGTTTTCCAAAGTAAATTCTACCAGTACTGAATGAAAGATTCAATTACTCTGTTCTTGTCAACACTTGACATTTTCTTTTTCATTTTAAGCATTTTATGTAGTGGTTGTGGTATCTCATCATAGTTTAATTTGTACTTCCTTGATCATTACTAAAGTTTTCATATGTTTATTGCCCATAGATATTCTCTTTTATTATGCCCTTAAGTTTTTTTCACATCCTTTAACTATTTACCTAACAAAAATTGAAGATATTCTGTGTTACTATACTTTACTCAGTCTGGATCTGAAAGGACCTTAATGGTATTCAGATTACTACCGTTTCTTGATTTACTGGTTGTCTGCCTTTAAAAACAAGATACTTAGTGCCAGGCGTGATGGCGCACACCTGTAATCCCAGCACTTGGGAGGCTGAGGCAGGAGGATTGCTGTGAGTTCGAGACCAGTCTGGTCTACACAGTAAGTTCCAGGGCAGTCTAAACTACATAGTGAGACCCTGTCTCAAAAAAAAAAAAATTAAAAAACAAGATACTTAGCCACAATTCCACAATTTGCCCCATCTGTTTCTCATCTGTAAAGTGAGGAAATAATAATATTTAATTCATATGTTGTGAGAACTAAACAAATCTTATATAAGGCACTTTGAACATTTCCTGAGATTTTAAAATATTTTATTATTATTGTTATTGGTAACAGGGTAGATCACAGGAATAGAACTCTAAAAAGAGACTGATAAAATTTGTGTCTCTCAGGGGTAAATGAGATTGGAGATTAGGGTGTGACAAAAGCTGGCTGGGAAACTAAATTTGACCTGTTAACCACAAGATCCCAGACACATGAGCATAACAGTTTCCAAAGACTTCTGTGAGGACTTCTGGTAAGAACTCCAGCAAGTTTACAATAGGTTGGCCTAGACCTGCCATCAGCCTCAGACATGGGATCTTAGTACCCCCTCTAGTTCTGGTGGGTTTCCTCAAGATTTGAACAATACATAAATAGGGAGGGGAGGAGGGGGTAAAAGGAGGGCAGGGACAAGGGGAAAAAATGAGAACTTAAGACCTGTCATGTAAAGGTACAAGATCCCAATGATGAATGTAACTGTACTGTATATCTAAAAGGTACCGATAAACTCAATTTTTAAAAAAAGATTTGAACAATACAAAAGAAAGGTGGTCATAGGAGCCAGTGTCATTGTAGCTTTCCATGCCAAGAGGGGGAAAAAAGAAAAGGAATTTGACCCATACCCCACACCTTTTGCTAAAATTAGTTCAAAACAAGTAATAAATTAAATGTAAAATGTAAAGTTTTTATAGGAAAATACCAGTGAAAATCTTTGTGACCTGGTTAAATAAAGAGTTCTCGATAGAATCCATAAGCAGAATTCATGAAAGAACAAAACTGACAAGCTGAACATCTCAGAAAAGAAAAAGTTCTGCAACCTAGAAAGCAGTTTGACAGTTTTTTTCTTTGAATATAAATTTGAATATACATGAATTCAGTGAAGTAAAAACATGTTCAGCTCAGCATAGTGGAGCATGCCTGTTAATCCTAGAACTTGGGAGGCTGAAGCAAGAAGATCCTCAGTTCAAGGCCAATTAGAGCTACATAGTGAGACCCTATATGAAAAAACAAAGAACCACCACCACCAAAAAAAAAAAAAAAAGTTCAAATTGATTTTCTGATTTTTCAAAGATCTGTGTACAACTATAGAGTAACTTCTTTACTCCTAAAAAGCCAAACTGAAAACAATTCAAATGTCTCTTATTTGGGGAAAAAACAAACCACAGTACAACTATAACATAGAATATTACTTATTAATAAAATAAATTATTGATACATTCAGCAGATAAAATTAGTATGTATTACACAGAATGAAAAACAGACTCAAAATGCTATATGAAATTCTAGAAAAGACAAAAATGTGGGGATGGAAAATTTGAGCTGGTCTTCATTAGTGTGCCAGAGAATGTTGTGGACTAGCTTTGTCTCAGTAAACTGTTTCTTGCACTTAATTGCTGCTTGCAGATCTCAGCACCCAGAATGCCCCTGGTTTTAGCCCCTACTTACTTCTCTGTGTTGCTCTGCTTCTTTTCTATAGAGATCTTTTTTTTTTTTTTTGGTATTGGGGATTGAACTCAGGTCCTTGCGCTTGCAAGGCAGACCACCGAACCACTGAGCTAAATCCCCAGCCCCTGTAGAGATCTTTATCCAGTTTGAATTCAACTATATTTTCTTAATATAGGTTTTATCTGTTACACTTTTGTCATTCAATATTATCTAGTATTTCTCTTTTAGCTACATCAGTGGTTCGCAACCAGGCACAATTTTGGTATCTATGACATTTTTGGTACTGTGCATGGGACAGTCCTCCACAACATATAGCTATCTGGTTCAAAAGACCCATAGTGTTGACACTGACAAACTACAGTAAAAAAATCAAGAATACAAAAATGTTTATATGTAATGTTATCATAATATACATAATTGATTTATTTTGGGCCATTTAGTTTTCATATTAAATGTAAAAACAGGAGAAAAAAAACCAAAGAGAGTTTCTATATCAAACGTAACATTTTAATACTAACCTTATATACATTTTTCATATCATTAATTCATGAATGTAGACATTTCTAATCTCAAAACTAAGGATTGAGAGGTACTATCTTGAAAGTGGAAATCACTTAAGAAACAAAAGTATGAAAACAACAAAATCTTTTATTATGTCCATAGTGAAACTTGGCAATATAAAAAGGTCTTCAAGTAATTTTACACTTTTTAACATACTTTTTTCCAAATAATATGCTCCTTGGTTGTCTTAAGGCCCTTACAGTTCTATGTAACCTTCTGTGAAAGCATCCTACACTTCCTTTATGCTATGATAACAGATTTCAGAATCTTAATGAGGACTTGACCAACCTGACTATAAGCATCTCTTGCTTTCATTATTCATAATTATTTTGGGGGCCGGGGATTTGGCTCAGTGGTTCTGCCACCTGCCTCACAAGTGCAAGGGCCCAAGTTTGAATCCTGGTACCTAAAATAAATAAATAAAGTAAAATAAAATGAAAGGGTCATATCATGTAATTGCTATAGGCTTTCCCAATTATAAACATGTACTATGCGATTATTTTATTTTTGTTTTATTTAGTTTGTAATCATAATCATAATATTTTACAATTTCTAGGATAAAATTTTTAAAGATTTCTAAGATCTTAAAAATTCCTCATATTAAAAAAATTCCTCATATTTGTTATCTTATTGGTTTCATTTGCCTCCCTGTAGTGATTGATAATACAATCTTAAAATGAAAAGTGTCATGTGTCAGAGGACTTCCAGGCATGATACTAGAGAAGTAATAGTCACAGCTGGACTGGGAAAAGGAAAAACCTAATATGAAAAGGAGGACTTGGCATATGTACAATAACAAAACCTAGGTTTCAAATCATGGCAGAGTCAAAGAAATATGCCCTGGGAGTTAATGTGCAAGATACCCTTAAAAATAGTGTTTAAGTTTATTAGAATCACAAGGGCCTAGAATCCAAGTTTCCTAATCTCCTGGTGAGTCTTAACACTACACTGTTATATCATTTAAAATATAATAGAATTTAAGTTATCTAGCAAATGTAGATACATCCATGAAGTAATCTTTCATAATTTTTTGTAGGACTTTTCAACTGCTCCACCTATTTTCTGGCTGCTGGTGCTGTTAGTTTGGGAATTGGTCTCTGTGCCTTGGCATCAGCTTTGTGGTTCCTGATTTGTAAACGAAGGTAAGATTTATTAAAACTTTTTTCTCTTAAAAATACAATGAAGGGCTTTTTCAAATAATATTAAAGTGAAATAACTAAATAGTATTGATTCTGTAATCTGAGAATTGGTTGTAGACCCTTTGGTTGAAGAGGGAAATTTTTACATGTTTTAAATAAACTGAAAAAAGGAGTAATATAACAGCATTTTTTTGTGCATTAAAAGTTTGAGGAATATCAAGTCCTTTTTTTCTAGAAGACCTAATTCTGATGGTAATATAAAACAGTAAATTTTTAAAATTCAACTTCCATTTTAGAGATTACAAACATTACTAGAGGGGAAGACACTTCAGAAGGTATTTAAAAAGAGAACTGACAGAATGCTTGGGTATTGTCCAAAAGGAGTCTCTTGCCAGAAACAGAAGGGAAAAAAAAAATCACTTGACAACTTCGTGCCATTCAACTCTAAAACGTGCTGTTCCTAATTATTTAATCCTAATTATTTAATTTAGTATTTCCATTGTCTGATGTTTAACAATGTAAATTTTGATATGATCTTCCTTAGTGTTTCCCATCTTATCAAATGAGTAAGCACAGACTACCCTTCCAGGAGTACAAATTGAGACATCAGTAGATTACTCACTTATTCATTCTCCAGCAAACACATACTTCACATCTGCTATTGTTTTACAAATGGAAGATGTAACTGTGAACAGAGCTGAAGTTCCTGTTTCACAGAGTATAGACAGATAACTAAATAAGTAGGTAAGAGTGGTCAAGGAATGCCTATATATGGAGTTCATATTCTATCAGAGACCTGAGTTAAAAGAAGGAGCTACCTATATGAACACCTATGCAAGAACTTTCTAAACTAAAAACTGTAGCACGCATAAAGACCCCAGCATGTGAAAGATCTTGGCATTGTTCACTTAACAGAAAAGCAGCACGAACCATTTGCAGTGAGAATGGAAAGTAATCATGAAACTGAAGAGGCAGGTAAGGGCCATATTATATGGGAACTTGTAGGCTAGCTACAGTTTGGATTTTATTGTTTGTACTATTGGAAGGTTTCTTTAAAGTATGGCATAATAGCTGATATTGAGTATTCACTACCTACTAGGTACTGTTCTGAGTGTTTCATATATTATCTCATTTAAACTTAGCCTGATGAGGTAGAAGTAATATAGCTTTTAAGGACTATATTGCGATTTACATATTAATCATACACCTTTAAAACTGAGGTATAAATAGCATATAATAAAGTACATAGATTTCAAACTTAAAGTAATGGATTTCAGAAAATATGTAATTAGGGCCGGGCGTGGTGGCGCATGCACTCGGGAGGCTGACGCAGGAGGATCACTGTGAGTTCGAGACCAGCCTGGGTTACACAGTGAATTCCAGATCAGTCTCAACTACATAGTGAGACCCTGTCTCCAAAAAAAAAAAAAAAAAAAAAAAATGTAATTAGGTAACTGCCTGAGTCAAAATATAGAACTATTTCATCATCCTGGAAAGTCCCCATTATTCTTTTGTTGTTCTTGTGTTTTGTACCTGGGATCAAACTCCAGTCCTTACTTTTGCTAGGCAGGTGCTGGAAACACTGAGCTAAATCCCTGGCCCAGGGCTGCCTTTTTTACTCAACATAATATTTTTGAGATACATCTATGTTGTATTTAACCTAAGCTCATTGGGCCGGGGATTTAGCTCAGTGGTGCCAATGCCCACTGCCTGCCTCGCAAGTGCAAGGTCCTGAGTTTGATCCCCGGAACCAAAACAAAACAAAACAAAATAGCAAAACAAAAACAAAAACCCCACAGCTCATTATTTGTACTGGAGAGTGGTAATCCGCTGTATAAATGAATATATCCTGGTTTATCAATTATTCTGTTAATGAACACTGCAGTCATTTCTAATTTTTAGCTCTTAGGAGAATGGCTATGAATATTCTTGTATAAAACTTTTGAATATGTGCTCATTTTTCTAAGGTAAATATTTAAGAGTAAAATTGTTAGATCACATCATTAACCTTATAAGAAATTCCTGAGGCTTTCCAAAGTGAATGCATTGTATGAGAATTCCGATTCATGTTTTTAAAAAATATTTCTTATTTCTCAATGAAGCCCAAATTTTAATGGGGCAAGAATGAAAGCAGAGAGACAAGTCAGGAGATTTATTCCATGTGAAAGGTTATGGTGTCTTGGACTAATATGAACAGAACAGGAAATTAAAAGAAGGAATTGGATCAGGGATATATTTTTCAGGTAGAACTGAGACTTGTTGATAGATTGAAAGAAGTAAGGAAACTAAATAAATGGTGGAATTAATACTGATACGTAGGTCTTTATCATGAGTAGTGGAGTAGTTGTGCCATTTTCTGAAATGAAATGATCATAAAAGTGATTGAGTTTTGGAGTGGTGATAAAGTAGGAGTTGTGTTTTGGGTGTAAGTTTGAAAGTTGATTATGCATCAAAGTGGAAATATCACATAAGCAGTTGGGTATGCATGTATAAACTTCAGGACAGAAACCAGAATTGAAGATTTGATATAGAAAGTTATCTAAAGTCGTAGGACTGGATGACACTAATCAGAGTGATTATTGAAAGAGGAGACCTATAATTACACCCTTCACACTACCAACAGAAATCTAGCAGAAGACAACACCTGAGAAGAAAGAAAAACAGGAAAATAGGGTGTCAAGGAAGCCAAAATAAAAAAGCATTATAAGAGAAAAAGGTTTCAGCCAGTTACGTTTTAAGGGTACTTTGAGGACAGAGAAATATGATTTTGGGATTTAACAATGCGGAAATCATCAGTAGCCTTGAAGTTTTTGATAGAATGATGGGTTCAGAATCTCACCTTCAAAAAGAACATTAGGAGCGAAAAAATTGAGTGAGAGTGTGTGTGTGTGTGTGTGTGTGTGTGTGTATGTGTGCAGAAGCTAAAAAGTGAGGCGGTAGCCAAAGTATGTAAAACCGAAGAAAGGGTTTTTCACCTTCTATAATTGGACAACATGCTTGATAGCAACCTCTCTTTCCTACCTCTGCTTAATTCAAGCTGTCACCGAGTTTTGTTTATTTTGCCATGTAAACCCCTCACATCTATTCATTTCTTTTCTTTTCTTTTTTTTTTTTTTTTTTTTTTTTTTTTTTTTTGAAAGGATCTCACTATGTAGCTGAGACTGACCTGGAACTCACTGTATAGCCCAGGCGATCCTCCTGCCGCCTCAGCCTCCCGAGTGCTGGGATTACAGGCATTCACCACCACGCTCAGTTTTTATTCATTTATTTTCATTAACACTTTCACCAGTCTTTGGTGATTGTAACTAACCCCACCACCACCTTCAATATTATTTTTTAAATTTGTTTGTTTGTTTGTTTGGTTTGGTTTGGTACCAGGGATCAAATTCAGGACCTTGCACTTTTGAGGCAGGCATGGTGCCACTGAGCTAAATCCCCGGCCCTTGTTTGTTTTTGAGGCAGGGTCTCATTGTATAGCCCAGGCTGGTCTCAAAGTCTCCATCCTCCTGTCTCAGTCTCTAGAGTGCTAGTATTGTTTCCCAAATGCAAGTCTGATTAAATCACCCTACACTCCTCCTCCACCTTCACAATATGGTAAAGGACTTTATACTGCTTTGGGGATAAACAAAATGAGATGACTTTTAAGGCCCTGCGTACTCCTCACTTTCATGTCCCACTTTCCCTTTTGCTCCCTGTGTTTCTCCTACATTAACCAAATCCGGCCAGTAGGTCTTTATACTTGATATTTCTCTACCTAGGAAATGCTTATTCCCATATCTTCTCTATTCCACCAAACTCTATGGAATTGTTACTGGTATTTCTTTATTCACCCAGTTTAGTCATGCCTTCCTTAGGAAACCTTTCCCTGACCTTTCTTTTTTTTTTTTTTTTTTC
>NW_022900935.1:29769482-29775406 GCF_012274545.1 Fukomys damarensis
ATCTCCATATTGATTTCCATAGTGGTTGCACCAGTCTGCACTCCCACCAACAATGGAGAAGGGTTCCTTTCTCCCCACAACCCCACCAACATTTGTTATTGTGTGATTTCTTGATAGCAGCCATTCTTTGTGGGTTGAGGTGGAATCTCAGTGTTGTTTTCATCTGCATCTCTCGAATGACCAGTGATGTGGAACATTTTTTCAAATATTTACTTGTTGCTTTTCCTGACCTTTCTTACCAGGTTCATTTCCTTTGATACATATTCCCACAGCACTAGAACTTTACAAAGTTACAATTTTTTATTTTCTTGTGATTTTTATTTGTTTGTTTTTTGAGGTCTTGCTATGTAATTCAGGCTGGCCTTGAACTCATGATGGAGCCCAGGCTGGCTTTGAATTCATGGCAATCCTCCTGCCTCGGCCTTCCAAGTGCTGAGATTACAGCCATGTACCACCATGCCCTGATTGATTATTTTATCAATATGTCTTTCATACTACTTTTAAATCTCCATGAGAACAGTAATAATTCTGTGAGGATGATGTTTTGATATTTCCTACCACTAGTGCTTTTTTTCCCCACCACTATTTAGACAATATCCGTCATTTCTGGCATATAATAAGTTCTCAGTAAACACATTAAGTGAATTAAATTCAGTAAATAAGTGAATCCTAATTTTTAATATCTCAGTAAGTAACATAATCTCTTGGATTAATTTGGAAAGTTTCTAGTGCTTCTGAAAGAAGACATGGCAAATAACCCTGTCTCAAAAATAAATAAATAAATTAATTAATTAAAAGCGCTGGAGATATATCCCAGGGCAATCCCCAGTACCACAGAAAAAAGGCTCAGTGCTGATGGTGTACATTCTGTGGTTGCACAAATGGATTCCCATGATAGCATCACAGTGTGTTTTCGTTGCCCTAAAAATCCTCTGGGCTTCATCTGTTCATCCCTCCCTCCCCCAACCACTGGCAACCACTGTTCTTTTCATTGTCTATAGTTTTTCCTTCTCTAGAATGTCATCTAAATAAAAACATACAATACGTAGCCTTTTTCAGATTTGCCTCTTTCATTTAATAATATGCATTTAATTTTTTTCCATATCTTTCTATGGTCTGATAGTTCATTTCTCTTTAGCACTGAATAATATTACATTGTCTGGAAATATTAAATCTGTAATGATGCTTTGTCTGAGGCCACGTTCCCTTATACTTAATTATTTGCCTATCATCAGCATCAGCTATGTGCTTCCTGAGTCACTATCTTTTTTTTCTTTCTTTCTTTCTCATTTTCTTTCTGATACCAAGGATCGAACTCAGGCCCTTGCCTTTGTGAGGAAGGCGCTGGAACCATTGAGCTAAATTCCTGGCCCTTCCCTGAGTCGCTATCTTTAACTCTTTCTTTGTGGTTGCATGGAGGGTAAAGATCTCAGGTCCTTTTCCATTAGAGGTTATTAGATTCATTTCAGTCTCCTTCTCTTGCTTTTTCCCAGAGACATTATTATACACCAAATGGGATCAATGGCTTTCATTTTATTGTCTTTGCTATTAAAGTTAATATTATGCAAGGGCCACTTAACATTAAAGCCAGTCGATTGTCCCACAACCTCAGGGAAGTATATCAATGACTCCTGGTTAATATTCAAACTGGAAATTACATTCCATGAATAAAATAGATGTAATGAAATCTAATATATGAGAAAGTATACAAATTAATTTATGCTTTTAAAAATAAACATGCTATAATGTATTATTCTGACTTTTAAATCCTTATGTTTAAATATTAGAAAAATGATTACTTGGCTTTTAATCTAATTCATGTTTATAATATTCTTTATAAAATATTTTTCAGAAAAATATTTCAAAATTCTACATTTAAATCAACTGATGAGAGACTCGGGCAAAGACCATCAAAGATGAAGGTTAAACCCCATTCTCAGAGTGTTTTCATTTCTCAAAATTTTCATACTGGAAGGTTCCAATTACAGGTAGAGTGTATATTTTATACTATGTCATTAGAATCAGTCTTTAAATTTAAAGGGTTAGATAGCCACTGTTGTGTTTTTAATTTGAGGAACAATAATATGGAGTCAAGTTTAAATTATCCAAACTAGTTAGAGTTTATACTACCTAGGAAACGTGAAAAAATAAATGAAAATATAGTCTATCTACACTCACTTTTACATATCTCTAGTCATAAACCTGTATTTTCCATATTGGGACAAAGATAATAATATGGAAAACTGAAAGCAAAATTATTGGGTCTGTCAGAGGAAAAAGATTTGGAGATAACAGATACAATACTCAGATAACCAGACTACCTAACCAAAACAAATAATTGAAATCAATTCAGTTTGACAAAGACCAGTCTTTTATTTTATTCTGAGTCCCACCATTGGGGAGAGTAAGATACAGACCAGGAAATTCATGTGAGAAAGGAAGACCATAATTAACTTTGTGCTATATGATACATGTCAAAACAGTATTATATGGATGAAGTGAAACAAGGCAGAGACTGGTAGAAGTTTAATACTATGCTGTAGCTAAGGAAAACAAAGACATTAACATGCATAGCAAACTGATAGGATGTCAGAATTTCACTATCTTGATGATTGAATTCAAGTTAACTCAGTGTTTGTTCATTTGTTTCATAAACATTTAGTTAGTACCTTTTTTTCTTTTTATTGAGTTTATTGGTACAATCTAGGTATACAATACAATTACATTCATCATTGGGATTCTGTACCTTTACATAATAGGTCTTGATTCTCATTTTTTCCCCTTGTCCCTGCCCTCCCTTCACCCCCTCCTGCCCTCCCCATTTACAAACACTTTATTTCCATTTTTTCAGTTTCTCATATTTTTTTCCTCTCCCTTATTACCTTTCCCCCACCCTTCCCACTTTCCCTACACCTTTAGCCCTTTACTTCCTATTTCACATTATTAATTATCTCATTAGGATCCTGTGTATAGTTAGTACCTTTTATTTCAGTAACTGGGACCTCATCTTATTACAAAGCTTTTGCACAGGAAGAGAAACCAACAACAGAGTGAAGAGACAACCCACAGAGTGAGAAAAATTTTTTACCGGCTATTCCAACAAAGGACTATTATCTAGAATATATATATAGAACTAAAAAATATCAGACCTCCCCATGCAAAAATGGGCATCTGAAATAAAAAGACTCTTCTCAGATGAAGAATTATAAATGGCAAAAAAATATGAAAAAGTATTCAACATCACTGGCCATTTATGAAATGCGAATTAAAACAATGTTGAGATTCTGCCTCACTCAGAAAGAATGGCTGCTATCAAGAAATCAATCAATAATAAATGTGAAGAGGCTGTGGGGAAAAAGGAACCCTTCTCCACTGTTGGTGGGAGTGCAGACTGGTGCAACTACTGTGGATATCAGTTTGGAGATTCCTCAAAAAACTGAAACTAGAGGTTCTATTTTTTTTTTTTTTTTTTTTTTGGTACTGGGGACTGAACTTGGGTCCTTGCACTTGTAAGGCAGGCCACCAAAGCACTGAGCTAAATCCCCAGCCTAGAGGTTCTATATGACCCAGCTGTATCCCTTCTTGGTATCTTCCCAAAAGAATTAAAATCATCAGCCGGGCATGGTGGTGCACACCTGTAATCCCAACACTTGGGAGGCTGAGGCAGGAGGATCGCTGAGAGTTCAAGACCAGCCTGGGCTACATAGTGAGTTCTAGGTCAGTCTCAACTACATAGTGAGACCCTGTCTCAAACAAAGAAAAAAAAAAGAATTAAAAGCATCATACCACAGTGATAGATGAATACCATGTTTATAGCAGCACAGTTTGTAGTAGCAAAATCTGGGAAACAGCCCAAATGCTGATCAACTGACGAGTGGATAAAGAAGATGTGGTTTTTGTATGCAATGGAGTACTACTCTGCCATAAAGAAAGATGAGCTTCAGCCATTTATAGCTAAATGGACAGACTTTGAGACCATATGCTTAAGTGAAATAAATGCTTAACACTTGCTTAAGTATCACATTGTTTCTCTGGTATGAGAAACCAAAACTGTAAATAAGGACTGCAATAGATAGGGGATGCTGGAAAATGGGAAGAAAGTGTTCAAGTGGGAAGGAGAACAAAGGAGTGGGTGAGAGAGGAAGGAAGGAATGAGCAAAAAAGTGAAAGTAGAAGGAAAAAATGGAATAAGAGGGGCTCATGGGCAGGATGGAATACAATTTTTTAAAATGTATTTTAAAAATTAATTTGGCACCCACTGTACAGTAGGCACTTTGCTTGGTGCCATGGTGTTGTGTTGTCATATTTAATAGTGGGTACACAAACAGACAATGGTGACTGTGTCGCGAGTATGATTCTAGCTCATTTTTTATTATTTATTCAGCAAACATGTGATAAGCATTTATATGCTGGGCGCTATTCTAGACATCTGCAAATTTGGTGGTGAAGAAGTGAAAGAATAGTACCTGCTGTTACGGAGTTTATGCTGTAGTGGGAGGGATAAACAATGTACAAGTGACACAAAATATTACTCAGGGATCTTTTAGAAATCATTTTAGATTGATAAACACAAGTTGTACACATTTGCCATGTACCATATGATGTTTTGAAATGTGTACACTGGGAGAGGGCTGAGCAGCGCTAATTAACATGTGTTGTTTAACCCACCTGTCATTTTTTATGGTCAGGACATTTAAAATCCACTTTCCGCAGTTTTCAATACATTGCTAATTTTGTACATGTGGTACAATAGATTTCTTGAACTGATCCCTCCTTTCTAACAGAGTTTTTCCCCTCAGACCCGCATCCTTTGATCTCCCCTACCACTGCGCCCCTGGCAACCACTGCTCTCTGCTTATGTGAGTGCAGCATCTTTAGCCACTGCACATGAGTGAGATCAGGAGGAATGTGCTTTTCTCTGCCCGGCTTGTTTCACTTAGTATAATGTCTTTCATGTCGTCATCCATGTTGTCACAAATGACAGGATTTCCATCTTTTTAAAGGATTTTATTCAGGCTTCATGATAGCTCGTGGTAGGAACCCCATTCAAACCGTAAAAAGGCAGTGCTGACTTCAGCCACAACTCGTTTCAGCACAAAAGGGCACGTTTATATTATCCCTTTGTTCTTGTCTCAATTTCTGCCACTGTATTATACTCTTTCTCTCTAACTCTAGATTGACTTCTGTATGGCAGGAAGATGAACAAAAATGTGGCTCAATGTAATAAAGTATTAGAGTTTGATTTTTTTAAAAAAGCTTTTATTAGGAAATATGGCATACATACAGAAGGATACACACACCATTTAAAGAATAATAGGTGAATTTTTAAACCAGGTTGTCCTTGAAGTCCTGGGCTCAAGTAATCCTCCTGCATCAGCCTCCTAAGTAGTTTGAACCCTAGGCATATAAGTGAATTTCTACACATATAGCCCAGAATAAGAAATAAAATATTACCAAATATGTTATGTTCTCACTTATATATACATTTGCTAGATTTCTTCTTCTTCTTCTTCTTCTTTTTTTTTTTTTTTTGTGTGTGTGTGTAGATAGTGTCTTGCTATATAGTTCAGGCTGGCCTTGAACTCACTATGTAGCCCAAGGCTGGCTTCAAACAAAGAATTCTCCTGCCATCAGCCTCCCAAGTGCTAGGATTACAGGAATTCACCACCACACCCACAGGTTTACTAGTACTGTTTTTTTCCCCATTAAATTTATTGGTACATTTAAAGCAAACAGTACAGTTACATTTATCATTGGTATCTTGTACCTTTACATGATATATCTTGGTACTTATTTTTTCCCCATGCCCCTGCCCTCCTTTCACCCCCTTCACCCTTCCTTATTTACAAAGACTTTGTTTCCATTTTTTCCTTTTTTCACGTTTCTTCTTTTCCCCTTTTTCCTTTCCCCTCCCCTTCCTCTAC
>NW_022900935.1:29776998-29814378 GCF_012274545.1 Fukomys damarensis
TGTGTAGATAGTGTCTTGCTATATAGTTCAGGCTGGCCTTGAACTCACTATGTAGCCCAAGGCTGGCTTCAAACAAAGAATTCTCCTGCCATCAGCCTCCCAAGTGCTAGGATTACAGGAATTCACCACCACACCCACAGGTTTACTAGTACTGTTTTTTTCCCCATTAAATTTATTGGTACATTTAAAGCAAACAGTACAGTTACATTTATCATTGGTATCTTGTACCTTTACATGATATATCTTGGTACTTATTTTTTCCCCATGCCCCTGCCCTCCTTTCACCCCCTTCACCCTTCCTTATTTACAAAGACTTTGTTTCCATTTTTTCCTTTTTTCACATTTCTTCTTTTCCCCTTTTTCCTTTCCCCTCCCCTTCCTACTAGTATTGTTAAAGAAAATTTTTATCTATATTCCCGAGGAGTGTTGCTTGATTTCTTTATCTAATTCTTTATTCACTTTTGACATATTTTTTCTGGTCACAAAAATGTGCGGAAGTGTTCTCTGCTCCTGTATTTTCTCAAAACTTTTGTTTTTACAATAATTTTAAATTTTCATTGGCACATAATAATTGTACATATTCATGCAGGAAACTGTGACATTTCTGTACAAGTGTACAATATGTAAGGGTCAGATTAGACTGATTGGCATATCTGTCAACCTTAGGCATACATCATTTCTTTATGTTGGGAGCAATCAAAA
Source organism: Fukomys damarensis (assembly GCF_012274545.1). Lineage (NCBI taxonomy): Eukaryota > Metazoa > Chordata > Mammalia > Rodentia > Bathyergidae > Fukomys > Fukomys damarensis. Next base: position 29,777,701 of record NW_022900935.1, read on the forward strand.
CCTCTATAATAGCTATTTTGAAATATTCAATTAATTGTTGTCAACTGTAACCATCTGACTATGCTACAGAACATTGGAAGTTATTCTTCCTACCCACCTGTACCCCTGCACCTGTCAGCCCCACCGCAACTTCCCCAGGCTCCCGTAACCACTAGCCTCATCTCTGCTTTGAGACCAGCATTTCAGGTTGCACGTGTAAGTGAGAACATGAGATATTTGTCTTCATGTGCCCGATTTATTTGTGTATCTGTGCCACATTTTCACTCTCCATTCATCTATCAGCACCCACCCTGAGTTCGTGTCTAGGCCAGTGTAGATACAGCTGCAGTAAACACACGAACACAGATGTCTTCTTTACTTCAATTTCTTTTACTCCAGTTCCTTTGAATATATTCCCAGGAGACAGATTACTACATCATGCAACAATAGTTCTGGCTTTTTTATGAACCTTCATGTCTGGCATAATGTCTATGCTAATTTACTTTTCCCACCAAGAGTTTACCAGAGTCCTCCTTTCTCTGGATCTTTGCCAGCATTTTAAAAAGTTATTTTTATAAAGGCTTTTTTTTTTTTTTTTTTTTTTTTAACCAGGGATTGAACTCGGGTCCTTGTGCTTGCAAGCCAGGCCACCGAACTGCTGAGCTAAATCCCCAGCCCTGTAAAGGCCATTTAAATGGCTGTGATGATATCTCGTTGCTGTATTGATTTGTGTTTCCCCAGTGATTAGTGATATTGAGCATTTTTCTAAATATAATCCTACCTTGGCACTTGACTGCTTTGAAACTGGTGGAATTTGGTGCTTGACATAGCGTTGTTTTTTTGACGTTCAGTGGAAAGGCTGCGATTTCGTGATGTTGATTGCCACATCACTCACTGCCCTGTCCTGCCAAATCAGTTTGGTATTCATCATTGTTGGTATTCATCTCGCCTTCCAGAAGCAATTAACAATGAGTACTGAGGAGCCATGGTACATTTTGACCATATGTTCTTTATGAAATATCTATTCTGGTCACTCACTGATGTTTTAATTACTGTACTTGTTTTTTGTTTTTTCTTTTGAGTTGTTCAAATTTCTTATGTACTCTGGAAGAAATTCCATGTCAAATGAGCATTTGAAAATATTATCTCCTATTTTGTAGGTTGACTATTATTTCCTATGCTTTACAGAAACTTTTAATTGTTTGTTTGGTTTGGTTTTGTTGTTGTTGTTGTTTTTCCCCAATACCAGGGATTGAACTCAGGATCTTAGGCTCACAAGGCAGGCATGGCACTGCTGAGCTACACCCCCAGCCCTACAGATGCTTTTTATTTTGGTATAATCCCATTTGTCAATTTTTCCTTTTGTTGCCTATGCATTTGAGGTCATACTCCAAAGAAATCTTTGTCCAGACCAATGTCCTGAAGTGCTTTCCCTATATATTTATTTTCTAGTTAGTAGTTGCAGGTCTTAAACTTAAGTCTTCAGTCCATTTTGAGTAGATGTTTGCATATGGTTAGAGAGACAGATATCCAGTTTTCCTGGCACTATTTATTGAAGAGATCTTGCTTTCTTCAATGTATGTTCTTACTGTCCTTGGCTGCCTAGCTACTTGGGAGGCTGAGTTGGGATGAACACTTGAGATCAGGAGTTTGAGACCAACCTACGCAACATAGTGAGATCTTGTCTCAGTAAAATAAAAGCTGCATAAAGACAATCAGAAAATTCTAGGGTCCAGGGCAACATCTCAGTGATCTCATTATAAGAAACAATGAAGGGCTGGTGATTTAGCTCAGTGGTTCAGCCACCTACCTCTCAAGCACAAGGTCCTGAGTTCAATCCGAAACAAACCGAAACAAAACAAAACAAAAAATAAATAATGAGGAAGAAATTCACGTAAAATGATATAAATAAAAATTCTAAATTTGTCTTTATTTTTTTTAACTTGCAGCACTAGGGATTGAACCCATGGGGGTTCACACATGCTAGGCAAGTGCTCTACCACTGAGACAGATCCCCAGCCCTGTGTAAATTTTATTTTGAGACAGGACCTCTTTAAATTACCCAGGCTGGCCTCAAACCTGTGACCCACTTCATCCACCTGAGTAGATTACAAGTGTGTACCACTATACCCAGCTAACAAAATATTTTAAAAAATAAAACAATTGACTGAAAGTACATGGACTTATTTTGAGGTTCTCTTTTCTGATCCATTGTCCTTTGTGTCTGTTTTTATCCAGTACTGTATGATGTTTTGGTTAATATTCTTTGTAGTATGTTGAAGTCAGTTATTAGAGTACCTTCTGCTCTGTTCTTTTTGCTCAGCATTTCTTGGGCTATTCAGAGCCCATTAGGGTTCAATACAAATGTGAGGAGTGTTTTTTCTATTTCTGTGGAGAATATCATTGGTAATTTTATAAGACTGCATTAGTCTTTGGGAAATGTGAAGATTTTAACAATATTAGTTCTGCCAGACAAGATACAAATGATAATTGTAATTGTACTGTATACTTAGAGAAAAAGATATTAGTTCTGCCAGTATATGAGCATAAGATGTTTTTCCATTCGTGTTTCTGTGTCCTCTTTAATTTCTTTCATCATTGCCTCACAGCTATATTCTGTGGTTCCCAGGTCAGCAATATCAGCATTACTGGGCAAGCCTGCTAGATATACAAAATCTCGGGCTGGTGATTTAGCTCAGTAGCACTGTGCCTGCCTCACAAGTGCAAGGTCCTGAGTTTGATTTCCACTACAAAAAAGAAAGAAAAAAAAAGAAAAGGAAGCCCCATCCCAGACCTACTGAGTCTGAACCTACATTTTAGCAAGTTCTCAAGCTAACTTGAGGGCACATAAAAGTATGAGAATTGAAGTCCTAATGTAATTTATATAGAAATTGATCCTAAATCCAGACAAGCTAAGTTCAGGAAGCCACACTGGCACTTATTAGTAAAAAGTAAAAAGGGACAAAGAAGCAAAATTGGTTTTGAGAAAAGTGCTTCCATATTAGAAAATATGTGTGTGGCCTAAATAAGGCTCCTTGAGAGATGGAAAAATGTACATTAACATAGAATATTAACACCTTTCCCCTCAGAACACAAAAGATAATGTTATTCTCTCCAGTGTCAGACTTCACACACTTGATCCCAAATACACCCTTTGCTCTAGCCAATTAAGAACAACTTGAATTGCAATCCTTGCAAATCATTGCCAGGCAGACTCCCAAACCCACTCCCTACTGCTCTTTAGGGACTGATACTATGCCGAAGAATCAGCACTTCAACAAACACACCAGGTGATTCTGATGCCCTGACACTTGGGAACTATTATACCACTAAATTTCAGCGCATATCTGGAATGTATTGTTTAAATAATGTCATATTTGCTTTAGAAGAATATTCCTATTTTTACCAAAGGCTTGAGCCATAATTGCTGTTGTTAGTCAATTAAATAAATTGGCCAAGTGATTCATGATAATTCTGTTTGGACCATATTTCATACTTTCATTACCTTTTGGGGCTCATCTAAATTTTGGAACCAAGCCTAATTCCTTTCAAATGGTTAATCAAACTTTTTTTGAGTCTGCCAATATAGGTTGGTGAAAAAGATTTACATTGTGGCCCAGTGTGGTGGTTCACACCTGTACCAGTACTTAGGAGGCTGAGGCAGGAAGATCACTTTGAGTTTGAGGGCAGCCTGGCTACATAGTGAGTTCAAGGCCAGCCTGGACTACAGAGTGAGACCTTGTCTCCAAAAAATATATATTTTTAATTCATATTGTGGAAAAGAAATTCTCCGGTGAAAATATGTAATGCTAAAATTCATTACTCATATGAATACATAGATTGAATATATTACAGAAATTATACAAAAATGATTTCATCTTAAAAATACAAATAACTTTTTTTATATAGGGAGAGCAAAGAAAAAATGAAGAAGCTCGTATAAAAGGTACTTTTTCTCAATAATGTGTTAGAACAAATCCTAATCACTGTATAGCAATTCACATCTTAAAGTATCAAAGGGCTATTCTAAATGTTTTTAAGTATTTTAAATGTTATGAAAGTTCAAGGGAAATGTCAATTTATGGGCACATAACTTTTAGAAAAAGAAAAAATTTCAATTTCATATCCTAAAATTTGAAACTTTGAATTTTCTTTCCAATTTGAGCCCAAAAGTATCATGTATGATGCCTGAGGGTAAAAATGAACTTTTGGGCCTTTGAGAGGTAGAGACAGAGGGAAAAACAAGAATTAAACAAAAACAGCAAAGTGAATTTTTAAAAACACTTTATAGTAATCCCAGCACTTGGGAGGCTGAGGCAGGAGGATCATTGTGAGTTTGAGACCAGCCAGGGCTACATAGTGAGTTCCAGGTCAATCTCAACTACATAGTGAGACCCTGTCTCAAAAAACAAAACAAAAAAAAACTTTATATATTGCATATTTTATCTTAGTACCTCAAAACATCATCCTCTAAGCACATTGTCACATGACTGTAATGCCAGCAGTAGGAGGCTGAGGCAGGAGGATTGCCATGAGTTCAAGTTTACATAGTGAGTTCAAGGCCAGCCTGAACTACACAGTGAGACCTTGTTTCAAAAATTAAAAATTAAAAAATAATTTCTGAATATAAAATACTTATGGCAACTTTTAAATTAATGGGCAAAATATCAAAATTAACTTGTAAAATATATTTAGGATATTATGTGGCATTTTCTAAAATGTCATTTTTCAATAATCAGTGTGTAGCCTAAATGATATAATGAAAAACACATGATACTTAAGAATAATGAATATTGGGCGAGATGTGGTGGCGCGCGCCTGCGTCCCACCACTCGGGAGCCTGAGGCCAGGGGATCCCAGAGAGTTCAAGGCCAGCCTGGACTACATAATGAACTCAAGGCCAGCCTAAACAGCATAGCAAGACCCTGTCTGGAAAAAAAAATTATCAAGAAGATAAATTAAATGTAAATGTGTGTTAAATGCTTTGTATTTAAATTGTAAGACTCTCAAGGAATGCTGTTACTATTTTGGGGGGGTGGGGTACTAGGGATCAAACTCAGGTCCTTGTGCTTTTGGGACAGGCAGCAGAACCACTGAGCTAAATCCCCAGCCCCGAATGTTGTCACTATTGATACAGGGTCAACTCATAGTCCCTTCTCGCTGTGGACCATCTTGTAATCTACCTATTCAAGGAAGCTTGTCTTTTTTAAATTGGTTTATTAAAGAAAGCAACAGTTAGCCATAATCACTAAGAAATCGTTTCATGTAACATTCCAGAACTCATCTACAATCTGATCTGATTTAAAGTGTACTTTCCTACTTTTTTGTTTTTGTGTTTTTGTTTTTTGAGACACAGTCTTGCTATGCAGTCCAGACTGGCCTTGAACTCACTATGTAGCCCAGGTTGGCCTCAAATTCATGGCAATCCTCCTACCTCAGCCTCCCAATGCTGGGATTACAAACATGATCCATCATGCCCAGCTCCAACTCTTGATTATCATGAAAATATTGCTAACTCCTAATTACATATTTAATATTGTATGGATGATGATACCAACTCTGAATTTCCCTTATGGGATGGCCCTGTCCAATATAGACCTAAAAGGAGTCTGAATTTTAAAAAACATTGCCCATATAATTAAGATTTGCCTCATAAATGTGTAATATTTATAGCACATCTATTTTTCACAGCGATTAAAGATGAATTCTGCCGTGCAACTAAAAAGGTAATCTGTGACCTCCTAGAGATTAACTCCACGACAAATGGCAGCAGCATTTCGTTAAACTTACCAACATCACCATCAGATTCTCACTACAGCCAAAGTATACAAGCAGCTGATGAATGGTTCTCTGATGATTCTCAAGCAGAAAATAATTCTTCAAAGCCTTTCCTTGGGGAACCCCTAGTGGAAAAAGTATTTTCATACCTGTCAACCATTCCATCAAAAGAATACTTAAAATGTAATGAGCATGACAATTTTTGATGATTAAAATAATGACATTAAGGAAATGTTCTCATGAAGAAACACTCAAGTTGAAATACAAAACCTTCGGCGTAACACTGAATGACTTTTTTTCTTTTGAATCCTTGTATACCCTGAAATCAGGTAATGTTAAAACTGAATCACCAGCTTCTGACTCTCCTAACATGCCGGTGCTAATGTTTCCTTTCTTGTGCTTTGTCATAGAGTGGGCCTGCTTCCCGTGCTGGCTCTTATTTCTAGAAATAAAACTATGGGAAGAATTATGGTAGTATCATGGATAGTAAGTTTAACTCCTTGTACCTTACAAAAGATAGATAATATGATTGTATTTTCAATATGCAGGAGAAATACTTCAAGAAATCTTTATGAATATACTTTAATAAAACATCTGCTGCATTTTGTTATACTTTGGACATATCAATTTCATTTCAGCGTGAGTAGATGTGGGTAGAATACCTATCAGCTTTTCTGAATTTAAAAAACACAAGTCACCTATCTTTCAAACCTTATCATGTCATGAGTTTGGTAATCAAGATAAATTTGCTCTTAAGTAATTTCCTTTCTCTGTTTCTCAGAAAGCCCCCCCAACCCTCACCCCTCTTGATAAAAATGACTCCTACTCACCTGAATCAAGTGAGGTGAGTTAGAGTTCCTTTCTAGTATGAGAGGCCTGTGTGCAAAAATGTATGGTTATGAGGGATTTCTGAACCTATCATGTAATCTTGTTTTTTTTCTTTCCTAAATACTCTCCATGTAATCAATCTTTTTGTTGTTGTTGTTGTTTTGTTTTGTTTTGTTTTGAGACAGAGTCTCACTATGTAGTTGAGACTGACCTGGAACTCGCTATGTAGCCCAGGCTGGTCTCTATCTCTCAGCGATCCTCCTGCCTTAGCCTCCTGAGAGCTGGGATTACAGGCATGTGCTACCACGCCTGGCTAAGCAATCTTTTTAATTTGCTTTCTCTTAGGAAAAAAAATGATTAATATTAAGTATAATACTACCTTTTACACTTAAATAAGACCTACTTATACCTTCCCAAGGGATAAATCGTACCTGTTACAATAAATGCAGAAAAAAAATTGTCTCAAAGGAGATAATAAATAGCATCATGCAAGTCTACCATTTCTGACCCAGGAAATAGTAAAGGAGTTGGAAGACCTTTCTCTTTTGATGCACTTGTCCATTTCCTCACAGTGTGTGGTGGATTCTGAGCATATCTCTCCTGTCCACCCACAGATCTCTGTAAGCTGTTTCACAAGGAGCGGTAAGAACAAGACCTTCAGCTGGTCTCGTGCTCTTAGTGTTCTGAAACTTATGCCTTCTTGGTATCGTAGGAAAGGGAGTTATAGCTGAAGATGGTAAAGTCCTAAGACTTCTCTGGGGTTGGAAATAAGAGATTCTAGCTTCTGTCTGACCAGACTCTGGAATAGAAGAACCTGGGAGCTGTGAGTTGCCATGTCCTACCATGCAATTTAGGAAGCAAAAGCAGCAAATCTGCAAAAGGAGAATAATGAAACATTTGCGAATTGGAAAGGAGAGATGAGAGCTCAGGAGAATATGGTTCTGCGCTTTCTAACAGTGTTCCATCCCCTGCTTTAACACTTCGTAAAGCCTGGCCATGACCCCTGCCCTTGGCTTGATAGGGTATCCTGTGTCCTAATTGTAAAACTCCTTTTCTCTCTTAAGCTCACAAGATGTGATTTCTGTTATTGGCTACCACCCCCAAGGCTTGGATTTAACTGTCATTTTTGGTTTTTATGCACTTTCATAATTTTATAATAAATTCTCCTTTTTGCATAAACTAGAAAGAGTTTAGTTTCTTTTACTACATTCAAAACATACAACCAAATTATTGTCAAAAGTTCAAAAAGATATTTATGCCTATAAAGTACTTGTTATACTGTAATGATATAATTGCTTAAAAACCTAACACATTCACTTATTTATTAAAATGTTATTCCCTGTCATAGACATGTACATTATTCTATTTGAAAAGCATACTAAACAGTACTTATACCAACTCAAATTACAGTAGTCAAAAATGAATTTTAAGAACTATGAAGGATCTGAGATTTCACCTTCTAGCCTGCAACAGTTTCATGGGTCAGACTCTTAGGTCAGTCACAAAGGACAAGTAATCATTCATGGCAGTAGCCAAAGTATCGTCATTTTATACTGTTTCTGGTGTCCCCGTTCCCACAGACTGATTGAAAAGGACCATAAACAGCAAGTTGCATTACAAACAGTAAAAAAAAAAAATTAGGAACCCAAATATTTTATTTAACAGTAAGAAAAAAATAGACAGTTAAGACACACATGCCTGTTGTACCAGAGGAAGCCACTATCACTGTCTGCCACAGTCATTTGCTGTGTAAACATCAGTGAGAGAAAAATCATTTTGAGGTTAAGGATAAGGGATTTATTCTAGGACTTGTATTTTGCACAAGTGAAGGAGGGAGATTGAAGAATCAGAGGAGCCACCAGTGAATCTAAGACACCACCTTGTCCAGCTGCCACAAGGAGATGGGAGGAAGTCGTGTGGAAATGTGTGTGGGAAACTTGCCTCCCAGTAGCAACTGCCTTTGAAAATATACTGCCAAGCATCTTGTGGTGGTCAATAGGGTCAGCAACTGGCAAGAACTGGACATGGAAGAAGGCTGGAAACAAGTTGGGACCCACTGGCTTCTCTCTGAGGTCTGTTAACACATCTAGGTAGAACAGCCTTCACAGAGTAATGGTTTCCGCTTAAATTCCACCGGTCAGATCTTGTATAAATTTCTCTTTGGGCCAACTTTAACCCAGAATCATGCCAACACAAATAGTGGATTGCATTACAAATAGTGAGGAGAGAATTTAGGGAACCAAACTTTAGGTTTATGGCTAATATAATTATAGTTTAACCAAGTTAACTCAGTACAAACTACCACAAACTACTTATCATGGATTTGGCATTCACTTATATATTAATGATATTTAAAACTTTCAAATAAAATAGCAGAGTGATTTCAGCAAGACAGAAAAACAAGATATCCCTCACATGCCTTTCCAGCAACCATTTTGCAGCTATCCATGGTAAGAGTGCCATGGATAGGAAGGAAGGAAGTTGTGAAATCCTGGAGCAGCCCAAGACCCACAAAGGCAGTACTACACCCAGATGGCAGATTTTCCAATCATGACCTGGTTCTAGGTATGGAAATGGCCTGATCCCCTACAGACAGCTGTCGGTCCTGCTCCTGAACCATCCACCCAGAGACCCGGAAGGAGTCACCCTTGCTCATACCTTGGGTGACAGACTTGCTGATGTTGATTCCAGAAGTGTACTCAGAACTGGCTCTGAAATTTGATGCTAGCCTCACTCAGCAGTGTTCAGAGACCAGTTCTGCCAGTGGGACAGGGTGCCAAAGAGACATGCCTACATGAGTGTGCAGGGCAGGACTGCCAATCTTAATCCCACAGCAGGCCCTAAAAAAGCGCTAAGGCTTGGCTCCAGCCTCTCCTAGCAGTAATCAGAGATCTATTCTGCTGGTGGCACAAGGACCAAAGGGAGACAGAGCCAAGTCTTGGGAGTGGGTTCACTGAGCTCAGTTCTGGCTGTGGATCCTGAAATAGCTTTGTTACCTAGTTCCATCACCTCTCAGCCATGGGCTAGGGCAGTATAGTTTGCTCAGGGACCCACCTAGTGACTCAAAAGGAACCCAGAAGAAGCACAGTTGTATGCATAGCTAGTAATAGGCCCACTCTCTGTGCACCCTGACATTGGCCTTTATCCCAGCACTATCTCTGTGGATCAAGGTCCTGGAGACAGTCCAGTCTACTCAGGGACAAGTAAGGCCCATTCCCATAGAAGCCCCTGCCAACAGGCCTGTCTGTTACCTACTCAACCATGATCCAAGAGGCAGTCCATAAACCTATGAACCTACAGAACCTCCACCTGCTGAAACCAATTTGTAAAGACTGATAGTGGTTCTTCTTCCTTCAAATGCACAGACACCATCACAAGCCTACGTGGACAATGAAGAATCAGGCGAACATTAAACCATCAAAGAATACTAAATATCTCCACAAACTGAAACCCAAGAAATGGAGATTTATGAATTGCATGAAAGAGAATTTTAATCATTTTACAGAAGCTCAATGAGGTGCAAAACAAATCAACACAGACAACTAAGTAAGGTTAGGAAAAATATATGAACAAACTTAAAAGTTTAATAAAAAAACAGAAATCATAAAAAAGGAACCAAACAAATCCTGATGCTAAAGAATACAATGATAGATCTGAAAAATTCAGTAAAGTTTGAACGGTGGTAGACTCAATCATGCAGAAGAGTTAGCAAATACAAAGACAGGTCATTCAAAATTAGCTAAAGGAACAAAAAGTAAAAACAACAGAAGGCTAGGGAACCTACAGAACACCAAGAAGCATGTCACTATGTGAATTACAGGAAGTCAAGAAGAAATGAGAAAAGGGCTGGGGATTTAGCTCAGTGGTGCTGCTGCCTGCCTCACAAACAAAAGGTCCCGAGTTTGATCCCTGGTACAAAAAACAAAACAAAACAAAACAAAACAAAAAGAAAGAGAGAACATTAGAAAGTTTATTTAAAGAAATAATATTTAGCCGGGCGTGGTGGTGCACACCTGTAATCCCAGCACTGGGGAGCCTGAGGCTGTGAGTTCGAGACAAGCCTGGGGGCTATACAGTGAGTTCCAGGTCAGTCTCAACCACATAGTGAGACCCTGTCTCACCAAAAAAAAAAGAAAAAAGAAAAAGAAAGGAGATACCAACATCCTTACAAAGGATCATCTTGTTCACCTGATTATTTAGATCTTCTGATATTCCCCTTTAGGGAGCACCTATGTGGGACCCAAATTTATCCTTACAGACTGTACCCATGCAGAAAAATTTATCTACATACATCTTCCCCATAGTCTGTGACACTAATTTTCCAATTTTGTTCCTTAGAGGTCCCCCAACCCTCTGGAAAAACCATCATCGAATGTCATAGCAATCTGTTTCCCTACATGCTTATCCTCCCAGGCTATACAACCAGGTACGCTGCCTGAAATAACATCCACTGAGATTTCTCTGCCCATCAAGACACATCTTAGTAGGGTTGTCGTGCTTTAACGTGAAATTTCAGATGATGCTGGTATAGCATGCAGGACTCTATACGCCGGGCTCAACTACTGTTATCCTCTGAACTGGAGGAAGAACGAACTTCATCTGAGGGCATAGGCATATATTTTAAGATAGAGAAGGTCATGTAATAGAAGTAAGAAGCATCAGTATCTTAACTGTTTCCTCAAGCAATTTATCTGTTCTTCAGTTTACTCAGAGCCAATTGTATCTTAATTGCATCTGTTGATCAAGTGCAGATCTATACACCTATGCCTTGTTGGATCACACAAGATCCAGTTCTTTTTGAACAGCTCTACCTGCAACTTGGTGGTTATGGCCACATGTTCAGTCTCTAGTACTCTAAGAGCAAGCCCAAAGATGTTTTCAAAAAGGGAATAGTTTTTGGCAGAAGACAGCATAGATTTGTTTTGGACTCTAGACTCCGATTAACCTCTAATGGCTTGCTGAAGTCTCCATTCTGCTATAAACTGTCCAAGTAGCGAGGATACTTTGGGTCAAGTGGCAGAACTGACTCAGCAGCCTGGACGTGTCGCAGGGCCTTCTGTTCTCCTGAGGTCCACAAGAGATGGGACTTTTTTACATTACTCAGCCAAATGGTCAGAGTAGCACAAGAGATACTGCCTCCGATTTCCAGAGGAGCCCACTAGACATAGCACCTCCTTTGGGTTGGAGGACTCAGACGCAGACGCTAGTCTTCCACCTTGGAAGGGTATCCACACATGCTCCAGACCATTAGATGCTGAGTAATTCCACCAAGGCAACAGCCCCCTGAATTGTGTGGTATTTATTTCTCTCTTTGATACATACTATCTTACCAAGGTGTTTGGTGCAGTTCCTAGTGCTTGTTCACCGGGTCTAGCCAACCTGATCTCACAAAAATCTTGAGTTGTCATGTGGAATGGAGAGAATCAAGGCCTATTTGTCCTAGATCATGGCAGAGGTTAGACAGATTATATATAGCCTTGAGGTGGAACAGTGGTGGTGTCAGTGCTGATCTGGCCAGGTGAAATATAACCATGTCTTGTGGTCCATAATAGCAGGCATAGAGAAAAAGCACTTGCCAGAGCAATAACTGGATACGAGGGAATGTGTTTTGTTTTTGTTTTTTAGAAAGGGTCTCGCTCTGTGATTCAGGCTGGGCTTGAACTCACCATTGTAGCCCAGAGTAACCTCGAATTCATGGCAATCCTCCTGCCTCAGCCTCCCAAGTGCTGGAATTACAGCTGGGATTGCGTTGCTTTATTCCAGCAATGAAACAATGGGAACAGTGGCTGGATTTGGAAGAATCTCCTGATTCAATTAGAAAGAAGCCACCCTCATTTTCTAAGGTGTAACTTTCTGTGCAGGCCAAATCAACACATTGAAAGGAGATGTGGTTAGAATCACCACCCTGCACCCTTTCAGTGGCATTAATCTCTGCTATCTCTCCATGTGGTATTGCTTGCTCCCTTCCTTCCTCCATTCGGCCATCCTTCCTCCTTCCTTCCTTATTCTTCTCTTTTTTTTGAGGCAAGGTCTTGATATATTGCCCAAGTTGCTCTTGAATTCCTCACCTCAAGTGGTTCTCCTGCCTCAGCCTCCCTAGCATCTAGGTTTGTGGGCAAGCCACCACTCCCAGTTTGGTGTACTGTTTTGGTAGGGAAAACAATTCCAGGAGCTTCCGCTTGACTTTTCCTACCACAACATCCCTCATTTCATGGGTCAGGAAAGCGATGTGGAGATTTTGACATTTGTTTGTATCTCTTCTAATCATGCAACCTAGAACCAGGAAGACAATCACCAGGATGGGTTTGAAACCAATGAGACCCACTAAGATGCACCCAAACCCAAACTTCCTTAAAAATCTGATTTCCTGAGCCGGGCGTGGTGGTGCACCCCTGTAATCCCAGCCCTCGGGAGGCTGAGCAGGAGGATGGCTGTGAGTTCGAGTCCAGCCTGGGCTATGTAGTGACTTCCAGGTCAGTCTCAACTACATCAATCAATCAATCAATCTGATTTCCATAAGCCCGCATTGACTAATAGATCACTGAAGGTCTCCAAAATTTCTATCAGTTCATAGACGGTATCTAGTAATTTATTTTTAAAATCTCATTATTCTCCTTGGCCTAACACAGATTCACCCTGACAAATGGCTGCAGATCTTTTGAGGGACAACTGGGGAAAATACAGTGTAAATTTTAAAGTAGCAAGATCCTTCTTCAAAAATCATGCTTTACCCGAAGGGTTCTGTGAGCGTGAACTGGCTCAAATTTAGGAAGTAGTTGAGAAACCACGATTCCATATTGTGCTTCAAATCAAGCCTGTTTACCAGACTGAGAGCTTTTTCCTCTTATTCAAATCAAGGGAGCCCTTAAAGGTTCAAGTCTGTCTCTACTGCAGTAGGCAACAGGCTAAAGTGCCTGCTGGGCTTTTTCAGCCCTCCAGCTGTGGCCTCCCCTTGGAAACCCTGCATTTTCATCCATGCATGTAATGTACAAGAATCAGCCAAGATTTGAGGGATGGATATGCAGATTTGGACCTCTGACCTCCATTCTTCTCTGTTTTCTAGTATTTCCTCTCCTCCGTAATTCCCAGCTGCTGTGCAAATCCCAGAGTTCTTTTTGAATTCTTCAGGTCAATGAGACTCCAGTTTTCTCCTTTCTTTTCTAGCCTCCACTTCCTTCACAGAGTCCAGATTACGCTAAGGAGAAGGGAAAGGTGCTGAACATGTATTTTACCTGCTGTAGTTTTCTTCTTTCAAAGGTCAGATCTCCGGTTTATGTCCTCTTTTGGCTGCCATACAGTTTAAAACTATCATCTGCAGGAGAGTTCATTTAGTATAAGAAAGTGCCCCATTGCTGGAACTCTCAAAAACTCTTCAACCCTTTCTAAAATTCAGTGTTGGAGGCAACTGCCACTTGTAATCAGCCTACTATCAGTTCACAAACCTAATTTGTCCTAGGATTTGGAAAAGTTGGCCCTATTTGTATTTGTGTGGAAAAGATGGCCACAGTCATGTTTGTTTTCTGATATAGAGTTTGCAAACACGAAATTTTGCCAAATGCTTTTGTTTACAAACCAAATTGTTCTCAAACAAAAGTGCTCATGAGCCAGCATCATGGCTTCCTCCTGTAATCCCAGCACTCAGGAGGCTGAGGCAGGAGGATCGCCGTGAGTTCCAGGCCAGCTTGGGCTACGTAGTGAGTTCAAGGCCACCCTGAAATGCACAGTGAGATCCTGTCTCATGAACTGAGGTACCACTGTGTGTGTATGTGGGGGCGGGGAGAGGGGGAGAGAGGGCCATATCCAGATCTAGATCTTCAGTGCAAAAGAAATAATGTCAAAAATCAACAAATGGGATCACATTAAATTAAAAAGTTGCACAGTAAAGGAAACCATTGAGTGAAGAGAGCCTACAGAATGGAGAAAAATTTGCCAGTACTCCTCAGACAATAAAACTAATATATAAAGACTCAAAAGAGTAGGCTCCCCCAACTTTAAGTAAGTAGTTTGAAGACAATAATACATGGTATAATAACTATTGTTATTCTCGTATTATTTGATTACAAAGTTTGGTTTTAATTTTTCATAAAATAAAAAATTAAAGACCCAATTAAAATGGGCATCTGAAATGAGTAGGCACTTCTCAGATGAAAAACTACAAATGGCCAATAAATATACCAAAAAATGTTCAATATCGCTGGTCACTGGAAATATGTAAATTAAAACAACACTAAGATTCCATCTCATTCCAGAAAAAGGCTATCATCAGGAAATTAAGGGCCCGTAAATTAGTGGCACCATGCCTGTCTTGAAAGTGCAAGGTCCTAAGCTGGGCGAGGTGCACGCCTGTAATCTCAGCACTCAGGAGGCTGAGGCAGGAGGATTGCTGTGAGTTCAAGACCAGCCTGGGCTACATAGTGAGTTCCAGGTCAGTCTCAACTACATAGTGAAGAAAGTGTTCAATCTCCATTACTCCACCCCACAAAAAAAAGAAAGAAAGGAAAAGAAATTGAACAACAACAAATGCTGGGGAGGCTGTGGGGAAAAAGGAACCCTTCTCCATTAGTGGGGGTGTAAACTAATATGACTACTAGAGGGATCAATATAGAGCTTCCTCGTAAAACTGAAACTAGAAATCCCATCTCACCCAGTCATTCTTCCTCTGGTCATCTTCCCAAAAGAGTTAAAGACATCATATTACAGCGATGCATGCACACCTGTGCTTATAGCAGCACAGTTTATAATAGCTAAGTCTTGGAAGCAAGCTACACGTCCACCGACAGATGAAAAGATAAAGGAAATGTGGTACATGATGGAATCCTAATGCAATGTGAAGTAAGTCAGACACACCAGCTTAAATATCTCATGGTTTCTTTTATACAACAAACCCAATACATAAGTAAACTATATGTTTCATGTCTTTGGATTATCAGTCTGGCTGTTAGTCTGTGTTTATGATTACTTGGTGAAGACTTAAAATGAATATTTCTGATGTGAGCAAATAACTTTTAAAAAATAAAAATAAGGGCCGGGGATTTAGTTCAGTGGTTCCACTGCCTGCCTTACAATTGCAAGGTCCTGAGTTCAATCCCTGGTACAAAAAATAAATAAATAAAAAGAAAAAGAAAGAGAAAAGTATTTTACATAGCAGAAATGAGAGCAACTGGTGCAAAAATTGTGCTTGCTTTTTTTGAGACAAGGTCTTTATAGTTGAGTCTGGCCTTGAACTCACTCTGTAGTCCAGGCTGGCCTCAAACTCAGGACAATCCTCCTGCCTCAGCTTCCCGAGTACTAGGATTACAAGCATGCATCACCATGCCTGGCTTTAGACATTTTAAAATTCCAGATGCTTTTAAAACCTTTTGGATTTTTTATTTTTATGTTACTTAGCATAGTTAAAACCTCATTGCTGCTCTTAATAAGAGCAGTGTGCCTACATTAGTAGAATAAAGGAACATGTGTCAAGGAATAGCCAATTGACTTTCTTGTTTGTTTGCTTTTTGGTTTTTTGGTTTTTTTGAGACAGGGTCTCACTATGTAGTTCAGACTAACCTGGAACTCACTGTATAGCCCAGGCTGGTCTTAAACTCACAGCGATCCTCCTGCTTCAGCCTTCTGAGTGCTGGGATTACAGGCGTTTGCCCCAGCTCAATTGATTTTGTTTTAAGTACTTTTTTTTTTCTTTTATTGAGTTTATTGGTACATTTAAGGTATACAGTACAATTACGTTCATTATTGGGATCTTGTACCTTTACATGACAGGTCTTGGTTCTCATTTTTGTTTTAAATGCTTTTTAAGGAGAATAATAACATGTTTTCTATTTTTATTTGGGGCTTTTTTAGGACAGAGTCTCTATAATATGTAGTTCAGGCTGGCCTCAAAGTCACAGAGATTCACCTCCCTCAGCCTCCCAATTGGTACAATTATAGGCATGTGTCACAGTGCCCAGCCCTCTATTTATTTTTGAGAGAGTTTTTTGTAATTTTTTCATTCAAATGTTTAAAACAATTACTTAAGTGGAAAGCTTAAATTAAGTAATAAATAATGCCAAATTCTTAGAGCCTGAAGCCAAGGCCTGCTGCTGAGGCAGGAGGATTACAAATTCCAGGCCAGTCTGGGCAATGTAGTGAAGTCCTGTCTCAAAATAAAAAAGGGACAGGGCTGCAGTTTAGTGCACAGGTCCTGGGTTCATTCCCCAGTGTGGCAGGAAACAAGTAAAGAGAGAAATTAGCTACAGTTGAAGCTGCCAGACCTTTATTAAACAGTAGGTCTGTAATGATCTTCAGTCCCAAAGACTATAAGGATTTGGCCTTTCTTTCAGGGGTTCTCCACCTCTCCAGCTGGGATTTGCAGGGCTGTCCCTGCTGTGCTTTGGGGGAGAAGGAGAGGGAGGAGCCAGCAGTGGGTCTGGAGAGGAAAGAGACTCGGATTACGCTGATGGGTGTGCAAACGTTTCTGGGTACCTGCCCCTTCTCAGAAACTTGCAGTTGGATTTAGAGGTGATGGTTCAGCTGGGGCAACCCGAGAAGGTCTGAATGAACTCCGGACGGGAGCCTGCTTTTCCAAGCTCTTTGTGGGACGCAGAGGATGGGGAAGGGTCAGAGCCATTTAGGGTCAGGCACACAGAGTTTAAACACGATCTCTGCTATTCACTCAATCTTTCCATAGGGTTCCGTTTCAAAATAAGAAAAATTAAATTAAGAAAGCTTATCCTACCCCCCAAAAGAATGCTTGCCCTGTAGCGATGATGTCAGGATGAAGGGAGATAAATGATATAAAAAGTGCTTATGCAATTCCTGGAACACAGTGAGTATTCAATGAAAATTCGCACTTCACTGTTGAAAAATTTGTTCATGATTTTCCACTTTTATGAACGCTGCAAGTTTAAGTCAGCTTGATTTTATTTAAAAGTAATGAGACCTGTAGACGTTGAGCAACATAGGCTTATGTTTTTCTTTTCTGTTTTCCTTTTGTTTTGTGGTTTATTGAGACAAGGTCTCCCCATGTGGTCCCTTTCGACCTTGCGCTTGAGTTCCTTCTCCTTCAGCCTCCGGAGTGCGGGGATCACAGCTATCTGCCATCGCATTTAGCTTAGAGCACGTCTTTCAAAG
Source organism: Fukomys damarensis (assembly GCF_012274545.1). NCBI lineage: Eukaryota > Metazoa > Chordata > Mammalia > Rodentia > Bathyergidae > Fukomys > Fukomys damarensis. The sequence continues at coordinate 29,795,395 of NW_022900935.1, forward strand.
GTGGTTCTGGGGCTGGAGGTATAGTTCAGTAGTGGGGCACATGTTTAGCATGCGTAGACCCTGGGCTTGAGCTGCGCACGTGCACACGCACACACACACACACACACACACACACACACACACACACACACACAGACTCTTGAATTCCATTGCCCAGATTCTGAGTTTCCAAGAGTCCAAGAATCCATTCCCCACCACACACCCAGGTAAGTTTTAATACAATGAAACTTTGAGAACCAGTGATCTAACCCTACAGAGCACATTTAAGATGTTAGCGTTATTATACAATGAATCCCACTCCTTCCTCCACACAGTATGGATGGAGCACAACCATAGCAAGAGTTCTGTGAGGAGCAGAGAGGAAAGCACAGCGACCTCGTTTGAGTAAGTAGCATCTGTCAACAGTGTTCCAGGGTTGTGCTTGGCGTAATACCTATTTCTATGCACTTGACTTCCTGTTTACTAAAGGCAGCTGACTACAGAGCAGGGATTCCCAACGACTGCGGCCGTGCACGAAGCTTCCCAAAGCGTTTCTCCCTTCAGCTCTCAGAATTCTGAGTCCATTTTCCCTTCTATTTTCACTTTTTTTCTTGTCCCTTTCTTCCTTGAGTGGGGGAATGGGATGAAATAAAATAAAATTTATTTTTTAAAAAATTTCAGAGTCAAGAGCAGCTGCCCAAAGCCGTTTGGGTGCCTCGGCCTTGGGAAGCACTGCCAAGGGAACAGGGTGGTTGAGAAGTCTGTAATTAACAGGCAAATTGAGTTTGAGCTCACAGACGCTGAAGCCTCCTTGGAGTGTGGGCTGCAGAGCAGCAGCGACACCACCCAGAAGCTTATCCGAAATGCAGACCCCCGGGCTCTGCTCAATCTTCAGTAAAGCTTGAGTTTGTCCTACTGGAAACAGAACCAGTTGCCTAAGTTCTACTGACAATTTCATGCAAAGGTGGTCATCTTCTGAAAAATAGTCGTTTAAAGTACACCCATCAAAACATGAGCACAGCCGGGCATGGTGGAGCACACCTGTAATCCCAGCACTCCGGAGGCTGAGGCAGGAGGATCACTGTGAGTTCAAGACCAGCCTGGACTACATAGTGAGTTCCAGGTCAATCTCAACTACATAGTAAGACCCCGTCGCAAAAAACAAAACAAAACATGAGCGCAAACATTGGTGTGTTGTAAATCTTGTTGTTGGCTGATTATAAAATACATATCATTCTAGATAGTTTTGAAATTCTAGAAAGTGAGAAAAACTCTCCATAACAATAAATATAGTCAAAATCATTTCCTTTTCACCCATCAAACATAAAAATATAGCCAGGCATGATGATACATTCTTATAACCCCAGTTACTTGGAGGCTGTGTCAGGAGGTTTGCAAACTCAAGGCTATGCCAGACAACAGAGCTATACTTTCTCAAATAAACCAACAAAACCATGAAAATGTATATATTTTAAAAAGTAGAATTATAATACATGTATGTAATTTACATATTACTCTTTTCACTTAATTTGTCATTGTTTTCAAGGTGCTTTTTACATAGATAATAGTAACTATATATATGTGTGTGTGTGTGTGTGTGTGTGTAACTATATTTTAGATAAAGTAAAATTGTATAGTAAAACCATAAATGTGACATCCAATTCTAAAATATCAGAGTTGAAAGGGGCTTTGTGATGATCTCGTTCATTGAGATAATGCTACTTTTGAAATATCTGTAAGTAAACATTGTCCCCTAAACTCAGTTTCAAAAAAAGAGGCGCTAGGCTCAGGCATGGTGGTTCATGCCTGTAATCCCAGAATTTGAAAGGCTGAGGCAGGAGGATCACTGAGAGTGTGAGGCAGCCTGGGCTACCAAATAAGTTCAAGGCCACCTTGAACTACATAGGAACCCTGTCTCAAAAAACAAAAAACAAAGAGGTTTCCAGGCATGGTGGCGCACGCCTGTAACCCCAGCACTCAGGAGACTGAGGCAGGAGGATTGAATAGAGTTCAGGGCCAGCCTAAACTACAAAGGGAGATCCTGCCTAAAAATAAAAAACAACCAAAAAACAAAAACAAAAGCAAAAAACTCCAAAGAGGTGCTGGATTCCCAAAAACAATTAAAACCAAACTAATACCTGCACTCTTCTATTCTTTATCTCTTCTAATTCTTTTTATTTCCATTATTCTTCCACTGGTTTTAGACTGACTCCTGTAGGGAGTTATTAGGTTTTGACACAAGGGCTCCCCCTGTTGGCTATGAAGCAAAACAGCGATCATTTGACATTCTTCAGAAACAATTTCTTTGGATCTTGACAGCAATATTTTTTTTGTCCTAGTAATTAAATCCAGGGCCTTTGCGTAGAGCTACATCCAAGCCCTTTTTATTTTTTTTTCTTTGAGACAAAGTCTCATTAAATCGTTAAGTTGCTTGGGCTGGCCTCTAACTTCTGATTCCCCTGCCTCAGCCTCCCTGAATGCTGGGAAAATAAGGCATGTGCCACCGTGCCCAGTTTATAGGAATTCTTTGTTTTTTTGGCTTTTAAGAAATACAGCAAACCACGCATGGTGACCCCAGCCTGTAATCTCAGAATTTCAGAGGCTGGGGCAGGAGAAGCCCAAGTTTGAGGACAGCACAGCAAGTTCAAGGCCAGCTGGACTACACCACCCCTCTCTCAAAGTGGGGGGAGAGGAAGAGGAAGAAGAAAGTAAGAGATTCTTGGCCCTAAATTGCAATAATTTATAAAATATTCTAATGAATATAGAACCCAGTTACTAGCTTTTTAAAGAAATATTTTTTGTTTTTGTTTTTGCTTTTGTTTTTTTTGAGACAGAGACAGGGTCTCACTATGTAGTCGAGACTGACCTGGAACTCACTATGTAGCCCAGGCTGGTCTCAAACTCACAGCAATCCTCCTGCCTCAGCCTCCCAAGTGCTGGGATTACAGCCACCACGCCCGGCATGTTGTTTGCTTGTTTGTACCAGGGATCGAACTTGGATCCTTGTGCTGGCAAGGCAGGCAGCAGAACCACTGAGCTAAATCCCCGGCCCCACTATTTTTCATAATAGAAATACCCAGACCTTTATTTCCTAGCATGCCCCTAATACAAGTGAATTTCATTTTCATTTTTCAGTACTAATCACCCATATTATCATAAATTGTCCATAACAATACAGCTTCCAGATCACCTAAGTTTGAGGCCAGCCTGGGCAATTTAGCAAGACCCTGTCTCAAAATAAAATTTATTTTTTGGTACTGGAAATCGAACTCAGGACCTTGTGCTTGTGAGGCAGGCACAGCACCATTGAGCTAAATCCCCAGCCCTAAAATAAAAAAAATTTTAAAAGGGCTGGGGACATGGCTTGGGGCAAATGACTTGGGTTCCTTAGCACTGCAAATACACAGGAAGTCAAAGATATGCATCCAGATATAGATATAGATATAGTTATAGTTCAGATGATATAGATATCACCTTATGGCATGAATTGCTCATACCAGCTGCTCCTCAGACAAAGGACTATTATCTAGAATAAATAAAGAACACAAAACAATCAGCCCCCCCCATATATAAAGACCCGATTCAAAAATGGGCATCTGAAATGAACAGACATTTCTCAGACAAAGAATTAAAAGCAGCAAGTAAATATATGAAAAAAATGTTCCACATCACTGGTCATTCTAGAGATACAGATGAAAGCAACACTGAGATTCCACCTCACCCCACAAAGAATGGCTGCTATCAAGATATCAACCAATAACAAATGCTGGCGGGGTTGTGGGGAGAAAGGAACCCTTCTCCATTGTTGGTGGGAGTGCAGACTGGTGCAACCACTATGGAAATCAATATGGAGATACCTCAAAGAGCTGGGACTAGAGGTTTCATTTGACCCAGCCATCCCTCTGCTGGCTATCTTTCCAAAAGAATTAAAAGAATCACATCACAGTGATATATGCGCACCTATTTTTATAGTGGCACAGTTTGTAATAGCTAAGACTTGGAAACAGCCCATTTGCCCATCAGTTTGAGAGTTATTTGTTAAATAAAGTCATATTCGTGTTTGAAGGTACAATTTCAGAAGTATCAGACATGGACTCAGTTCCTATATCAGCCACTTACTAATGATGTGTTCTTGGACAGGTGCCAAAAGCTGATGGCACCTAGAGCCTCAGTTTTTAGACCTATAAACAGAGGAATAACAGCATTTATTTGATTGAAGATGTGGGTGATAACTTTGCTTTTGATTTTCCCACAGTCTGCAGATAAAGCCTCAAACACCTGGCCCAGCACACAACATTTCCCACAGGGTGGCCCTCAGGCCTTTCCAGCCTTGTCTTCCACATCCTCTCTTATATTTGCTACATCAGTTTTTTTGTTTGGTTTTTTTGAGACACGGTCTCACTATATAGTTGAGACTTCCCTGGAATTTACAATGTAGCCCAGGCTGGTCTCGAACTCACAGCGATCCTCCTGCCTCAGCCTCCCAAGTGCTGGGATAACAGCATCAATAATTTTGAAATGAAATTTCCTAAACCTTACTGGCTTTACAGTCTTTGCACATATTGCTTATTCTGTCTGAAGTGTCCTTCCTTTTATTTCTCAGCTCTTGTTCATCCTTCAAAACTCATTAAAATATCTATTGTGTGCTTGATTAGATTGACTGTGTTCTGGTGGTCATTCAACAGATGTGCCGATGTCCTGTGAAGTAGCCTAAGCTTCTTCACCTGTCTGCAATGGAAGTAAAAGCGCTACCAAGGCCCTCAGAGTTCACCCAAGCTTCCCCAGGCCCACATTGAGGAAATGTTCTAGGGAGGAGACTGATCCAGGCTCAGGGAGTATCAGTATCCACTGCCACGTAACAAAACACCCCAAATAGTGGCCTAGACCAAAGCCATTTCATTATTTAATACAAATCTATATTCGCAGTTTCTAAAACTTTGATGCACAGACCACTGTCACATTACATGTATACCAGTGAAAGCAAAAGGGCAAGAGAAACACTGCATTTCCCTGTGGATTTTTATTTGTTTGTGTGGTTTTGGTTTTTGGAGCCAGGGATCGAACTCAGGACCCTGTGCTTGATGAGGCAGGCAGTGGAACCACAGAGCTAAATCCCTAACCCTTGTTTGTTTTTTGAAACAGGGTTTTATTTTCACTCTGAGTTCAGACTGGCCTTGAATTTAGAGTAATCCTCCTGCCTCAGCCTCCTAAGTGCTGGAATTATAGGCATGTGCCTCCAGGCCCAATGCATTTGATTATTTCTCACAGTTTTACTGGATGGGAAATTATTAGTCAAAGCCAGTCACTTATACTCCCATCAGGACACCTAGGGCTACTCCGCGGCGTTTTACCTGGCTTCACTCACAGGCCTGGAGCCTTGGAGAAGCGGTTGGAGAGTGGCTTCATCTGGACCCCTTTTTGCCTCCCTGTATTATACACAACTAAGTTAGGTAGAAATACGGTGGGCTGTCAGACAGGACTGGGCCCTCCAGGGAGTCAGTGCAGAGGAGGAGAGCACATCAAAACTGGCTGGAGGTTCATCTGAAGAAGATTAAAGTCACAGTGTCTAGATTTGCATGCTTCCCTAGGGAATAAACAGAAACCTGAAATTATTGGTACCACCCTCTTGGCATTTCCCCTATAAATCAACCTTTATGTTATCGGGGCAGGCCACCTCTCCCATCCATTAAGACTAGGACTAAGACCTCTAAGGCTAAGACAAAAGACAAGACTAAGACTATAAATTATCGATCGAGGTCAATGATGTCATCCATATATACTTGTTACATAACTTGCTTCCCATTGGACCAATATTACCTAAGTGACTACACTTGTAATCTTATTGGTTGATCATAATTTTGTACCCATTTTGTGATTTTACTGTATAAAACCTCCTCTTTAAAGTAAGTGGAGTCTGTGGCAACACACTTTCCAGGTGCCCTTCCGCCTCTCAGGAGCTGTCTGTCCCTCAATAAAGTTTCCTGTTCTTAACCTCCACTGGTCCTCAGAATTCATTCTTTGATTTTGGGGAACACGAACTGGGCATGTTTGACATCTGGCAGATTGGGAGTTACATCCATTTCCCCTATACCATTTGGAGGTCGTATATTACATGCAGTTCCAATGAGATTGTCCCAGTAGAGTACTATGGTGACCCAGGACTCCAAGAAACAAGATTTCCTCAAAACAGGAAATAGAAGTTACCAGACTCTCAATTATGTGGGTTCAGAAGCTAGCAGTGTCATTGTGCTGTGTTCTGTGGGTCAAAGTGATAGAGAAGTGCTGTACAATAAGACAGGCCCTTGCCTTGCCTCCATTTATTTTCACCCACAAAATATTTTGCTTTGGAAATGTAAGTTTGTGCTGCTGGTTTGTGACTCTTTGAACTGTGTGACCTTTTAGGAATGTTCCATTAAGCCCTGCCGCCTCTCAGGAATGTTCTGTGACTCTGCCCCTGCTCAGTGAGCATGTTCACCTGTCCTGTAGATCCCTCTCGAAGGAGGCTCTCGTTCCTGGTAGAGCTCTCAGAGAAGTCTGAGCCTGCCAGGGCTTGCTGGCAGAGTAGAGGTTTTTTCCATCTCTTCTACTGACCATCAGATTCTCAAATCTTCAAATTATGAGAGCTGCGGCACTTGTCTGTAACACTGAGCTATACACGTGGCTATAGCACTGAGTTGCTCTCTTACGCCAGAACAAAGTGCTCAGAGATCCCACCCAAACTCAAGAGAAGGTGTAGACTCCACCAACACTGGTAGGCTTGTCAGAGAATTCATAGCCATCTTGAATTGGTAACAGTCTGTCCACTGGCCACATGTGGTCAGTTTTTTGTTTTGTTTTGTTTTGCTTTTACATTTTTGGTTCACTTTTTATTTTAACCAGGACACATGTTATTTATACTCGTGTCACGTGCAAAGTGTACTCCCCCCTTCAATGGACCTTGCCAGAAAACTCAGCCCAACCACGCATCGCATTCAGAACTCAGCATGTGAATCAGTGCCAGGCTGGATCCAGGCAGTAGATGAGCTCGAGTTTTATTCTTTCCAACCTGAAGACCTGTGACCGGGAAAGGTAAATCACCTGCCCTCACACACCCAATCACAAAGGTGGGTTAGGTACGAGAGAGCTGCAACAGTGGCTCCTTTCCAAGAGAATGGTGGTGGGAAGGGCTGGATGTGGTGGGGCACACCTGTAATCGCAGTGAGAGGCTGAGGCAGGGGGACTGCTACAAGCTCAAGGCCATCCTAGGCTACATAGTGAGACCTTGTCTCAAAGAACAGAAGATCAAGTGAGTCCATTGTCAGGGCCAGAGGGCTGAAGGGAGGTCTGGTCAGCTCAAGTTTCCAATGGAGCAGACATAAAACCAGGGACTTTAATTTCCAGCACAGAATTTACAGTAGTTTTTTTGGGGGGGAGTTGTTGAGACAGGGTCTCACTATGTAGTTGAGACTGAGGAGCTCACTGTGTAGCCCAGGATGGTCTGGAAAGATCCTCCTGACTCAGCCTCCCGAGTGCTGGGATTACAGGTGTGCACCACCACACCCGGCTACAGTAGTTCTTTATCAGTTTAGGTAAAACACAGTAAGACAAAACATTTTGGGCAACCTTGCATAGCCCTGTGGTACGTGTGTGGTCGTCCATGCTGATTCATTATTATTAATAACAAACTCTGACATGTGACTGCACTGAACAGCAGAGTTGTGTCCTTAGGTGCCCTCAAGTGCCCTCAGACTCCCAGGCTTTGACACATCTGACACAGCGATCTCCTACAGCCATACATTTAGGGACAGCGTGTGCAACATGGCAAAGTTCTCATCTCAAGACAAAAGAAATCACAACAAAAAAATTTTGAAATCTAGCATATTTGTCAATTCCTTAATTATAGCCTAGTTCTGCTTCCAAGGAATGATCCTCTGAGACTTTGTTTCTGCCCTTTAGTCATTCTTACTTTCCCATAAGTAACAGCTTTTTTTTTTTTTTCCAGTACCAGGGATTGAACTCAGGACCTTGTACTTGTCAGGCAGTCAAGGCATTGCTGAGCTACATCCACAGCAAGAAATGGCTCATTTTTATAGGTGCGAGGTGCACCCCATACCACCTACCCCACCACCACTCCCATGCTGAGGATGGAACCCCTGGCTTTGTGCATGCTAGGCGAGCATTCTACTACCAAACCAGGGACCCAACTCAGAATGGTACATTTCTTTTATTTTTGAGACTGGGTCTCCCTATTTTGCCCAGACTGGTCGCAAACTCCTGGACTCCTGCCTCCGCCTCCTGAATAGCTGGGAATTATTCCAGTGTATACCATTGGGCCTGGTTTATAGCTAAGCACTTTTGTCAGTCAGCTTTCTTCCATAGTAGGTGGAGAGCTGAGACAGCCAAGAGACCACGAAAGGGAAAAAGGCCAGGTGAGCTTCTAGGCCCTTTATGTGTTACTTATTAAAAGCATATTTTGTGTTTTCTTCTGAGGGACTTCCAGGGACTTAAAGGTCACTTTTGCTAAAAAACCAATGAGTCTTCACTTGGGCCTACAGATGTCCAATAGGTAACTAAAAGCAAAACAAAGCTGTACCTTCATTTTGTACTGTACATTTCTTTCATCACCTTGAAACTTTGAGTGTAATCCCTGCTCAGTTCTGCATGTGGGCACATTAATCATGTAGGGAGTGTCTGTCTAAAAACTGGTAACACAAGGTGGCTTAGCCCTAAAATTACATGAACTCTCATCCCCTTCCAGACTAAGGGTAAAGATTAGAGATTTACAGAGATATTCAACTACAAACAGGCACCCCAAATTCTCCTGTCATTGGCCTAAACCTCTGGTCTGCAAAGCTGAGACTGACTCAACAAGACCGGTCACCAATGGGGGACCAGATTGCCCCTCTGAAACGACAGGGACTTCTCCGGAGCCACCTTGTGACAAACCAGCACACAGATAATGATAACCCAGTCCCCAGCCCACCCTGCTCCCTTCCTTTTGTTGGGAGGTTCTGATCTTTTCCATCAGAGCTGTGTTCCCCTCAACTCCTCAAGCAGAAGTCCCTCCTTCATTTTCTCTTACTCTCTAACTCTGCCTGAAAAATCAGCCTGCACCTCTCACCGGCATACCCTAAGATGATTTTCTGCTTCATTAGGTCAAGAGCCTGTCCAGGCCAAGTTGAGGGCCCCATATCCTCTTTGGAGGGACCTCCGTGAGCCCTGTTCCATTGATATAGGTGAAAAATATGTCATTTCCAACCTGCCAGATGTCAGATATGCCAAATTTGTGTCCCCAAAAGTCAAAGAATGAACTCTAAGAAACAATGGGGGTTAAGAGTAGGAAATTTTATTGGGGAATCAGAATAGCTCCTGAGAGACAGAAGAGGTCCCAAATGGGTTCCAATGAACCATGTCTCTGAGAAAGTTCTATAGAGCAAAGTCATGAGGTGGGTACAATGTGGGTCAAAACTAAAATCACCTAATAAGATTACAAATATAGCTGTTTGCACAATTTGTATAGCTATCTTTTTTCTTTTCTTTTTTTTGAGACAGGGTTTCACTATGTAGTAGAGACTGACCTGGGACTCACTACATAGCCGAGGCTGGTCTCAAACTCACAGCAATCCTCCTGCTTCAGCCTCCTGAGTGCTGTGATTACAAGCATGTGCCACCACAACTGGCTGTATAGCTAAATCTTAGAAACAGCCCAAATGCCCACCAACTGATGAATGGGTAAAGAAGATGTGGGGTCTTTTTAACACAGTGGAGTACTACTCTGCCATAAAGAAGGATGAGTTTGAGACATTAGAGCTAAATGGATGCAACTTGAGACCATACTCTTTAAGTGAAATAAATCAGACACGTCCATTTAAATACTGCATTGTTTCTTTGGTGTGAGAAACTGAAAGTGGAAATAAGGACCAAAACTTATAACAGATATTGGAAAATGGGAAGAAAATGTTGAAACGAGAAAGGGACCAAAGGAGTAGGGAGTGGGGGTGGAAAGAAAGGGAAATAACCTTAAGCTTCTGTCTAGCCCTTAGGGAACTATTAAATCTGGCCATTCTGATTTTAATCTTCTCCAGATGCACCTGCAACCGGTCTTGATGTGTCCTCGTCCTCTGCACTGACTCCCTGGAGGATCCAGCCCTGTCAGACTGCTTACAGTATTTCTACCTAACTTAGCTCTCTACAATATAGAGACAGGTCCCAAACTTTTTTCTGTGTTGTACAGCCTCTGTGAGTTTCAGGCCAAGCTAGTGTAATCTTTTGGAAATGCTTCCAAAGCATCAAAAATTTAAAATCTAATTTTATTTTTTGTGAGCCCATTTCCCCAGTGTATTAAATTATCTTCCACATCATGAACGAAAAGCTTCACCCAAAAATCTGATAGCCTCAATGATGGGCCCCCACGAAGGTGATGCGGAGCCCACAAGACTACGCACCCCGATGTTTACCAGGGAGCGTCTATGGGATGGGTAATTAAGATTCTTACAATTTTTTCTCTAGAAATGATTTTGAAAGGATCTCTGAGACTGCCTTAAGTATTTCTTCACCCTGTGGTTTCAAGATAGGGGGAAGAGGTGTCTCTCCCAAAGCTCCTAGATATCCAAACATGAGTTCACATTCTCTAAAATCGAAGAATGAATTCTAGGAATGAAGGAGGTTCAGAATAGGAAAAATTTATTGAGGGGAAAGAAAGCTTCTATCTAAGAGGGAAAAAGGGGGCCCGGAAAGTGGGTGGTCCGCCCACTCCATTTCTCAAAGGTGTTTTATACAGCCAAACCATGTGGTGAGTTGGGTACAAAGTGGGGCAAAACTATAAGACCCAACGCAACATTACAAGGTGGGCATGAGGTGGGGCAAAACCATGACCAACCAATAAGATTTCAAGTACAGTCACCCAGGTAGTATTGATTAAATGGGGGTCAAATGGGGGAGCAAGTCACGTAGCAAGCACACAAGAATTTTCAGTAAATGTGGGGGTCAGGGATATTTCCTGGAAAGGCTGGGTCAAGACCCTGGCCTCCCAGCCAGGTGATTGAAACCCATTTAGAATATCAATCACTGCTCTTTATCCCCAGGGGGAGCACAAGCATAAATGTGTGGCTGTAGGAGATCGCTGTGTCAGATGTGTCAAAGCCTGGGAGTCTGAGGGCACTTGAGGGCACCTAAGGACACAACTCTGCTGTTCAGTGCAGGCACATGACAGAGTTTGTTATTAATAATAATGAATCAGCATGGACGACCACACACGTACCACAGGGCTATGCAAGGTTGCCCAAAATGTTTTGTCTTACTGTGTTTTACCTAAACTGATAAAGAACTACTGTAGCCGGGTGTGGTGGTGCACACCTGTAATCCCAGCACTCGGGAGGCTGAGTCAGGAGGATCTTTCCAGACCATCCTGGGCTACACAGTGAGCTCCTCAGTCTCAACTACATAGTGAGACCCTGCCTCAACAACCCCCCCCAAAAAAAACTACTGTAAATTCTGTGCTGGAAATTAAAGTCCCTGGTTTTATGTCTGCTCCATTGGAAACTTGAGCTGACCAGACCTCCCTTCAGCCCTCTGGCCCTGACAATGGACTCACTTGATCTTCTGTTCTTTGAGACAAGGTCTCACTATGTAGCCTAGGATGGCCTTGAGCTTGTAGCAGTCCTCCTGCCTCAGCCTCTCGCTGCGATTACAGGTGTGCCCCACCACATCCAGCCCTTCCCACCACCATTCTCTTGGAAAAGAGCCACTGTTGCAGCTCTCTCGTACCTAACCCACTTTTGTGATTGGGTGTGTGAGGGCAGGTGATTTACCTTTCCCGGTCACAGGTCTTCAGGTTGGAAAGAATAAAACTCGAGCTCATCTACTGCCTGGATCCAGCCTGGCACTGATTCACATGCTGAGTTCTGAATGCGATGCGTGGTTGGGCTGAGTTTTCTGGCAAGGTCCATTGAAGGGGGGAGTACACTTTGCACGTGACACGAGTATAAATAACATGTGTCCTGGTTAAAATAAAAAGTGAACCAAAAATGTAAAAGCAAAACAAAACAAAACAAAAAACTGACCACATGTGGCCAGTGGACAGACTGTTACCAATTCAAGATGGCTATGAATTCTCTGACAAGCCTACCAGCACTGAGTGCTGGGATTATAGGAGTGTGCTGCCATGTCCGGCTAGTGAATGTGTCTTAATTGTCCTCCATGTTGGCTCCGTGCTGTGTTGGCTCCTTGAGGGCGGCCCTAACTCTCTATAAGATATCTAATTAACTTACCTATCTGCAATAACTTCATTTTATCAGCAAAACTATGGATTTGATTTTTACCACTTCTCCATTCAAGATCCAAATACTGACTAGAAATACTGTCCTAGGCCTTGTTCTCATCATTTTTCACAGCAAGAAAAAGCCAGTTGACACAAGGACCCAAGTTTGATCACTGGTACCAGAAACAAAACAAAACAAAACAAAAAACAATAGAAGATGCAGAAACAACCCCAGCCACATTAAATCATCTGATCTTTGACAAGGGGCCAAAAGCATACACTAAAAGAAGGATGACCTCTTTAACAAATGGTCCTGGGAAAATCATACCTGTAGAGGATTGAATCTAGACCTATATGTATTACCATGTATTAAAATAATCACAGCTGGATGTGATGGTACATTCCTGTAATCCCAGCACTCAGGAGGCTGAGGCAGGAGGATCACTGTGAGTTCAAGACCAGCCTGGGATACACAGTGAACTCTAGGTCAGTCTCAACTACATAGTGAGACCCTGTCGCAAAAAAAAAAAAACACTCCTTCCTTTATATCTTTATAAGATTTTTTTTTTCTATTTAAGGTTTTGTTTTATTTTACTTTTAAAACATACACATTAGCCTAGGCCAACAGGGGTGAGGATTATCAGTATCTCTGTCTCTCACTTCCACATCTTCCCCTACTGCAGGGTCTTCAAGAGCGATAAGACCCATGGAGCTGTCACCTCTGTGGCGTCAGAGCCTTGTTCTGTGAGGCCTCCTGAAGGACCTCCTGACCCTCTACCTGAGGCAGATCGCTCTTTACAAGTATAGCCACGGTGGTTTGCTTAGTTTGTTTCTCTTTTATCATAGTTTCCCTGTGAAGAGATACCGTGAACATGCTTCTTTATTATGAAAAGTTTTGTTTTCTTTTTTTTTTTTTTTATTTCTCCTTGGGGACAGTCTTAGTATGTAACCCAGGCTGGCCTCCGACTCCTGATTCTCTTGCCTGGCTCCCAAGTGCTGGGATTTCAGGCGTGTGGCAACATATCTGACTTGTTTCCAAACTTTTAAAGGAGCTTGCTGAGGGCCGAAAAAGCTCTTGCTAAACCCTTCGCTGTGAATTTTCTTAGAGGTTTTTTTTCCCCTTCTCCAGCGGACTTTCTTCTTGCTGCTCCTTCAGCTATGAAGTCCTATTCCAGTTCTACCAACTGCTGGTTACTCAGGACCCACTTGGAAGTGCTCCTCAGAATCGTCCTCCTCCACACGCGGGTTAAAATTGCCCGGCGCTGCCCCCGTGGCCGTATTGATTTTTGCAACTGTCTCCTTTCGTCCTTGACAAGTCCTTTCACGACGTGGATGAACCTCAAGCGTCTTCTTCCTGATACAGTTCACTCACATCTCAGGGACAGCACCCCCAGCCCAAGGAAGATTCTAGATGCAATCTCCGATGTTCTCATCCCTCCAGAACTGTGTAAGCGTGTCCTCTACCAGCTTCACCCTTAGCCAGAATAACAATTCTTCTATGTATCTTGGGGATTGAACTCAGGGAGTGCTGAGCTACATCACCAGCCCTGGGGTTTTTATTTTGGGGGCTTTTGTTTTATAGATGGGGTCCCAGGCTGGCGTCCAGTCTGCGGCCCTCTTGCCTCACCTCCTGAGTACTGGGATTACAGGCATGCAGCACCACACCTGGCTCCACAATAAGGACTCTTGAATCTTTTAATTTTTATATCGCTATTATTACTTTATGGTGTTAGGGATAGGACTTAGGCTTTTTTTTTGTTTTGTTTGCTACCAGGGATCGAACTTGGGTCCTTGTGCTTGTGAGGCAGGCGGCAGAACCCACTGAGCTAAAGCCCCGGCCCGAACCCAGGTTTTCATATATTCTAGGGAAGTTCTCTATCTCCAAGCTACATCTCCAGCTCTTTTTATTTTACTTTTTGAGACAGAGACTCATTAAGTTGCACAGGCTGCCTTTGAACTTCACGATCCCCCACCTCAGCCTATCTAGTGGTTGTGATTACAGGCTTGTGCCACCGCCTCTGACTTGTTACTTATTTTTGCAGTGCTGGGATCAACCTCAGGACTTCATGTGTGATGGGCAAGCACTCTACTCCTGAGCTACACTATGAACCCTTACCTCTTTTAAACCACACAGAGCTACCAATAAGTCCAACATCATAGGTCAGATCCAAACTTTTCTTTCCACAAGGCAAAAACAAAAAAAAAAACAAAAGCAAACAAACAAAAACCATGCCTGACCGGTGAGCAATAACCATCACTGATTCTCTGCCTGCACAGTCCTTCAATCGCTTTCTTTTTTCCCCAAGTCCCAGGGATCAAACTCAGGGCCTTTCACTTGCGAGGCAGGTACAGTGCCACCGACCTAAATTCCCAGCCCCCTTTTTCTTTTTTGAGATGGAGTCTTGCTGTGTTGTCCAAAATGGCTACAAACCCCTGGGCTCAAGTGATCCTCCTGCCTCAGCCACCCACGTAGCTGGGATGCAGGCACGTGCCACTGTGCCTGGCTTAATGACCTTTAATTTCATATCCAGGCCCATCTCTTGATATGGTCTCTTAATAGCAACAGGTACAGTGGATTTTGTATGTGTAGGAGCCTTAATGAACAAAATAACACAAGACTAAGTCACAGAGAAGAGAAAATGATGCGATTAAGTAAGACGTGTTGCCAACGTGGAGGCAGGCAACATTGAAAATTTGAGACTTGCCAGTGTTTTAGCTCAGTGGTTCTGCTGCCTGCCTCTCAAGCGCAAGGACCTGAGTTCGATCCCCGGTACAAAAAAAAAAAGAAAAGAAAAGAAACTTAACAAGGCCCTGTCTCAAAAAAATATATTTTTTTCAAGTTTTGGGGATGTAGCTTGGTGTGAGATGTGAAATGTGTAAGGCTGCTGCTAGTGTAACATGGCAAACTGCTTTACAGTCAACTTTTTTGGGGGGGGCACTGGAAGTTGAACTCAAGGACCTTGCACTTGCCAGGCAGGTATGGCACCACTGAGCTACATCCCAGCCCCAGTAAACGTTTTGTTTTATAAATAATAAAAAGCATAATATAGTAAAAACCTAAATCAGCAACATATTTGTTCATTATCATTGTCAAGTATTATGTAGGGTAGGTAAGTATACGTGTTGCACACTCACATGACTGGCAGCACAACAGGTTTGTTTACACCAGCATCCCACAGATACTTGAATGATGTGTTGTGCTACAATAGTGCAACAACTATGAAATCTCTCAGTGATGGGAATTTGTCAGCTCCATTATAACCTGATAAAATAATCACAGTATATGTGGTCTGTTGTTGTTGGATATATTATTACAATGATTACTATGTTATTATAATCTATGAGCATCATCATCAAGACCATTTGTATCATTTTTAAATGATTTATTTGTTAAAAGCCGGGCTTGATGGTTCATGCCTGTAATCCCAGCACTCAGGAGGCTGAGGCAGGAGGATCGCTATAAGTTCGAGACCAGCGTGGGCTACACAGTGAGTTCCAGGTCAGTCTCAACTACATAGTGAGACCCTGTCTCAAAAAAAAAAAAAGCTAATTGTCTTTTTGAACCCCTTCCCCTAACTACACATTGAGCTGTTTGAAGGCAGGCAGGGATTGTGTCTGTCATTACTAGTCCTCAAATGCTCCTCCCATCTTCTAGCATACAATTAAAGTAGTTTTATTTTATTATCTACGTATGTATGTATGTATATTTGTGAGACAGTGTCTTGCTTTGAAGTTCAGGCTGGCCTGGAACTCACTATGTAGCCCAGACTGGCCTCAAACTCCAAAGCAATCTTCCTGCCTCAGCTTCCCAAGTGCTGGGATCACAGGTATGCATCACCCATTTAGTTTTTTTGTTTGGTTTGGTTTTGGTTTTGGTTTTTTTGGTAGCGGGGATCAAACTCCCAGGCCTTTGCACTTGCAAGGCAGGAAACAGAACCATGGAGCCAGATCTCTGGCCCACCCATGTAGTTTTAGACTCATCAGCATTGTCTTTCTTCACAAGGCATTACAGACATTTTCAAGCCCTATCCTTTTGGGTGCTGAGGATTAAATTCAGCCCTTTTTCCACTTTTTTGAGATAGATAGGGTTTTACTAAATCATTAAACTGATCCCATGCTGGGATCAAACATGTGATCCTCCTATTTTAGCTTTCCAGAGTTCCAGGATTACAGGCATATGCCACCACGTCAGGCTGTCTTTCTATTTTATTTGGGTTTTTTGAGACAGGGTCTTGCTATGTAGTTCAGATTGGCCCTGAACTCAACATGTAGCGCAGGCTGGCCTTGAAGTCTTGGTGATCCTCCTGCCTCAGCCTCCTGAGTGCTAGGATTACAATCATGCACCACTGCACCCACTTTATTTTTGCTGTGTTTGGTTTTTTGTTTTGGGTTTTTTTTTTTTTTTTTTTTGGTTTTTTGAGACAAGGTCTCACTGTATAGCTCAGGCTGGCCTCAAAAAAACTGGGATCAAACCTGCAATTCTCTTGCCTCAGCTTTCTAGAATGCTGGGATTACACGTGTGTACCACCACAACATGCTTCAAGATTTTATGATAGTGTTAAGCGCCTGGGGGGGGGAATAAACTTTAAAACTGGGTGTGGTGGCACATATCTATAATCCCAGCACTTCCTAATACATGGGAGGTTGAGGCAGGAGGATTGCTTTAAATTTGAGGCCAGTTTTGGCTACATAGTGAGTTTAAAGCCAACCTCAACTACATAACAAGACCCTATTTCAAAACACCAAGAAAAAGAAAAAAGGAAGAAAGAAAAGAAAAATAAATCTTTAAAAAAAAACTATGTCTACAAGTTCTAGCACTGTACACTTTAAATTTTTTACTTGTGAAAATGCTATTAGGCATGAAAATTATTTGTAAATTGTATTTCATTTGGGAAAATTCCAGAGAACATATCTCTGATTTTTAGAAAGTTTAATCATTAAATTACATGACTTGGTGGAAGTATAACAATTTCAAAATCAAAATTATGACATTCTTTTCCAAAAATTCACAGCAATGCTGGGCATGGTGGTGCACACCTGTAATCTCAGCACTCGAGAAGCTGAGGCAGTATTGCTATGTAGTTCAGATTGGCCTTGAACTCAACATGTAGCACAGGCTGGCCTTGAAGTCTTGGTGATCCTCCTGCCTCAGCCTCCTGAGTGCTGGGATTATAAGCATTCACCATTGCAGCAGTTTTCATTTTTTTTTCCAGTTTTACTTTTGGTGTTTGTTTTTTGAGACAAATTCTTACTCACAAATTTGAGCCCAGCCTGGATGATATAGTAAGACCCCGTTTAAAAAAAGAAAAAAAAGCCGGGTGTGGTGGCACATGCCTGTAATCCCAGCACTCAGGAGGTTGAGGTTGGAGGATGCTGTGAGTTCGAGACCAGCCTGGGCTACATACTGAGTTCCAGGTCAGTCTCAGCTACATAGCGAGACGCTGCCTCAAAAAACAAAAAAGAAAAAAGAAAAAAGAAAAAGAAAGAATAAGAAGCATAAAGGTTATGTTTAAAATGGAATTTGAGCATGTTTTCTTTTTGGACCATGCTGGAGGTTGAATCCTGAGTCTTGGGCATGCTCGGCAAGTGCTCTTTCATCTAACCACATGCCAGCCCTGAGATAGTGAATTTGTAGAATTTGTCTCCAAAGTAGGAGTTCTTAGACCAACACTTAAGACCCTAATGAACTACTGTGAGTTCTCTAAAACGCTTTCAGGGTGGCTCAAAAGAATTTATCTGATTATCTTTCTAGCTGTTCTCTGGGCTCCAGGAGGAACAAACCAAGCCCTTTCTAGTGCCTAGCATAGGGCCTAGCATTAAAAAAAAAATAATGAAATAAATAATGATGATGGTGATGATAAATCAGCAAATGATGACTAAAAGAAAAGGGTTCAGGGTCACGTCTTGCCTTCTGGCTGACTGAATGGCTATGGGGCGCACACTCATCTTTCTGGCTTCCTTCCTTTGCATGTGTTGTTCCAGCTGTTCACTGAACCAAGGAGAGAGCTGGCTCTTCCTGAGGCGACATGCCAGGCTTCCCACTGAGGAGGGACCGAGGATTCAGCTTGATCAAGGCTGTGACAGGAAAAAGCTCAGGGTCTGAGAGCACAGAGGAGGTAACAACACACATGAGAAGATTAGAGAAATGAAACGAAATCTGGGAAAGACACGAGAACGATGATTACCCCATGAAAGTAGAAGGTCGGGGTGGGAGAAGAGGTTCCTTCAGAAAACGAGTATGGTGCAGGTCCCGGGCAGAAGAATCAGTCTTAGAGGTAACGAGAAGCACTTTGGGCAGCCTAGAGTTTAGTCCGTGGAGGAGACAATACCGACAGTGAAGTTGGACAGTCAGACTTGTAATCATTCGAAGATTGTGTTAAGGACAGTACCGGGAAGCCGTTGGAGGTTTTAAGCAGAATTATATGACCAGATTTACAGTTTTTAATGATAATCCCATCAGCTGTGCGAATCTTAGGCAATGGCAAATGCAGGGAGATTCGCTGAGGCTCTACAGCAGAAGGCTCATTGAGACAGAACAGTGGCTTTAGTGGTGAAAATGCAAAGAAATGGAACAGCTTGAGGTGACAACTAGAATCATCTTTTATTGTGTCATTAATGAGCTTGGACTTTGTTCTGAAGGGATAAAAAAGGAAGCCAGGTAACATTTTAACTGTGGGATTGATCCATTCAGATACGGATTTTTTTTTTTTTTTTTACTTGAAATCCAGCTCTGGACCTTGCACTTGCGAGGCAGGCGGCGGCACCAC
>NW_022900935.1:29814432-29814809 GCF_012274545.1 Fukomys damarensis
CCCTGCGTAGTTCAGGCTGGCTTTAAACTCACTCTGTAGTTAAAACTGGCCTTGAATCTGCAGTGATCCTCCAGCCTCAGCTTCCCCAGTGCTGGGATTACAGGCGTGTACCACCACACCCGGTTCAGATATGGATTTATAAATAGAGCGATTGGCAAGGAGGTAAGACTGTCAGAACAGTGCACAGGTAAGAGGTGAGGCTTAAACCCCGCAGAACAACCTTCGCCGGGAAGCAGAGGAGACCGTGGAGAGGTTTCAGAGTCAGGCACCGAGCAGAGCAGTACAGCCCAGGTAGAAGCAGACGCCGCCGCAGACCCACAGAGGAGGCCGGGAGGGGGAGGGGCCGCGAGGCGCCGTGGGCGGGGCCAGGGCACGCA